>NC_060910.1:11118180-11426513 GCF_014805685.1 Silurus meridionalis
TGTGGTATTGTGATGAAACGTATGATCCATTGTGTCGGGGGAAGTGGGAGCTCAGTGGTTTACCCTCAGTGCTACAGGGGCACTGTATCATTGCTGACCCTGTGCTTTGACCCCTGGCTCCTAACATCACTGGGATGTCCAAAGAAAGACTTTCACTGTGCTGTTAAGTACCTGTACATGTGACAAGTATACAGCTTCTGTGTGTTTGTTCAGAGGTGATGCTCCTGTTAATGGTTTTGATGTTATGATTATCTGTTTCTTTAGGCTCCATAATCGAGAGAGCCCTCACAAACAGCATGACGAGCGAGGCTTTACGCATCAAATATCAACCGTTTATACAGCAAGAGGTGAAGGAGGCGTGATTACAGCACCCAGTGTGTGTATATTTCATTGTGTAATGACATGTAATAAAGATTCTCCGAATATGCAACAGTCTGGTGTGTAGGTTTTGTCAATCAGATGTAGGGTTTGATCCTGAGCTTTAGTTCTTCTGTATGTTCTCCTCATGTCTGAATGGATTTCCTCAGGGTTGGACATTTATATCTTTGTCATCCAAATTACTTTCCGATTTAATGACATTGTAGTACCTTCAGTCAGCACCAGGTGGCTTTCTTACGTCACTTGCTGCATCATAACCTGCAAGTATTTAACTGCTCTAATTGACTAGCAAAAGCACTTATTCATAATAACATAATCACAATTGAGTTATTTAATAATTACTTAATTTTTTTTTTACAAATGGGCCTGTGTAAACATTTAAAATGTGTTTATAGATCTTAGCATACAGTACATTTTGGGGATGTTTGTTACATTACAGATAGGTTTATATAAAATAGGTTTATATAAAAAAAAAGTGAATACAACACACACACACACACACACACACACACACACACACAAAAGAGCTTCAACAGCCATGATACTGCATGTTCCTCTCCATAGGTGGCAGAAATGGTCACAAACTCTCATCTTCCTCTCTAGATATTAAGGCACATCAATAGCATATGCTACTATTTTGTGTGAAATTTATGATTGTGTCAAACTCCTACCATCTTTGTATTAATTTGTCTTAGAGCTAGTGCCTGATTCCCTGTCAATGTTGCCAGGTCCATGGATTTCCAGCACTTTCCTACACTTGTGCTTTAGATTAATATACACCAATTCCATAGAATTCACTAATCTGATTTGTAGGAAGCTGTTGATTCATTTTAAAGCAGCTCTGACTGAAATTGCAGGCAAAATAATATAATTCTATAGCAAATACATACACGGACGTGTATGTTAGAAATTTCATATAAAGAGATTTTCAGAAGCTGTGGTGGTCAACAATTATAGCTCTAAAACTAGTGACAGTGCTATGAGAAATTTACTGATTTTTTTTCTGACACGAGAAAATCTTCATGACTAAAGAACAAAAATAATTGATACATTCATTAACAATTATTTACTCAATGTACACCTTGCAGTCTTACAATAACGCTTGAATTGCTATTAATTCTACTAGAGTGATTTGTTGTACATATATTTACATAGTAAAAAATTAAATATGTATTTGCTCTTCTGGTGGACGTGAAAGGCTTTCTATATTTATACAGTTTGATGGCCAATTTTGGCATTTTATTAATTTATTTTTTTTTAACATTTAGTGCCAATTGTTCTTTATTAAACTATGGTCTACTTGCCTCAGTCTGGTACTTGTAGTATATTATTTTGTATCCTATGATACTAGCAATATAATAATAATAATGTTTATACCCATTAATACACTTCCCAACCAATTCATAACATCTATACCAGGGGTGTCTTTCCAACCAAGCAAGTCCACACCAAATTCTAATGGTTTTCATTTTCAGTGGGTGTGTCCATTGGTTGGTTGAAATAAAAACCTGCACCCACTTCCCCTTTGTGGAAAAGATCTGGCACCCCTGATCTTTACAATGTTGGCACTTTTATTTAAAAGAATGCAGATTAAGGGTTTAATTATCTATTGTTGCCCATTGTGTACCTGTGTACTCCCACCCTCATCAACGTTATATTCTTCACATATGCACTGGTATGCTATTAGATCTTGGTGAAATAACTATATCCTGGAATGCTGCTTTATTTATGTCATATGATATGTATATTAGATTGAACACTGGAACCTCAATCTGGGTATTAAGGAAACTATTGAGGGTTTGGTGGATTTATCACGAGGATCTCAGATCCTTTCTCTTGGGAGGTTTGTAGATTAGAAAAAGAGTAGAAAATCCTGAATGATCACCAAATCACTGCCTGGATGACTGAATCTTCACAATAGTGAAAATATTTATGATTATTTATATTGATGCGAATTTTTTTAATAGAGCAGGCGAGTTCAACAGGAACGGGTGCACGAGTGCGCGCGCACGCAATAAACTGGAAATGCATATATGGGAAACACTTTGCACGCGCACACGCAGACAGAGTGGTCTTTAGTGAAAACTTGAATGAGCTTGGATGCAAGCTATAGTGCACTGACTGGTGCACCGGGAGAAGGGGGAAAGGGGGAAGGGGGCGTCCCAATCCTTCATCAATCCTCAACTTCACCTAGGCAGTGTTCAGGGGTCTGAGTCCTCAGCGCGAGCCTTCTCTCTCTCTCTCTCTCTCTCTCTCTCTCTCTCTCTCACACACACACACACACACACACACACACTATAATTAACCAGACTAGCGAGCCTTTTCACTTTGGCTTCACAACCTTAAATCAGACTGGACTTCATTTCCAAGTAGGAACCGAAGTTGTGTGGATAAGTGGCTCGCACCGGAGCGCGCGCCTCGACTTTCACCTTCTCCTTCTTATAGGATTCTTGCAAGCGAGCTTCCTTCTCGAGTCCTGCGTCTGGGGCACACCTCTGGAGACTACGATGTTGCACGACAGTTTGGATACATCCTCCAGCTAGATACTATTTTGTGGTTGTTTTTATCTTTGTTATTTTTTCTTCTTATATTTAATGATTGAACATTTCCGAAAGTCCTAACCATGGACCTTGTGTGGATCGTCCTGATCGCGTGCACTACATTTAGTGCAGGAACCGAAGGTTTGTGTCAAAGTTCGTTTTGCTTCTTCTGTATTACATGCAACGCTTCTACAACGTCGATATCAACAACAACAAAATCGGTGTGTTTGTAAATTTCGAGGTTGTGCACGTGTGCGGTGAGTGCGCGCGCTGTGACGAATACGTGAGCCGGGTCTCTCAAACTACCGCAACATTTTCTAGTGACACCAAACCCCCCCTTTTTTTTTAGAAACCCCGAATGCATTAATCTGACATAAAATGCACGTATTCGAAGTGTGAAAAAAATGAAAGTGTGCTTTATGTGTGTGGCTTTGTTTCCCTAATGAAAAGTAGAGCACGTGCAAAACACACGTTTGCACCCAGTTCAAATCAAACAACGACTTAATCCCATGATTTCTTTTTTACTTTATAACATGCAACATTGGATCAGTTCATGACTCCATTCTACCCTAGAGCTGTGTGCATTCACACTGAAGAAGAGCACTGTATGGTATAGACACTTTTGGGATTTCTTACAGTCTTTAATCAGATTTATAAATAATGCTCCATGATATTACACGCAAGCTTTAAAAAGAACCAAAACTCTTGTGCTTGGTGACTCATGCATGCTAATTTTGATTATTTGCTTTGTTTGCACAGAAAGATGTTGCCACTGCATGTATTTCCTGATTCACTGTCCTGTATATCTTCATCAACAATAGACTAAAGTGTTCCTTTAACCCGAGCAATCTTTCTTTTCTGTCGTTCACTAATAATCTTTACATTTTGATTTGTGTCTGGCAACCTGTGTAGATTTGCTCAAGAAAAGGATGGAATGGGTTGGAAATGTGCTTCAGCATCTACATTCAGTCTTATTATATTTATACACTGCAGTGTTCAGTCACCTGATAAAAAAACATTTAGAAGCTTTAATAGGTTTGTTCATGCTGCCCATATCTGTATGCAAAATAATCAGTTTACAAAAATCCCTTTCAGATAAACATGGCATCCTGTAACAAGACAGCAACTCCATACATTCGGCAAAATGAACAGAAAAATGGCTTGAAAATAACTATTACTTTGATAATCGATAATTGTAAAGAAGAATGGGGAGAGTGTCATAAAGAAAGTGAAATGCAATCTGTTAATATATACTATTTGTTATTGCAGTAATACCCGGTTTATCCCGGTGTTAAACGGACGCCACCCAAAAAATGCTATTTTATATATACAGTGCTGTACTGTATTAACATTTTACTCCATTTTATAATTATTAATTATATTTGTATTAATAAATTTCATTATTCCAACATAAAACTTCATAAAAACAATTCCTTATACATTTTTTGGTCTATGGTGCTATCTGAGAAAGGCCGGGAAAATCAGAGAAACAAATTAGTTATATGGGAAATGCAATTCCACGATTGTAAAGCGGGGGATTACTGTAGTTGTATTGCTTACCTTGTCTACCTTAGGGGAAATTGAACTATTAATTGGTCTATAAGTAGCTGGTAAAATTGCTCTGTATCGTCAATTGTCATAGGGAGAATATTACCCTGTTGTAACCATGCGCCATTTATTTGAGGCGAATCCTAGTGTTTATTTAGGAAAGCATGTTTTTTAAGTTGCCTATAAAGCTTATTATGTCACTAATTGACATGTTGCTTTTTTCCCCCACCCCAACACCCCATGTCCTTACTCATCTTTAGGAGCATGCGTCCACCAAGGAGTCCTGGTTGGGGTATGTATGTGTTAGTTATTGTCTTTGTCGGAATCAGACTGCTGTATCTGGTTTAAGCATGTTCCTGCAATTATCTGAACTTCCAGCTGTAATTGTGTTCGATTTACACAATCTGAACTTGGCCGTGTTAATAATTCAGGAGATGTGCATTATCAGGGCACCGCCTCTGACAGCTGCGGGCTGATAATGTATCAACGAGAAGAGGCCGAATATCAGTGCAGATGAACAGAAGTGCCTCGTGAATAATGAATGCAGGCAGACTTTATGAATGTTAATGGGACAGGGAAATAAGCGGGATTCTATTTCGTGATAAATGGATTACTGTCTCATTGAGAGGCATCTCATTGTGCGCAGGATATTTCTAAATTCTTGTAATTAAAAGTTTGTGACCAGAAGTCTGGTTGGATCTTGAAGCAAGATAACAACTCATCTGACGCCTAAACTCAGCTTTTTAAATATGGCTCATAGCTGAGTGGCAAACTGTGGTCAAGGTTATACCATAAGTATGATGCCACTTCTGGGGAAAAAAAGAGTTTCTTTTTAAATCCCTGAAATATTAACCTCTGTAAGAACTCTACAACATGGTTTCCTAGAGGAATCCCTTTAGAATACATGGATGTCTCATCTAATTATGTTGTAGACCAAAGAAATCTGACTGGTTGTAAGATCTCGAAGATCTTAAACACCTTTTCTTCCTGTGCATTTTTTAAACATGGCTTTGGGATGAATGATAAAATCAAGATCGTAGCACAGACTCAGATCCAATTTTTGGAAGAAAAGGTTCTAACCCTAGATTTAGCATTCTAAAGTTAGAGATTTCTTTTTTTGTAATCCTTAATCCAGAATTGTGGAATTAGTTTGCATATATTTAATAACTAAGTGGAATCTTCAATTTTGACAAATGGTGGTCAAGTCCCAGGCATTTAAAAAAAAAAATTAGTTTAAATGCCATGGTTTTTTTTTTTTTTTCTTCTTTTGAGTAAACATTCCATTTATCATACTGTAGTTCAAAATATGTACCTCTAGAGAACCCATGAGCCTGGTGAAATCCCTGTACCACTGTTTGGTTTTCAAGTTGGAGAACTTTAGTAAGATCAAACTCGTGAGGAACCATTAAAGACAATGTTTGAGACATTTAAACATCTTTTCTAAGTAATATGTTTGTCTGAGAACTGTTTTTGTGGCTTTCTGAGCAGTATAGAACAAAAAAGGAAAAAAAGGAATTGCTTTTGAGCTGCCTTCCTTACTCGTGTTTTGCTTGAAATTTTACTCACCACCTGTTTTTTACTCTGAAATTTACACTACTGGTAACAACTGCTGTTATTCTGACATGGTTTTTAAAATTCTCAGAGTTACTACCCAATTTTCCACAGCTTGTAATGGTGGGCCATGACTAATCCCAGACTATGAAGCTTTGAAATACTAGCAATTAGATTGAAGGTAAATATACAGCAGCAGATTCACTCCTGTGTTGGCTTTCTGTTAACCGATAGCTTTGAGAACCAGTGGTATGCGTCTATAGTGTGCTACAGCTAGTCTCTGACCTGAGAAGAGGGAGGGTTTGTGGAGAAAGAAAGAGGCACGGAGGGGTAGGATGATAGAGGTGGACAGGTGGAGACATGCTCATACTCATTCAGGAAGAGGCCCTTTTCCAGTTCAAAGAGAAAGGCTGCTTAAACACCTGGGGAAGAAGTCAGTTTATACCTATAGAAATAAGGACACTGGCAAGACCAAAGACCTTCAGTTCACCATCAAGTCATTATTGTAGTCTCTGGAACATTGGCACTGATAAAGACTGATAACGAGCAGACATGTTTAAGAGAAGTATTTGCTGAAGAAACTTAACTTCATGTATTGACTGGGCCTAGTACACCATAGCAGAGGTATTCCTACATAGAGAAAGACTATAAATATCTCCTAGTGAAGCAGTACTTGCCCTTTCTGTAATACAACGTACACTGCAGTACAGTACACCGCAACCAAATATAACACTTGTGCCTCGGGGCACAAATTCCTGGCATTGCAAATAGTCATCCTTGAAGAAATCAAAATCTAGGGCACTTGGCAAATAGAACTGTCTAAACAGAGACCTCTGGAAATGACACATGAGTATTTTTTTTATTGGTAAGTTTGTGGTAATTTGGGGCAACCTTTCCAACCTGTCAGGAATTTCACGTTTCTTCTCAGACTTCCTGGAAATTAAAGGGATAGTTTGCAGTTCAGTAGCTTCAGGCAGGCGCATGGGCTTTCAAATGACATGATCTGCTTTTAACTAAAAAACAAACTTAAGATTAAACTTTCTCCAAAAGTTATCAATAATATTAGTGAATGTTCTTGTTTTTTGTGCCACAAGAGAATGAAAATATGGTCAGTAGACAATGAAACTCCAAAAGATGCAGTTGGTTTTGTAGTAGTTTAGTAGATATATTTATTGAGTCTGATCATTTAGGAAGAAGTGTAGTCCAAAAATGTAGTACAGCCAAATTTAACATTATTGTGTGACAAAGTGACAAATCAAGGTACCTTCAGCAGGTCATTTACATTACTATTAATTCCAAACAATTTAAAGTGGTATTTTAGTTAACCCTAAAAACTGTCTGACTTGTACATTTAATTGGGAAAACTGTATCGAATGTAGTAGTAGTACTTTTTAGTTATATTCTCAGTTTAACTTAACTCTTCCTGTTGTAAATTACTTCATGGTTAATCCAGTTCAGCTGTTAAAATCCCATTCTGGACCAGCAGTGAATGCCTCACAGCATTGATGTACCTGATGACTATCCAACCCATTGCACGGATACTTTCTGTAGAGAAAATTAAGGGGTGTTTGACTTACCCTGTGATCATTTCCCACGACTCTGACATCCCAAAGAGTCGTAAAACTGCTTCAACTTATATAGTTACAAGCCCAGTAGCTCAGCATTAGCAAACACCAACTTTGTCTAATAGACTACAAACAAATCAGACAGACATCTTTTCTCTGTCTGTTTGCCCAGAGGCCCTCTGGTTTTGTCTTGTAGTCCATTCTCGGTGTTAAGCCCACAGCCCTTAGCCAGAAATGTTTACACTCTGTCTTTTGGGATGAATAGATTTCCAATTCTGTTTGTGCTTTGTTAGGAGACAAGTCAACATTTTGAGTTTGATTGCATGAAATTCATTGGTATTTGTTTGAACACTAAATAGAATAGATTACACATTCGGATATGCGAGATACTCATATATACAAGGTCCATACACATAAATACATAATATACTGTGAATATAATACTTAATTTAATTGCAATTCTTTGTATCTTTTTATGAATTCTGGTAACATTATCACAAAGAATGATGGATGTGGGCCAAAGTGAAAGACCCGATGTAGCATGTCCTTGAGAAGATTACAGCAAACAATGCTGATGTATTCAACAAGAATTCCTGAGACCAACACTGAAGACTGCCTTAAGCAGCACTTGAACATAATTTTTAGCTTGTGTGCTTCAATCCATTTCATAGGATATCGGATTCTCAGCTTCCTTGTCACGTGTCAAGCCTTTTGTAAAACGAGAAGCAAGCTACGAAAACGGAGAACCGAAGCATCTGCAAAGAATATCTGCTGCCAAAAGTTAACTCAAATGCCACTCAGTGATCCATCATACAGGTGGATGTTTTTATTGTTCTGAGGTTTTTTCCCCCAAATTCAGCAGTATTCACAATCTTACCTTCTGCTTCATTATGAACCATACATGATGGATAGCCTCATCAATCAGGAAACATATTCAGATATATAGTTCTGAACATAGTATGATGGTTGGGTGAAAAAAAACAACTATTGTTTTTTGCTTAGGTACATTTTGGAGATTCCCCAAGTGTAGCTCGCCGTCATTAATCACTTTGAGTTGGCATATGGTTTCCTCTGTGAATACCACAAAGATAGATGATGTCAGAGTGGCGTGTGGCAGTTTCGGGAAGATCAAGATCCAGACCAGGCCTGTCTTTTCTTTCCTTTGTGACTTAATTTATGGTCTTTATTCATGTTCCTCCTTGTTCGTAAAACAAAACAGAACGATCCTTGTTTGGCTTGACTTGAGAAAGAGAAGCAATAACTTCATACCTTAGTTAAGCATACTAAGCATACCCCATAGGAGGTTTTTTGGGGTTGTCTTACTGAAGTATTGGTGAAGGTAATGAAAGATTGTCTAAGCCTGCTCAGATCATCATTTAAGCTTATTGTGTCCTCATCTTCGGTGTTTTCTTAGCATTTTAATATTGTAGAGTGGAGTAAAGCAAAGTGCAGAGTGATTCCTACTTTTGTCTCGTGTCTGTGCCCTGTAGTCATGTTTCAGCTCGTGTTTTTTTAAAACAAATAGCCTGTCTTAAGACACAGAAGGCTCAACTCATCAACCTTTTCATTATCACTGAAGATTCACTGGCAGAATGTTAGGATGTAAATCTGTGAACGAAGCCATCATAGCCAGTTTAACATAACGAAACGAGCCATCCACAGTCAAATTTCAGTGATTTGTATTGGAATCAGCTGCTTCATTGTATTAGTCTCATCTGGGCAGAAAGTAAAACAGGTTTCATATTAAGAACAAATACCATGAATTCTTCAGCATGCGTAGAAAGATTGCACTTGCTTGTGTTTTAGGAATCTTTAGAGAACACTGCACCTCCACAGTGTTTACTCGTTTGCTTCTTTTTGACTTATCATATGCTGCAGGACTCTCGCATTTATTGTGTACATTTTTAACCATTACTGATACATGACTAGAGCACTTAGTGTGTTACTGATTTTCGTGGATAAGATCTGCCACATTTTACGCAAACAATTCCCTGATTTCCCAACACTGTATCTTTTTGAAAACTGAATGAACTTCACCTTAACTTGATTGAGATTGAAATTATATGCATTGCAATAAAACTGAGTATATCGTAGTCCCTCTCAAGTCCTCTAATTAAGACAAAATTCCTTTGCTGGGGGAATATTTGATGCAACGCTTCCTAATCACAATGCACTATTTGGAAACTATGTGAAATTTGACCATGATACAAGTGTAACCTCCCCCTTTCAAGGATACCAGTCACAGGGAGTGAGAATGGAACCGCTTTAAGGCATTAGGGAGTGAATAAAGCACAATGGAAGTGCAGGGTTAAGTGAGAATTCCGGAGGTGAGTGACCCCATGCCATTATTGAACCTCCCACGCTGCTTTTGTGTGTGTGTGTGTGTGTGTGTGTGTGTGTGTGTGTGTGTGTCTGTGTCTGTGTCTGTGTCTGTGTGTAATTTTTTCAGATCAGGCATAGTCATTGAATGCATCATTTTAATCTTTTGTAAATTTTGTCTCTTGATTTAAAAATCTGATGCAAATTTTAGCACTGGAATGTACAGTAAGTGTGGCTTTGGAGCACAAACAGAGTGATTGAGAATTCAGTTGCATTAAATGTTTTAACCTTCCAAAATTCTCCCACACCCTCATTTGGCTTTATGTCGCTGCCTGCATCAGATTTAAAACACTGATGCTAGTCTACAAAGGCAAGAGACCAGCACCCCTCTATCGCTCAGCATTTATCTCATCCCATACTGCACCATACTCCGCTCTGATACTGGCCCTTCTGTGTCTCGGGGCACAAGGAAGACATGCTTCAAGACTCTTTTCTGTTCTGGCACAGGTGGTGAACAAACTTCCACTTGCTGTCTAAACAGCTGACTCACTAGCAGGCTTCAAACCTTCAAGACCTTCCTCTTTCAAAAGTACTCAAATTAGCACATACATTTTGTTGCTTTTTTTAACTATATTTTTTACCAAAAAAGTTTTTGGATGGATGCAAATTTTAGTCTTTTTCCTAATTAACCAGTATTATAATATATTTATTGATAGAGATTCAAATCACTACTCATCACTTTCACTAATCACTTTCATGCATGCGCAAAACAAATCTTATTTTCGGTACAGAGTGAGTATGTTTTCAAGTTTAATAATAATAATAATAAAATAATTTGCTTAAAGTCCAGAACAAACTTGCGTTCCGCCACTTAGTTAAACCCTGAGTTCCTACAGGAACGTATTATGTTCCTCTCGTAAAAAGGATTGCATTCGGTACACGTGTATATTATAAAAATATACACCAACCACGCATAGCATAATGACATTATATCATTATGGCCCGTGAGTGAATAACACTGATTATCTCTTTATCATGGCACCTATTAGTGGTTGGGATATAGCCAGCATAGAATATATATATATATATATATATATATATATATATATATATATATATATATATATATATATATATATATATATATATATATTTGCTAAATTATATTAAAATGTTGTTTGCTTGGTTATGCATAACTATTAAATTTGCCTCTATGCTGTTAATCCATAATTAACTTTTGAACAACTGTGGAATGAAGTTGAGTTTATCCTTATTTGAACTGACTGTGATAAAGTCTCAGCAAGGATTATTTTAGCCGAGCTTTAGGGTCTTCTGTAATCTCAGTTTGTTGATGTGCTTAGATGTAATAATAGCAAACAATTACTCCTTCCCTATTCTCAACAACTTTTGTGTCAATGCGTATACATTTGCTTTATCCTAAGTTCTTAGAATCTGAATCAGCAAAGCTAGCTTCCGTTTGTGGCAACCACACGTTGCCCTTAAGCATTATAGGTGCAGCAAGACATGAATCATTGATCTCAGCAGCCCAGGTCTGACCTAAATAGTGAACTTCAGCTCCAGAGCTGTGTCTTGCATTGGCTGTGTTACCTTTCTTGTAGTTCTGTTGGTCGGCTGTCTGTAGGAAGACTACTTGCAGAAAAATAACTTTACAGCCAGACTATAATGTCACAATTGGATTATACAAGAAAATATTAAATGTTGGTAAATTACACATTACAGGTGTAGCTGTAATATATCTATATTATAGATAATAAAATACACCAAAAAGCAGTCATATGATGTATTTAATCTGGAATGATCTGTACATGCATTTTTAACTCGCTGAACTACACTCCAAACTATTACCACATTGAAGTCCCCCCCCTATCCCTCAGTTTTACAAAATGTAGAATGTCTTGAGTATGTTAATAGGGAAATAAATCTGTCAGTCTGTGTTCAAAATTTTTAAATATTATATTTTTATAAGTACAGAATATTTGAGATTTTGAGTAGGGATGTCACAAAATAGTGGAGAGAGAAAAATGCTGATTTGCAGGCCTAAAAAGATTGATTAGGCCCAGTACAGGTATAGCCTACATACATTTTATGAGTACTATTACTAATCAACATATGCAACAACAAAACCCTTATAAGTGCTTATAAAGTGCTTATAATAAAGATTACATATACTTTGTCTAGGGTACATGGAATGCACGACATTTTTGTGTGTGTGACTCTGACACTCTTTGGCAACATTAATGAAATGTCCAGAAATCTTATCCTATAAGGGGGATAGTACATTTTTTTGACTTATACCAAGGTTGCTTCACTCTTATTAATGCATTTTTGGACAAGAGGATCCCTGCTACCGGAATAAGATATGCTTTTTTAGCCTAAGTATAAAAATAATATATACTTTTTTCCACTGTAACATGATTTTAGGTCAAGAATAATGTTTCATGTCAGACCTACACATGCGGCTAGTTTTTTCCCCCAGTGTCTGTCAGTCTATGGCACAATGCCTCCCGGATGGCTCTCAGCTGAAAATAATGTCCTTGTTCTTTGGCCTGTCTGTCTACAGCCCTAGGTCTAGCGCTGGCTAATGTCCAGGAACCGAGCGATAGCTGATGATTCACACACAGGCAGCGGTGTGAGGCTGGCAGCACTTAGCCTCAGTGAGCTCTCCCTGTTGTTATCTTTTGTACTGTCTCCTTACCGCCTCCTCTGTCATCCGCCTCGGCATCAAAAGAATGCTACAATTAGCCTTCATCAGGTTCCGGTGTATTACAGATGTAACAAACAGATTGTTACAAAGGTGAAACACCTGGAAAGTTGCTGCAAGGTACAAACTATAATTTCCAAGGAAAGAGCTGAGAGCGGAGGAAAATGGTAGAAAGGAAAGGCGGCAGAAGTCTGTCCTTCAAGGGTTTTTCATAAGCAAGCACCCATCTGTCATTAGGTCAGGCTCTGTAGTCATTTCCCAGGCATGCTGGGGGAAAATTGTTGCTGACAAACTGCTATGAGGACTCGTTTCTTTGGTGTAGAAGGTGTATACTTACACACAGACCTGTAAACTTAAGTTCTTGAATGTAGAGATATTTTTTTTAAGGTTATTAATATACAAACTAGGAATAAAAATTTGTGTTAATACCATGTCTGAGCTAGGAATTGCAAAAAAAACACAGATGCCTCCATGCTCCATTTTTGTTAGCAACACACTGGCCATATAAATGTTGATTGTCATGTAGTGAAGTTTCCTCCTCGAAATATTTTAACAAGATAATATGTAAATATGTTGAATAATGCAAAGCACATTCTTATATACACAGCAAAACTTACTTATTTTACTGTTTATGTTAATTTAAATGCTGAACTCAAGGTTGAAGAGACCTTTTTGAAGGTTGAGGTGTGTTTTTTTTTTCGTGTTTGTTTGTTTGTTTTGTTTGATTTTTTTTTATTTTGTTCTATTTCCTAGCAATATAGATATAATTAAAACAGTGATTGTTATCAATGGATTAATCACACTCAATTTAATGAATTTAGTGATTTTTTTTATTCATGCGTGCTGTATGTCTGACTATTCACCACACATGAAAGTTAAAATCTCCCACTCACAACTTTTTTCTTGCGTCCTGTTGGATCTTAGTCATGATGTGCTTTTCTACTGTCAACCAGATGCACTGTGTACCTTTCTGGCAGTCAAGAAAAACTTTTTTTTTAAGTTCAGTATAATGTATTTGTATGTGGACAGTTTATTTCACTTTATTCTGTGAAGCAAAAAGAAAACAAAACACCACATTGTTCATTCTATATTTTGAGAAGGTGTTGATTAATTTTCTCTAACAGCGTAAGCAGTTTTACACACTGCAAGGCAACATTTTTTCCCCACCACAGTTGTATTGATTTAAAAAATGCAAACTGGTTGGCTTTCTGCGCTTAATCGAGAGAGAAATGGATTGGGACATCAGCAGGAGTTTCTGCTTATGAGATTTTGTGAATTTCTACACAATCTATACAGTGCCAAAAGGATCCACTCATGAATTGTTTTACATTCAGTCCAGCTTTATGGGATTTGACAGGAGAACTTTATTATTTTGTCATTAGGTCAAGAATAATGAACACAATGAAAGCACTAGACGAATAAAAATAAAATTCAACTGAATGTTTAGTCTTTTTTTGAGGACATCCACAGACTCAGCTGTTTGGACAGCCAGGGGAAGTTTCTTTCTACCACCTAGGTGCCAGGACAGAGTAAAGCCTTGACGCTATTTTTGCTTCTCTAGGTGTTCTTTTACAATTGAACTTTCCTGCAGTCCGTTAACGGCAATTAATTGCGACATGTTTAAGTGTAAACGTGAACCAGAGTTACAATAGCTGTGTGATGGGACGTTCAAGGCTATTGTAAATATGTACGTCCTGGTAATACAGCATTTGCAAGTGTGAATGACACACAGCCCAGCATGACTGATGAAGGTATGCCAGTGACCTTCCCATTTTTTTGGATGTGAAAACACTACAGAGGTGTTTAAAGAGAACAGCTGTGAGGAGACAGGGTGGGGGCATTTTATCACACGCCTCAGGCAGTTTTCACGCCTCTGAGTCCCATTTAAGAAGCAGTAACGTATTTACCCTAGACGAGATCTGACTTGAAATGATAGAAGTGTGGATTCGGTTCATGTTCATTTGGTCAATTATTTCTCAAGAAGATTAAAAACTATATATTTTTTATTTTGGTTGAAGCTCAATGAGAAATAAACCAGCCGAGCTCAAACTCTCACCGTGCATTTTCAGTGTGCAGGATTAAGCTCCATTTAAAGAGATTTCATTTTTATTATATTTGTATACGAATACCACTGTCATTCCTTGGCATCACATTGATCCTTTATGTCAGGCCTAAAATCCAGACAGTCATTTCACTCCCTGCCCCAGATAGACACCATGACAAAACCAGATTAAGGATTTCTCCAGTCTATGTCTCAAATGGACCCCCCCTGCTTTGCCCTTCCAGGAGGACAAAGAGCTCATTCTATTATCATCCATTAACATTATCATTCCACTATCTCTTTTCTTGTCCCCTGTAAATTAGGGAGTGGTGGAATAGGGGGGAACAAATTCATGTTGATACTCAACAGGGGATCTTGTCCTGATTCTTTTCATTGAATGTTTTGTGTCAACAGAGTAAATTAGAAATGTCACCTTTTGTGAGAAGTTCGCAGCCTTACTCAGAGACAAGCACATAACTCTTTCTTTTCCTGGCTTTTGTGATCAGATTAGGCTGATGAATCATGAGCTTGGTTGAATCTTAGAATATTTTTGGCTATTTGGAAGGCTTATATGTAAACTGTTGTAAATTATGCAATTCGTTGTTTATAAACAGGGTAATTAAGGGGTCAAACTCTGTCTTGGTATTGTTTTTTTATTAACTTATTTTTACGAGGCTGGACAGCCAAAGACGTTCGTTTTGAAATGATTAACTGTCCGTTGTAGCCTCAGATTTCTGTTTCTGGCTGATAAGAGGGCAACCTGATTTGGTTCTGTGCTGTCATAGTCAATCCACCACAAGGTATAATGTGATTTATATTCTGAAATGCTTTTCTGCTCACCATGATTTTATAGAGTCGTTTTACCAACCTATGGGAAAGAACAAACAGTGGTAGTTTTTTGTTGTTTTTATAGTTGCTGTGCATTAACATACCAGAAGATCAGCAGTTTCTGAAACACCAGTCATGCAAATGATCAAAATCACAAAGTTAAAATTTCCCGCATTCTGATGTTCGACACGAACATTTTGACTTAGCGAGGTATTACACTGTTGCCATATTTCTGTTGTTGCTGCTGCTTCATTGAGCTCTGTTATTAATAAAAGGCCATTGCCAACATTGTATTAATGTCTTTTGTAGTTATGCTAAGTTAGTTTGGCTCTAACCTTTGCTATAAAGAGAGACCTATTTAACAGTACAGTTTTGGTAAACATAAAAAAAAGTAATTAGTGGAGAAATCCCCATTTGAAAAACAAAAACTTCTCAGAAGAGCTGAGCTCATTAATACAAAACAGAAAGGTTTAGTTTCAAGGCTGGTTTCCAGGAAGATAATCCAAGTTTGCATGTGCCAGTTTTTTTTATTTTTATATATAAACAATCTAACAGTAATATTGTTGTCAGAGATTGTCCCTTTTCTTGCCAAGAGCAGTATGCCAGCTCGTGGAGAGTTAGCCGGCTTGCAGTGCTACCAGACTTCAGCATTCTATTTCATTATCATGTCATTATCATTGTTATGTCTCCACCCGTCTTATCACTAGTCTATTTGTCTATTCATTTACAGATGTTTCTACACTAATTTTATTAACGTGTGATTAATGCAACTCACATTTCTTTTGGACCATTTTTACAAAAAAATTTTAATAAATAAGTATAAAAGAGGAAAAATTAAAAACTTCAACACAACACACATTTATTTACAACGTCCTTTCTTTACACAGATATATATAAAAAAACTCCAATGAAAAGTCATTTTTAATCACCAAACATTGCGCTAATGATGCACTAATTCACAAATTAAGCACCAAAATCTGCCATGATGCACACATCCGGCATTTAAAACCGTCCGTGTGGAAACATAGCAAAAGTTCCATTTGGTGTCCAGATGATTTACGTAATTGGAAACACCATAATTACTTTAAAACATTTAAAATTGATATTTTGTGTCCTTGCTCTATTTTAGGTTTGGTTGCACTAATAATAAACATATATTTGCATAAAGCATCCATATTTGTCCATGCCCATGATTAAAGCAGCGGTCCCCAACCTTTTTTGCACCAGCATAAAAACTGGTATTTTCTAAATATAATAATAAATGTGAATCCACTGTGTTGTTTTTTGTTCATTTTGTTTGCTTGGGGGTTTCAATTTAGCGGTAATATATTATGTGTTAGCGGCCGGACCCCCTTTAAGAAGGTAGCGGATGGAGGTAAGACATGGGACCGAGGCATCATGACATGCATCAAGAATGAGTCATAGACAGATGTTGCGGAAAGAATCCGGTAATTTTCCAAAATAAAACCGTTCAGAATCAGATAATAAATAAAACAGAAATAATGTAAGTTATGTATTCTTTCTACGCGGCCCGGAGATTAGAGTATTAAAAACTTGAAAAGTATTAATTTAAGATACATTTAGAACAGATACAAATGTGATTAAGTTGCGATTAATACATTAATCACGAGTAATTAACTCATGACAATCATTTAATATATATAGTTATATATACACACACACACACACATGCCATAATTACTTCGTTGTTATTTAATTATAAAAGTAAAAAGTAAAATTTACTAAGAAACTTGATAGAATGTGATTGAGGCTTGATAAAATTTCTGTTTTGCAAAATTCTTTTTAGCGGACTTGGACAAAATTAGTAGCATATGGTTTAATGAGTGAGAGAGTGAGGGAGAGTTTTTGAGAGACAGTTTTGTCAACAGTTGGTATTCAAAAATTGGTATTTAATAATTGGCCAAAACAAGAATCCCTACATAAAAATTATATCCATAATCTTGCTGCATCCACTGAATCCCACACTATTGGATCTACAAGTGTTCCATTCTGAGCATTTAAATAACCATGACTGTAGTGTGTTTTCAGATTAGTCTAATTTGCAGATTAGGCACTTGTGGGAAAAAGTGGGTCGAGGGAAACTGCCCAAAACGGGCATACGTAAAAGGATACGTATGGGATAGATGAGACAAGAGTACTGTAAACCTCCAATATATCTAACAGAAAGAAATGTTTGGAGGTGAGATGTGTGTGAAATCCTTCTACAGTGTGTTTGGCTGGTATGCAAGAAGCAATTGTTGAGATCGTGAAAGAAAATTCTCCCATTCAGCCATACTTTATGTGCACTGTTTTCTAGCCTTTCTTGTCAAGACTCAAATCGATAAAGGATGTATGTGTCAAAAAATGTGGGTTGCAATACCTAGGTCCATCAAAAAGCATGTCATTTAATGCAATTCTTTAGATTTTACTGTAATAGATGAAGCCCAGAGCTCGCAGTGACTTGCTGATCAGGAGGAGAAATGAGAAGGGAATGAGATATTAGGAGATTTTTTATGGTTAGGATTGCCAAACTGTGAACAAATTCGACCTGAGTTCTGAGTTTCAAGCATTCCATAGTTTACTGCATTTAATGTTTAGCCAGAAGCAGTATTGGGTTTGGGGTAGTAAGTAAGGAGGGAAAAACACATGATGACCCATGCTTTTATAGGAACATAATCTATCCAGGGTGGTGGGATACAGCCAGATGTAAAACAGAAATTAATTAATTTTACTTTTCCTTTATTTTTCTCTTCACACAACAGTCCAAGGTTTAATTTTTAATTTGTTAATTAATGCCACATTGCATCCTTTAACCGTTTGTTTACATTAAATGTTGTGTGAGACAAAATACTGCTATCACTTACATCATAGCCGGTATAAAGGCTTTCCTTTCCAGACACACCAGATCATTAATTAATCAATAGAAAGTACTCAAGAGTCAAGACTCAATATGTGAATGTTAAATACGTCTATTCACAGAAAGCTGCACCATATCAATGATTATACTGTTTTTTGTTGTAAAATTGTATTGACATTGTGTACAGAGCCAGTAAATTGCTGCTAGCATTTTTTGGCAAAGTGCAAATAAACATAGAAAATAAAGTTAAACATAATAGTTATATAAATGTGTAGGTTTGTGGTAGTGGTAGTGAGATCAGCTCAGTGCAAACAACACTGTGTGCAAATATTAGGATGCATTGTACAGGGTAATCATATATATATATATATATATATATATATATATATATATATATATATATATATATATATATATATATATATATATATATGTATGTATGTATGTATGTATGACTAGGTGACTGTACATAGATCATGTCTTAATTTGGACAAGTTTGAGAATAAGGTCTTAGGCAGGTAATAGTACAGAAATACAGAAATAGTATCCAGAATGCAAACAGCATTAATAATATACTTTTTTTTTTTTTTTACATGGGCCAAATGTGGCTGATTATGTTTAGATTAAGTTGCGTATCGTCCATAGAAGTCTCTGTAAACAGGTGTTACTATAGAAACAACACTTTCTTAGAACAAGGTAACTGATAGAAACTATGATTAATGTTACAGCCAAAAATAATGTCAGTACTGCTTTTAGAACATTAATCCACATCTAACAGAGCAGCAGTGGCTCAGTGGGTAATGCTGTGGGCTACTGATCAGAAGGTCTGGGATTCAAGCCCCAAAACTATGAAACTCCAAAATATCTGCTCCAGGGGTATGGTACCATGACTGACCCTGTGCTCTGAACCCAACTTCGTTCATTTGTGGTGATATGCAGCAAATAATTATTTGGGCTTAATGCATATGTGACAAATAAATGCTGTTTCACTGGTGTAAATGGCGACATGAGAGACACTTTGTAGCATTATATTTAATACACACATTTATCTGGGTTGAACAAATGCAATGAGTACATCATCTATTATCTATATATAGCACAGGAATGAAGTTTACTTAAAACATTATTGTTTTTAATATACTTTTAAAGGCTTGTTCAAGAATTGGCAAAATCATATAAAGGCTCACAGTGAGGTTAATCAAAGTTGATAGGATAATTGATAAACAGTTATGTATCATTGTTATAAGCCATTTGGCAAGTGTTTACACTCATACTAGAAAGAATGAGACAATTCTTGTTGGTGCTTACTGAAACACTGGCGCTAATCCAGCATACCATCTGCACCTCTTGTGTTTATTCCAGCCAATACACACTGCTTTTAGCCCTGGCATAAATAAAAGCATCAGTTGAGAGGTTAATATCATGTTTCAGACATACACACCATTTTGGTAAATGAGTCATTCTTGAAGAAGAACAGAGTCAAAGGAAATAAAAACAGCTAAGCAACCAAGGCTAGGCTTGGCTGCTAGCTTTGTGAAGTGATGCCAGGGCCTATCTGGCAACTGTTTTGTCTGACCAGGCTTAGTGAGAGGCCTGAGGTTTTTTTGGAGTAAAGCCACAGAGCATCGTAGTGTGAACCCAGGGATTTAAGTAATGCCTGGCACTTCAACATGCCAGGTGACTGCTTCGCTGGCGCTTATAATTGACGCCATGCTCGACTGGCTCTTGAACTTTTGAACTCTGGAACAGGGTCACAGATTGGACCTCGAGCCTTACCATCCTTAACTTATCCCAAAAAAACAATGATTTACATGGTGAAATCCTGAACCTTTTCTCTTTGTAGTGAATAAATAGATAAGCAGGAAGTCACAACAGTGATTTAGTGCCAACATTGTCCAATGTAAATTTCTAATTATGGGCATCTTTCTGGGACAACTAGAACAATTTTTGTTATTAACATTCTATAAATACGCCGCACCTGTCTATAAGCCGCAGGTGTCTACATTGAAACTATTGAACTTTACACAGGCTTTTACGAAAGTCAGTGTCTGTTACACAGCTTGTATCTAAACAGTAGCCTACCAAGAAAGTCATTGTTCACTGTCTTCCTCCTTCCTTTCACAACTATTTCTCTTGAAAGTTTTTCTTTTGGCATTTTCGTGCGTTTAAAAATCACCATCGGTGAATCTTTTCTCCCGATGCCGTGCAGCTCAGAACACAGGTGAAGTGCCTTTTTTCATGCTCGGTTGTTTTCAGCGTGACGAATGATTCGCATTTCCTGTTGCCAGTCCGAGTGAGCGGCAGGTCAAACGTCAGAGGAACATCATCCATATTTATGATGTGGTGCGGCCCGATTCAGTGGGAGCGCATCTGATTTAATATAAATAGTTTCATTGGTTCACCTGAACCCGTTTGGCAATTTCATTGGTCTAATGTTATGGGGCTCAGTTTTTTGTTTTGAAGCTTGTGAAACCGGGAAAAACCCAGGAAAAATCTATAAATTAGCCGATTCGTTGTTTAAGCCGCGGGGTTCAAAGTGTGGGGAAAAAAGTAGTGGCTTATAGTCCGGAAAATACGGTAGGCTATTTACAGTTTCGTTTTTGTTTTGTGTTTTTCACATTCTTAATTCTAATGGCAAGATATACATTATGTGGATAAACGTTTAATAAAACACGAGACCCTCATAGCCACATTTGGACCACATTTGGATTTGGAAGTTCAGCTGAAGAGAAATTGTAATGCTACAATGTACAAAGACATTTGTACGTATCAGGACAAAAACAAATGCATTTTGTCAAGACCCTGGATTTTTTTCTCCAAACGGCAACAAATTCTTGTATTGTCCTAAGTTTTACACTTAAAAAAAAAATTATATGAAATCATACTGAGCAGCAGACACAAAAGGCCTGACTATGAGCTGTTTAATTTATATCGCAAACCTTTCAATTAGATAGACCTCAAGGGGAGACTTTGAAGGGTTTTCCTTTTAGATCTCGGGCACATGAGCTCTTTGCTTTGGTCCTGATATAAAATAATAATAGAAAAGGCTTCAATTAGAATTAGTTTTCAATTAGTTTTATTAAAATTTTCACATACTGGTGGGATGGTTCGGTGTCCACAGACTTAAATTAGCTTAAATCTAATAACATAATTCAGAAAAGTGACAGCTATTGTCTTTTATCAATCTTTTACTGCCTAGAAACCTAAGATTCATATATTTCATTCTAACAGAAACGGAACCTGTCCTTTTACTCTTGTAGCCCATCTGCCTCAAGGGTCAGCATGCTACAGTTGTAAAGAGTAGTTACTAATATATGAAGTAGCTTTTTGGTATTGCATTCAGCAATGTGTTGTGCTCTGCATTTAACAGGAAACACCTCAATATGTTCAGGTAAACCTAACAAACCTACATAAAATAACTTTATTCAATCTGTGAATGTTTACCCATATTAAGCAGTGAAGAAATGACAGATGGCATTATGAATTATTTACTAGTGCTTTTAAAATTCAGCTAGAATTGTTGCTTAGAGCAACTCCCTACACAGACCCTCATCTTTCCCACAGTGAGCTGTTAGGGAGTTGAGCCCATGGTGACATAAACAGACAGCGAGAGGTAGCACATAATTGCAGATAATGTCCAGAACCTGTCCTCCTCTCCTCTCCTCTCCTCTCCTCTCCTCTCTCTCTCTCTCTCTCTCTCTCTCTCTCTCTCTCCCTCTCCTCTCTCCTCTATCTCCATCTTTGTTTGCATAGGCAGTTTAGTGTGCACTTAACTCAGTGGGGGAGGTGAAGCAGAAGGTCAGGAATCTCGCCTGCATTAACATGACTCAGTGCACTTAAAACACACTGCAATTAAAAGCGAGGGATTTGGGTTTTAGGAGATTGCATTCCTGCAACACCGCCTCTGAAAAGAGGACCCTCATCACTCCCCTTATTGGAGACAGAGTCTAAAAACATAAAACTATTAACAGCAAAGCAAAGAGCTCATGTGCCCGACATCTAAAAGGAAAAACCTTCAAAGTGTCCCCTTGAGGTCTATCTAATTGAAAGGTTTGCGATATAAATTAAAAAGCTCATAGTCAGACCTTTTGTGTCTGCTGTTCAGTATGATTTAATATAAAAATTTTTGTAAAAGTGTTAAACTTAGGACAATACAAGAATTAGTTACTTTTTTGAGAAGAAAAATGTCGGGTCTTAACAAAATGCATTTGTTTTTGTCCTGATATAAAATAATAATATTATCAATATGAAATATGTTTAAATAAAAAAATATATAAACATATATAAAAATTTTAATATTTTAAAAATTATATAAATACATATATAATATTAGGTAAAATATAAATGTAATTATTGAGGTCTTTAATACTCCTCCTCTTCATCCTCCTACTATTAGAAGTAATATACTATTACTACTATAATGATAATAGAAACCACAGCAAAGTGTCTTACTTTAATATCCATTAATATCTAAAGTAAGTTACAAGAAGAGACTCCTTCCCGAACCAGTTCATTTAATGTCTCCTTGCAGAAAGCTTCATTTTATTACACTTAGAAAACAACACATTTAATGTTAATAATAAAAAGAAATCTTAGCTTTTGGCATGAATGCCATACTAGTCCTTGTGAAGCAGTTGTTACTATGGTGGCACATCAATTAAAACCTGTGATTTGCCGTGTCGTCTGCACTACTGACAGAGCAGTAACACCTCCTGACTAATCCGATTCATCAACATCAGTGTGATATAACTAGGTGCTCATTCACCTGCCAAAGAGCTTCAAACAGCACCACATTAAATGAACAGGACAGGGTACAAAGATGCTATACACTGAAACTGTCATGACCTCGATTTATGTGAAAATGATTCACAATTTGTAAATGTGGAACCAGTTTAAATTGTTACTAGGACGTAGCATTACTCATTTTAGAGAAGAAAAGATCATTCTTGCTTTTCTGCCAAATGTTTGAGAGTAAACTCACATCTAGGATTTTAACATCCACAGTATTTCAGTTGTTATTAATCATAATGATTCTTAGCCTTGGGTGATTTGTGTTAGGTGTGATGTCTGTTGTAGTTAATGCAGACCAGCGTTTAACATTCCCATTGGTCCAAATTTTTTTTAAACGTTTCATTCTATATGATAATTATGATGTGTAGAAATATTACAGTACTATGCTATTTTGTACATATAGGACAACCCTACTTTATGATTTTAAAGATAGAAACTTAAAATAACTTTTATATGCTGTACTAAGGAGTATTTTATTGTTTTGGAACAAAAAACGTGGAACAGTGTGCACTGTAGGCTAAACTATTCAGCTATTTAAAAAGAGATATTGCGTTAAAATAAATGTTACATTCATTAACTGAATATTATTGTCAATATGGTACTTAGTATTTTGTGCTTTTCAACGATCAATTATTCAAAGTGAGTTATTTAAGCATAAGCTGTACCTATGACCATGAAACCTTTATCTCAAGTTCTCTCTGTTTTGTATCCCTGCCCTTTGGCCATGTTCTCATTGTTTAATTCATGAGAGTTTAGTTAAGCAAAAAAAAAAAAAAAATATATATATATATATATATATATATATATATATATATATATATATATATATATATATATATATATATATATTTATAACATTAATTACATTATTACTAATTAATTACATAATGGTATGATATTACATAAGGGATAGTATGTATTTAGGAAATTTGAAGTAGTTATATATTAATGTTATGTTATGTTGGTATACACAGATACATTTTCCCAACTGGCATTCTTTACAATAAATATCTTTAAATCTGTATCTGAGTCTTACTCTTTATCTTATGTCTATAAGTTTTACACACAGTTTTCTCACAGATAATTCTCCCTCCCCCAAATAGTCCCTGATATCTATTCAAATCATACACTCAGTCTTCATTAATATTCATTAGTATGCTATTAGTCTCAGGAAAAAAGAGACTCATTAGTTGTTTTGCATATCCATATAGGCTTTTTAGATGTCAATATTTCGTAACCTGTTGCTGTTTCAAGCATGCTGATTCACTGTTAATTGCAATGAACCCATAACCAAAAACATGCCAAAAAGTGGTTAAACTGCTTCTAGGTATGTGGGTGTGGATTTATGTGTGAATACAGTGCCAATACGCTGGTATCCCATCACCAATTTTCGACTTGAAGCCTAGTGTTCCTGGGGTAATAGAGTCATATTGACCTTTTTTTCCAGCCCTCTCAATTCTGTCTTGAGAGAAATGGCCTGTTTTGTGCTGTTTGGCCATTTGAAGAACAAATAAAAAAAAGTTTTTATTTGCTGCCCTGCATCAGGAATGGATTTCCTTCAGGGTCTCATCACTTTTCGTTGTGAGTTTGTGTTACAACCCACATTGACTGCTGAGCCATGCAGTATGCAATGTACCCAAATCAGCACTAGTGTACTTCATAACGTCTTTATATGATGGAGTTATTGTCTTTTAGATTAACAAAAAGTAGTTTGGAAAGCACCCTGTATGGGTGATTGTGCTGTAATGGGCTTGTCACAGCAAATTATTTAGTGCTGTATGTTAATGTCCCAATCACAGTGGGTTACTTAAAGATTTGTGACACTAATTTGCACTAAACTGTGCATTTCTGAAACTAAAATTTGCCTTATTTTTTTTTAAAGATCTCGCAATGTTCCTTTTTAAATAACGATCATTTGTTTTGCAATTATCCGAACCATGAACTAAGAAAACTACACATTTCAGAGTGCTGATTCTGGTGTACAAAACATAAAAATGTCTCTCTAAACAACCAAATGTCATTGAAAGAATTCACAGAAAATGCTTTTATGTGTTATTATAATAACATTTTTCTATCTAAGGGTGAAACTTACAATCAGTTTAGAAAATAAGCTTTCTTTAGTTGCCAATTTTGAATAATAGTAAAATCCTGAATGAAATTGTATGCAGGTACTTTATAGATATAATGAAAACTGTGATATTGGTGAGAATCCACTGTTTGGTACTATACCGGTCGAGTTTTTATATAGCAGAAAAGTATTTAAATGATATAGCGCTATCTTTATGGGGGCGCGAATAGCTCACTAGCGATATCATGTGTGCAGCTTAAATATAAGCCAATCCACAGAGACTGCAGCACAGCCACCAGCAGTCATAGCACTGCATCAACAAGAGAAATGAAGCCAGCACTGAATGAAAAAACTACCTATTGTTATTCATTGTGTGTGTGTGTGTGTGTGTGTGAGAGACTTTCACCCCTCTGAACTGATTTGAAGTTTTGGAATTGACTTTGTAAAAACATTTTGCACTTCAACCCAGGGAAAGTTGTGGGTATTTAAAGGGCAAAAGTTTTCACCCCCATGGTAACAGAGTAAAAAAGGCATAGTACAATACAAATTATTAGTGTTGTCAATATTAACACATTAACGCAAAATCATTTTAACTGCTCTACTTTTATTAACGTGCGATTAATGCAACACACGCAACGCAAGTTTTTCACAACGTCCTCTCTTTACTCAGATATAAATAAAAAAATAATAATAAACTACACCGAAAAATCATTTTTAATCACTAAACATTTGTTTTACTGATGCGATAAGTCTCAAATCAAACACCAAAATCAGCCATGGTGCACACATCCGGCAATTAAAACCGTCCGTGTGGAAACATTGGAAAAAGTTTTGTTTTGTGTCCTGATGATTTGTGTAATTTAAAAAAACATTATAACTTTAAAATATTTACAAGTATATTTGGTAACATTTTATTTCAAGGATCAGAAATTAGCCAGTAATTATTGACTATTAATTGCTTTTGTTAATGACTTAATTATGCTATTACATAATGTATGCTATTACAACCTATACAACATGTTCCCTGTTCTAAAATGAACATTTGTTGGTTTCAAATAATTAACAAATGCTGTGCATACAATAAGAAAAGAGAAATGAAATACTGCATTGAAGAACTCAGTCTTTATTGTTTTATAGTTCAACAAGGAAACAGACATCTTGTTATCACAGTTAATTTGCAATTTACAATTTACATATATTTTTAAATGTAACAATTTTAAATAAAATAATTCAAAGTTAAAGTACTTCTTTAGGTCAATTGTAACAAGTATGCACATAGAACAGGAAACACATTTTATATTTATTTCATACATATAAGCTACACATTCACACAGTGAACTGGGAACTTATAAAGTGTGTATTTTGACCTATACAAGCTACTAGTACATTATATTCCTACGTAACAAGGTCATCATTATGACAGAAACAAGTGTCAAGGGGCTATAAGACAAAAAATAAAAGAGTAACCAATAAAGGCTTTATAAATCGTTTGTAATAGCATACACATCCTTAACAATAATTAACAAAAGCAGTTATTAATCATTAATTACTGGCTCATTTCTGATCCCTTAAGTAAAGTGTTACCAAATATTTAGTATTCATGCTCTAGGTTGAGTTTGGTTTCACTAATAATAAACATACAGTTGCATAAAGCATCAAGATTTGTCCATGCCAATGTTGATTAGAGTAGTAATGTATTAATTTAAGGTACGTTCACAACAGATAAAAATGTGTGATTAATTTGCGATTAAATATATGAATTGATTGACAGACCTACACATTATATGACACAATCTTTAATAATTAGGAAAAAAATATTTTGAAAAATGGTTCCCTTATTGTGAAAGGAAACCTATATATGTCTTGTCAATCCCATTTATTTAACTCATTATATATATTGTCTTAAGGTTATGCAAACATTTGCACCATTAAGTGCACAGGGGTGTATCTTTGTGTGTGTTGGGCATATTTAATATCTTCACTTGGAATGATTTTCTTGTAATATACAGTTACAACAAAATTAAAATAGACAACACGTTTTGAGTATGGCGCTAGTGGCAGCTGTA
The DNA here is from genome assembly GCF_014805685.1 of Silurus meridionalis. NCBI lineage: Eukaryota > Metazoa > Chordata > Actinopteri > Siluriformes > Siluridae > Silurus > Silurus meridionalis. The sequence goes on from NC_060910.1 coordinate 11,145,455, forward strand.
TGACTTGAAAGCCGGAACTCTAAAATAATCTTTAGCTCGTGTGGTTAAAGGAGCATCAGAGGCTTTACTAAATATGGATGGTGCTGAATTAAATACAGTGTAACACATGCTTTAGCCATTTATGAAGTGCTGGAAATACTTTTAAAACTTGCTAGTTGTATCAATGATATTAAAATGATTTTTGCTTTATGATGTAATGGAATTTATTATGATTTTAGTATTTCATGACTGCATGAGTTGGCTTTTAGTTAGCTTTTTAGACTATACTGATACGTTTGAGGTTGACCTTTTTGGAAATAGATGGAATAAGCGATCACAGAGGTGGACAAGTATTCAATTTACTAATTTAGAAGAATAAATTAAAGTACAAGCTCCAGCAACATGACTAGAAATGCTGTTCTAGGAAAATAATAAATTTATGGGAATGAATAATAATCCAAATAATCTAACATGGGAATTTGATGATCCTGTTGTGTTGTTATGGCGATTTGCCAACAGAAGCAATTATTATAATTTTTTTTACTTTTTGTCCACTGTGCATTCATTATTAAAATCTTTTCTACAGAAATGAAAATATGTAAGAACAATTTCATTAACAGAAACCTGTGAAGTGCTTTGCATTCAGCATCAACAGTAGATTTCTTTGCATCTCCTGTCAATCCCACCGTTATAGAAAACAAATACATTTTGCTTTGGTTTAAAAGAAAACAAATGCTGGCAGCATTTAAATGATAACACAATTACACTTTTGGAAAACAGAATCCTTTGCAAGCCATGCATTTCAAAACAGTGGCACAGCCGTGCATTATACATTACAATTTCATACAACACTTTGATAGAAAAGATAAGTACATTCTATCAGACTCTAAATAATGTTTAGTAAAAAAGCTTAGTATGGTTTAGCAAATATACTGAGTATAGACATCAACATTATACTTTTAATATATTGTTTAGCTAGCTAGCTAGCTAGCTAGCTAGCTAGCTAGATAGATAGATAGATAGATAGATAGATAGATAGATAGATAGATAGATAGATAGATAGATAGATAGTATACTTGGAACGCAAGTATATTTTTTTGTGAATGGCTAGTATGGTACAAGCAAAGCGTCAGAAACCTGTATAACATAAACTCAGGAGCCCTTTCTATCCTATCACCAAGATGGATTGAAGTAATCAGACCCAAGCAGCACCATGTTCCTGTAGTTACCTGTAATGGGCTGTAATGGGGAAATTACAGCAGTATTCAGAGCCAGTTGGCTTGTATTCAAATGGTTTGACTCCTTCTGTCATTGCGTTATTATTTACAGATTACATACTGCAAATTAGCCAGCCAGCTTCTTTCTGTGTAGTCACCATGCCTGGCATGTTGTCAATACAAATTACTGCTGAAATGAACCCGAAGATTGATCTTCGAAGCCCCAAACAGGGCAGTATATGGTGTTTAAAATCGCTTGAAAAGCACGGGTTATCCACAAACTTCCAGTTCATGCCTCTTTAAAGGGAAAACCAGCCCTACACTCTACCACATTTACTCTGCATTTCATTAAGACATTATAGATCGATCTGCTTCAGGACATTGTATTTTTTTGGCAAATGTGTGGTTCAGGATTGTGAGCTCAAGATTTCAACAGGCAGCAGCTGAGTTTCAGCAGGATTCAGGGTGATTTATTGCTTTCTCACATTCCACAGCCTCGTAGAAAAAGATTAAAGAGGCAAACTTGACATAGGTAACAGTTTTTACAGACTAAGTGCTTTCTTTTTAGCCATAACTCTATGGATTTGAACATTCAGGAGATGGCGATCTCATTTATTCTGACACAAGTCGAACATCTATCTGAAGACCATGCATTTATGATCAACAGACCTGTCTGCATTCTGAGTTATTCAGTAATTGCATACTCCTAACTTACACACCAGCACATGCACTGGCTATCGTGTTTAACCTCTTATTGTCTCAATTGCCTAATATATCAGTCCTTGTTCATAAAACACTAATCCTATGGCAAAATCAAGAGTTTGAAAGACGAAATTTCATTTATGATTATAGGAAAGGTCACTGCATGTTAATAGCTTAAAAGCTTACTACCTTAACGTGAGACAGCAGGGTAATAATTTATTTTAATGCACTGTAATTATCTTTACAATGGTAATGGACTCAACTGGATTGTAAGGAATCAATTTAGGCTTTAATTTTGCTTTTGTCTCTACAATGGAAACGATTTGAAATGGCTGTAGTCAATTTTTGTTAAAAAAGATCATTTAAGAGATTAGAATCTTTCTTTAGCTACCAGTCGTTTATACACAAAGTTTTAACATGGCATCTTGTGGGTTATGACTTATTCTGGCTATAGATTACAAATGATTTCAACATAGCTCAAATCAGTGGATTTATTATATCTAAGTCATTTATTTAAGCTTAGAAAAGTCAGTATATATTAAAAAAAAAATTACATATTTTCACTTATTTAAAATAACAAGAACACAAATCTTCCAGAGGAAATTGGTGTGACCTTTAGGTGTCAGTTAGCCGGGTTTGTTGCAGCTTCACAAATACGAAGTAGAAGAATTAAAAGGCCCTTTTTCCAAATCCAACATTAATATGCTAATAGTAATACACTAAAATGATTAGTGGATATTAGTTTAAACCCAAATACCAAAGACCTGTATTTGTTTATCAAAAGAGCTTGAAAGATTTGTACACTGGAAGTTTATTCTTATACAAAACTAAATTCCTTTGTTTATATTATTTAGGAAGAAAAAATAATTATATTTTATCAAAAAATCAAATTTATAGTTTATAGTCTTTTATATCTACTGTAATTTCATGTTTATGATAAAAAGGTTTTACATCTGACCTATTAAATGACTTTTAGGATTAACCTATGTACACTGTATGGACCTGATTTCTTTCTTGGCATATATGGTTCTTCCCTGAACTGTCACCACAAAGTTGAAGGTACACAATTATATAGGATGTCTTTGGATGTGATAGTATAATTTCATTTTTACTTCACTTAAACTAGGAGACCCAAACCTGCTCCGGCATGACAATGTCCCTGTACACAAAGCAAGCTCAATAAAAAAAAAATTCTTTGCATGGTTTGGAGTGGTAGATAAATAGGAACGACTGCACCCCAGGCCTCCTCACCCTACATCAGTACCTGACTTTACTAACAGCCCTTTTGGCTAAATGAGCACAAATTTCCACACACTCCAACATCTAGTGGAACATCTTCACAGAAAAGTGGAGATTATTATAACAGCAGATGGGGACTATATGCATATGGGGATGTTTAAAAAGCAAATACAGATCTTATGACCAGTTGTCCATAAGATTGTTGTCAATATAGTATATACATCGACCAGGCATAACATTATGATTATCACATTATGACCGGTAAAGTGAATAACACTGATTATTTCTTCATCATGGCACCTGTTAGTGTGTGGGATATATTAAACATTTTGTCGTCAAATTTGACGTGTTAGAAGCAGGAAAAATGGGCGAGTGAAGAGTTTTGAGTAAGTTTGACAAGGACCAAATTGTGATGGCTAGACAACTGGGTCAGAGCATCTCTAAGATGTTCCAAGAAGGAAAACAGTGATGAACCGGCGACAGAAACATGAACGGCCAAGGCTCACTGATGCACGTAGGGAGTGAAGGCTGGCCCGATCCAACAGACGAGCTCCTGTAGCTCAATTTGCTGAAGAAGTTAATGGTGTTAATGCCTGATGGATCAGGACTGTTTTGGCAGCAAAAAGGGACCATCACAATATTAGGCATGTGGTCATAATGTTAAGCCTGATCGGTGTATACTGTTGAGAAACAACTTTTTGGATTTAGATTTTTATGTACTAATCCGATCTTGTGCATTATTTACAAATTTAATGGGCAGTGGAAATTTTATTTGAATTTGCTGGAGCTAATTGGATATTATAGTTGAGCACAGCCGGTCCTATAATATATGAGGTATATTAATCATGCATGGCTTGTTTAAGGAGATAATCTAAACTTATTTATTAACCGAAATGCTGTATGTCACCTACTGTAAAGCGTATGGAAGTTAAACAGTGCAAACTTTCCATTGTGAGCATTCTTGTGTTACAATAACTGTTCGCTCGAGGCGGCTTTTGCTTTAAATCCACATCGTTCATATTTACATTTTGATTCAGAGAGTCAGCTGGCTCTGCCCACTTCAAGCACATCACAGCACCTGCACTCACTCAATTGTTTTGAATAATTTAGCATCTTTTCCTTGTTCCCACATGAGTCTTGTGGATAACAGTCTCCATAGAGAATTCAGTTTAACAAAGTAAAGGTCCGGGTGTGTATGAGAGGTAAAGAAAAATAAAGAAGTTTCTTTTTCTGCTCGTCTATTAAGTTTTACTGCATGAATTATTCACTCGAATGCCTACATTCTGTTGTTAGCACACTCATCTGTTCACATCATGACTCTTAGTTTAGTCCAATTCATCAAACAACTGCAGCTTTGCACTCTGCACTAATTGTGAATGTTTGGAATGTTTATACATTAAAAAAGTTCTGGTGCAATTGGACAGACTGTGTGTTGAGAGCTTACTCAACACACAAAGTCTGTCCAATTGCACCAGAACTTTGTTAATGTATAAATATTAGAGAAACAGGAAGCAAGATGGAGTACAGATGAAAAAAAAGGCGTACACAAGAAGTTAGTAGGCCACACTCGATCTTTATTCTTCTTGTGTACGCCTTTTTTTCCTCCGATGCTCCGTCTTGCTTCCTGTTTCTCCATTTACTTAATCAACACAGTTTGGGATCTAAGTGAATGTAGATGCCTGTGTTGCAGTGTAGCAATGTTTGTTATTTAAAGGCATGATATTAATGCCTACTTCTATATTTAAAGGTTGGCCTATAGTTATAGTTGGTGGTTTTCCAAGGCATTTACAAGGGAATCTCCCGAGTTGATGCCAAGTTCAAGACAGAAATATGGTGCTAAAAATTTTGCTGTGAGTTCATCTTACCATCATTTTTGGAATGCATTACAAACGTAATATTAGACATGTATTTGAATCAGCGAGCCAGTGTGATATATTTTTTTTGGCTGCATCCATTTCAGCTGTTCCGCATCAATTTATTGGGTGGGAAGAAAAATGCCTCTGTGGAATTGTAGTTTCGGTTGGAAACATTAGTCTTAATTTCTGGTCAATTAGTCTGCCAGGCTCTCACAGAGACACCGTGTTTCATTCTCAGCAAGAAAACAGATTGCATTTATGTTTGCATTTACTTATTTGGCAGATAGTTTATCCAGTGTGACGCAGTGAGGCCAAATACAATCCAAACAAAGAGCTGCTGAAGTAATGCAAGTACTGCCAGGCTCGGCCTCCACTGACTGACTAGAAGCAAGCACAGGAGAGTTGTAACAAAAGATGATAGTTGAAGGAGGAGCTACTGCCCAGGAGTGATACAAATACTAGCTTCAAACAAAGCTCTACATTTTCAGCAAGTAAAAGTCAACATGTCAAAGTAAACCAACCTTTAATAGAAAGGCAAGTCATCAGTCACATCGACAGCTAACAGCAAGAAGAAAGAAATCCATCCTGTAACAGTAGTTCATTTATATGGTTTCGTTTGTTTTTGTGTTGTTTTTTGTTTGACTAAAATGTTCTTTAGGGTTGTACTATAACACAAAGCAGGATTTCTCAAGGCTTTTTGAGACTCATTTAATTGTAAATTTCAAAGACCCCCCTCAAAACAAATATAATTTAACAAACATAACTAAAATGTGCAATAATATTTTGTCTAAATATTAGTGCCCTAGGAATTTCTTTATTGCTGGGTTTTCCAACAGAACACAGTAATTTCAAGTTCCATTGTTGATTGAGACTATTTTCTATAAAATGTTTTCTATAAATTAACTATAAAAAGTTAACCTGATCTCTGCTGTTGAAAAAATAAGAAGGAAAGACTAATTACAGATTACAGTTGTCTGTTCACGTTCAGAGCTGTTCATTAGGGGAAGGGCAGCTTACAATGGGGCTAGCACAAGATACAAACATTTCACCAAATGGCAAAAATTCCTTGTGAATGTAGCCTTAAGGATACACCTACGTGCAAACACACACACACACACACACACACACACACACACACACACACAAACACACACACACACATTCAGAGGGATATAGTTAAGTTAAGTTTTGAAGTACCATTTCTGAACCATTACATCACCAGGCATCACTCATCAGTTTGTATAGTGAGGGGAAATGCAACATACAAAAAGTGCTGAAGACCAAAAAATACGTAAAATTCTTCATTATGATCTTAAATTCTATGTAGAGGAAGAAGCTTACAACTTTTAATAAATTGGAGATTTTAGCATCCCTATTTAAAATGTATCTTTCCTCAAGATATATTTGAAAACAGTATACCTTTAAAAATTTAAATGTTTCAATTGTAAATGTACCAAAATATACCCTATTTAATAAATGCACCTTTTTAAGCTTAATTAGGAAAAAGGATAATGTACTTTCAAGAAATTCAAAAAATTGTGAGCACCACTCCAGTGTAAATGCCACATTTTACCACCTAACAGTCTATGTATCTAATGTCCATCAGCTTTCTGAAGCCCATAGTAAGCACTTACTTTCCCAGAAATTTGCATATAATCATTGTAGGTTAGCATTGTGGTGATATACATTAAAGAGAAACCAATTTAAAGTACAAACACTGAATACATTTGAATGTTTTAATCTGTACAATGTAACTGACTGACTTCCTGCTGTGATAAAAACATGACACATTTGTATTTTTAGGTTATTGAACTCATGTATTGACACATTTAGGCAAATAAATTCAGGCAGTGATAATGAAAATTTGTTGTTCACTTTCCTTGTGAACTAAGGCATATACATGTCACCAAAGGGGTTAGATATGCTAGTGTCATCTGCCCCAATTCTGTCATCTAGCTGTCCTCGTTCGCCCTCGACTTGCTGTGTATGGTCACAGCTTCCAGTCCTTCTTAACTCACATTGTATATTGATTGACTCTTACCATGATTGTTTTGACCTGTTGCTTGTTTCCCTTCTTCGAAATGAGAATGTTTGTGGTATTCGTGTTTCCCTTTTTTTTTCTCGTGTTTATAAAATTTGACAAGTTTGAAGTCTTAATTTTTACACCGGCTATGTTCTTAGAATATATCTCATGCATCAATGGGTATTGTACCAGCTGTATATGGTGGAAATAACAATAAAATCCAATTGACCCTTGTCAGCTTTTTAAAAGATTTTTCCACATGAACATTTTATTTATTTTTGAATGCTTTATATACAATGTATTAAAATTGCGATGCACTGTGTATTCTGACATCTTTGTATCAGAACCACCACTTCTTCAGCAATTTGATCTACAGTAGCTCGTCGGTAGGATCGGACCACACGGGTCGGTCTTCACTGCCCCCTGCATCAATGAGGCTTTTCAAACTCGATTAAATCCTTATGCTTCTCCATTTTTCCTGCTTCAAACACATTAACTTTAAGAACAAAATTTTTACTTGCTGCCTAATATATCCCACCCAACAACAGATGTCATTATGAAGAGATAATTAGTGCTATTTACTTTTTCACGGTTCTTGGTTTTTAAGACACGGTTCAGTTCAATTTCAGTACAGTTATGGGAAGAAATGCAAAAACAATTACTTGTCATTTTTTATTAATGGCATTTAATTTTTATTAAGATTTGTAAACAATTGAAAAATTTTTCATTGAATTCCTGCTTGGTTAAATAATATATAAACTAATAGTTTATAATATTTAATAAAAAATACAATTAATTAATTAAATGAATGCAATACACTTTATTTATTATATTGTTTATCGATTAAATTGGCACAAATGAAATGGATTACATGAAATTATAAATGAAAAGACCCCATGTTAATCCCAAAGTTGTTAGACCCGATTTGGGTAATACAGATGTACATATAAGTGTGTGTGAGAGTGTGTGTGTGTGTGTGTGTGTGTGTGTGTGTGTTTTTCATTTAATATTAAATTTTCTAAAAAATATATTTTACTTAACTGTTCTATTTATTTCAGCAGACCAACAAATGTATTCATTCCTTCCATCCTTCATTCATTCACTCCCTCGATATGTGGAATTGTCAGTATTTTCTATTGTTAAGAGAAATTCTTGAAGCTGGACACAAAACACTAAAGAATCCATATCGCTAGACTGTTGTAAAAACTAAATCTGAGTTTCACAATGCTCTAAAATCGTATTTCAGCGCACTAAAAATCCAGTATTTCCAGTATGGAATGAGTGGCCACAGTGAAACTGTGCTAACTCTAGTTTCTTTTTATGCCCTTGGCATTGTTGTGAATGTTTTCAGGTTTAATATTAATAAAAAAAATAGTATTTGTGCTCAAAGTGCAAGTTGGAGACTAAACAAACCTTCGGTCTGTCACTTAATAAATTCATGAGGGAAAATAGATGTTCCGCACATAAAAAGGACTGCCTTGGGTACTTATGTGCACTGTACCATTACAAACCTAATATATATAAAGAGAGAAAGTGAGAGCTAATGATTTGTTCTTTTCTGTGAATGTTTTTTTTATAATCTAGTCTTCATAATTGTCTCTTTTCTAATCGACAGCTGATCGTCTGTACTAATAGTACAGACGATCTGAAATGTAGTAAATGTAGTAATTCACGTTCAGCTCTCAGATTGGTCAGCATATCTAGTGAATTAGAGTGAACAGAGTTTTATCCTTTTTATAGAACATGTACCCAGTTGTGACGTTGTTGAACTGGACAACTCATGGTAACTAGATAGTGACTAAGGCATGGTGGGAGGTGTTTGTTTGTTTTTCTGTGTATTTGTGTTTCTAACTCGCTAAAATTGGATGAGGGTGAATCATTCAGCATCTGCCTGCCCTCGTGCGTGTATATTTATCTGGCTAGTGCCTGATATATCTTAGCAGGCTGGAAATCAAAATACACAGAACAGATAATAGTGTTATATTGAAGTGTATTATTATTTAGCTGAAGTTTAATAGACTTTTTATTTTAAGCAATTATTATTAAGACAAGTGAAAAAAATTGCAACTGGTCATGATGCAGATTTGGATTTTCACCCTAAAATCCCTCAAAAAGATGTCATTTCTTTCTTGAAATTGATTTCTCAAAGGTGCTCCTGCAGCCAAACTGGAACATGGTCTGAATATATATTATGGCGTGACCTATGCCAGCGGTGCTCCCTCTCGCTTAACTTAAACATGTCATCTAGACAGAAAGCAGATAAAGCAAAGGCTGTGTGTTTATCCAGGACATAGAGAAGAGTAAAGCCTAGTTTCACCAGTGATGTATTTTAACATATTAATACAGACAAAGCCTCAAATCGTTTCTTGCATTGACTCTTACATTGCGGATCGCTAACCCCATGAACATGTGGCTTATGATTCAGTTATTCAAAAATCATGTTATTTATTATCTTCTAGGAATGATTACACTATAGTACAATGAATAGGAAAGCGTGGACTGCCTGAGTTTAAAGAGTTAAACATTACTTCATACATTGGCAAGTTTAAAGTCTGTACTAAATATTATAAGAGCATTGAAGATTTTTCTGTCAGTTTTTTATTCCCTCTTCTGAGCTAATCAAACAGTAATATTGCTGCTGTGTAGCAGGTTGACAGGAGGAGTGTTGGTCAGGGAAATCATGTTTTCCTCTTTAGACTGATAGAGACTAGCAGCTGGCAGAAAAAGAGCATTAATTACATTTAATTTCCTCATCACTATCTTGCCAAAGAGTACTTTTGATCCTAGTGGAATCTATTTGGAACTCAATTTGAAACAGAATCCGGTTGAAACACTCTTAATTTATAGTGATATAGTGATTGTGGTGACAGCTTTTCACTAAAACATTTGCTGTGATCTGAAATGTACCAGGCATGCTAGAAACAAATGCTGGAGTTATTTCTTTTCCTGACAGTAAGTCTAATTTTGTCACTCGATCTCTGGCGCCACAGTAAGGTCATGGATGTCAACTAAATGTAGACCAGCAGCCTAAGCGGTTATGTTTAGCGCATGTTTTTTTTTTTTTTTAAGGCTCCTCTCCAATGTATGTTAGCTATGTCTGAAATGACAGTTAGATATGCTGGCTCAGCAAAAATACTGGATAGAAAACCTTTTTTCAGGTTTTATGGAATAATAAGATCGATTCTATTTTGTTTTTGAACCCTACAAAATAATTTGTAATAGGCACATCGTAATTTTACCGTAATTTCCGGACTATTAAGCGCACCCATAAATAAGCGGCACCCACTGAATTTGACAAAGATTTTTATTTTGAACATAAATAAGCCTCACCTGTCTATAAGCCGCTGTCTATACTGAAACTAATGAACTTTACACAGGCTTTAACAAAAGACAGTGTCTGTTACACGGTGTAACGGGTGAAATATGTTGTGGCTCCTTTAAGAGCAGAGCGGCATTTTGGGAATAGCCTGGAAGTTTTTCTCCCGATGCAGTGCAGCTCAGAACACAGGTGAGGTGCGTTTTTTCGTTTCCGTTCGGAAATTTCATTGGTCTAATGTTGCTCAGTTTTTTGGCTTGAAGCTTGTGAAACCGGGAAAACCCCAGGAAAAATCCATAAATTAGCCGCTTCGTTGTTTAAGCCGCGGGGTTCAAAACGTGGGGAAAAAAGTAGCAGCTTATAGTCCGAAAAATACGGTAAATTGAGAAACTGTGAGTGTAAGTAAGGCATAGTAATGCTAAATAGTTTTGCTGTTCTGACTCCTTTTTCAAATCAAATTTAAATTTATTGGACCCAGTGATTGTTTAATTAATTAGAAATTTGAGATTAGAACATGCTATTTATTTTATTTACCTGATGATCACTGAACTGCAAATAACAGTGTATTTGTTTTATGGCTAGGGTTCTTCATAATCATAATTTGTCTTATATATAACACACACAAACACATGCGCACACACACACACACACACACACACACACACACACACACACACACACACACACCTACACACTCCATTAGCTTTTAGTTACGGTATATGTTGCACACACAGAAAACAGCAAAACAGCTAGCTAAGTGGCGGCTCTGTCATAACAGAAAGCAGCCATTTAATATTTATTCACGATACAGACCTCTCATTCATATATAAAAAAGGTGTAACGGTACACAAAATTCACAGTTTTCCAGATAACTCATTTGTTTGGCAGATTTTCCCAGTCTCTCACAGACCAAAACACTTATAGGGAATTGTTTTTATGGAGTTTTATGTAGAAATAGTGCAATTTATTGATAAAAATATAATTATTCATTATAAAATGAAGTTAACACAGTATAGTACTGTATACATAATATAGCATTTTTGGGTGGCATCCGTTTATCGCGGTTTTACATTTATCGCAGTCTGTTTTGGAACGTAACCACCACGATAAAAGGGGATTACTGTATTTTATAAAAAGAATATATTTTATTTTTTATAAAATATTCTAAAATATTATTTTGTATATTATTTAACCAATCAGACATTTTATTTAAAATAGTTTTAAAAATGTAAACTGTTGATATGCACAAATGGTAATAATAATTATCTGTGACAAGCAATTTTATTTTTTGAATTTCTTCCCCCTTCCCCCGACTTAAAAACCGAGGTACGTAGCGAAATGTGAATTTTATGTACCGTTAAACAATATACAATATTCCCTTCATCCGAACAATGAGACCAAACCTGTTCCAGTTTGACAATGTCCCTGTGCACAAAGCAAGCTCCTTTAGGATATGATTTACATGTGTTGGAGTGGAAGTGTGTCTTTTAATATTGTAGTATGTAATAAACAATTCATTTGACACCTATAGTCAACTGTATTTGTGTTAAGTAAACCAGCCATTAATGCATATTAGGAAGTGCAATATTTTGGGGTGAATATAACCTGTAATTACCACCCCTAGCAATGCCTCTGGCCTTGAGATGTTGTCAAACAATACAAATGTGAAGCCAGACTTCTTTCTCTGTAGTTCTTTATATACTTGTGACGAAAAGCAAATGAGTGTCTGTCATTAGTCTCTTAAGTTCTAGCAACTTGCTACCACTTTACCAAATGCCATTCTAAATTTTATTAGCAGTGCTGAATTCCCCAAGGGAAAGCATTCTTCTGTTCTCCATGGACTCCGTTTTACTTGTGCAGCACAGATGGTGCCTCTGTTTCAAATGAGATTCATTACTGTGTCCCATACAGTTTATATTAAACCAAGCGACTCAATTTTACCTGCACAGTTTTGGGAATTACCCATCGTTCTGCCTTCAAACTGTGCTAAAACATCTGTACACAGGTGTTCATACGTGATGCTAAAACGAGAATGTTCATCAAAAAAAGTCTACCCAGGATGGTTATCATTGCTTTGTCATCTAAAAAGAAAGAAATTATTTATAATCGGTGGGATTCTGCAAACTCACATATATCTTAATTGCCATATAAATATGAACAGTAAACAAAATTTGTTTTTAAGATTAATGTCTCATAACGTAGTGTTTTTGGAGCATTGAAATGCTGTCATTAATTTTATTAGATCAGTACCACTTACACAGCAAACAAATGCAATAACAACATAAAATGTACATCAGATCCTCGCTGGCTTTTTTCCACTGGGCTTTTGAAGAGTCTGTGTTCTGTAAGTGTCTGTCTAATTTGGTTGCTGTCAGTGATCTGTTCACATTATTCTCTAATCTTAATACCATTATAAGCATTCAGACAATGCACAAGTAATGGTTCTTTTTTTTTTTTTTTTGCTAAAGTTTGGCATTGGCTATCTTTTGACTTTCTGATGTCAGAAGCACTAATGGTGCGGAATACTGATACGGGTAATAATATGATAACTGTCAGACTTCCCACTGGGAGGACTTTCCATATCACCTTCAGCACACTGCTGCTTTTCAACTTACTGAGTGTCAACATGTCACGACGGACCATTTCCTCCACCATCAAACTACCATATCATGCATTTTGCTTTCTTTCAATCCTCTTTCATATGTTTTCTTTTTAACCCCTTTAACACCATGAAGTGTCTACAGCTCCAGACTTTCATTTCTCACTCTTGAAACACAAACAATTTCTGTGTAATATTACATGCTTTTACACTGTAGATAATGAATAATTCATTATGGTTATTAAAGATTATGTATCTCCTCGGGTCCTCATATCACCACTTGAAAATTTATCCTGAATATGCAATATTGTATTAATTAAAGAACATCATACATTTTTTTTAACCATTTATCAATTCATAAAATGTTCTGAAAGAATCCAATTAACAGTTTAAAGTCCAGGTAGATAAATAAATTAAAAGCAAACAATCCAAAAACGGAGGCATAAATATAAACATTGAACAGCCAGGGGTAGGTGAACAGTGTATATATCAATAAGAGGAGGGCAAAACTGTAAATGGGAGAAACAAAATAGGATCAAAACTTAAAAACATGAGACATGGAACAAGGAGAAAAAAACAGTTTGGTACATGTTAGCTATATCAGTATAAGTATAATACTATGTAGAAAACTAAAAACATGTATTCAGTCATAAACAAAACATGGAAGGGGAGGCAGTTGTGTATGGGAAAACAAATAAACCTCAGGGCCAATGATGAGACAGGATTTGAGACATGGATAAACCAAAACAAATACATGTAGCACTGAAAATAAAGATATGAATGGAGAAATGTGTTCAAGTCGGGATAATCTCTTTGAAGCCACCTATTTATATATAAATATGAATGATCTGCCTAATAAGGCCTTAATTAAATTATTATGACAAAATGATTGTATTTAATTGTATTACTCATGATTTTTGTAAGTGATGTTTATTCACTAAGCAACCCTGAACACCCTTATGTTAATCATAGAAACATCGGCTGCTGTTTCTTTATAATTTAGTGACACATGCTCCAGGAACTGCAATATAACACAGCAGCAGCTTGCACAGATGAGTATGTAGCCATCCCTGAAGCTGTCTATTTATTATTTTTTCTATTTGACTCATTACAGAACAATACGTCATGGAAACCAGACGCTTGTCAAGACTGCACCTGCCACAGCGACGTTGTCATGTGCAAAGCTACGAAATGCCAAAATCCTCAGTGTGACTTTCAAAGGGTAAGGCTGACTTTTTTTTGTTGTTGTTGCTAAAATCGATTATATAAGTGAAGCAGGTAATAGATGTAAGGATGAGTGGCTTGATTGATTGATTGATTGATTGATTGATGGAGTATGGATGGATGGATAGATAGACAGATGGATATATAAGATGGATCGACACAGGAGCCTTTGAGATGAATAAATGGATGGCTCCATTAGCCAGACTGCTCAATACTGTATATGCATGCCTTTCAAAGAGACATGCTTCAAGCTCATTGCATTCCTCTACTGCATGTAATTAAGTGAAAGCAACAGATTTATATTCCATTTTGTACTCCGCTGCACTATGCGTTCAAGTAAAACTTTGCAAAGTCAATCAATGCATCTGGCATCTGTTTTCATGCTTTTTTATTAACGCTGTCGATAAAGCACTGCTTGTCATGCTCAGTGAATCACAGCCCCACCCTGGTATTAAAAATCCGTCATTAAGTCTCACTGTCCTTTTTTAATAATTTTGGAAGTCGATAGTCTGTCCGCCTTCTGCCGCATAGCAATCAACGAGTCACGTCTGGACATTTAAGGGTCTCTAACAATGCTAATGATATTGCGCTAACATAGGGGTCTGTATGTGTTCCCAGGGAGAGCGTTTGAGAATCCCTGCAAACAGATGCTGTCCGGAGTGTTTCCCACAGTCACTCCCCTCCTGCCAGCATCAGGGAGCAGTGTATGGGGTAAGTGACAATCCTGTGGACGGCGCCCAGTAAAACATGCCAAAAGCTTCAGACTAGACTCTTGGTAGATCCTGCTACTTCTCGAGTGTTAAGTGGCCAGTCAGTGCACAATTGCTTTCTTGTTAGCACCCCAGTCTTGTCTAACAGAACTGGCCTCTTGTTGGTCTTTCTTTGACAGGCTGCTTGCTGTTCTGCTTAATATTCTAATGGTGTCGCTTCCAGCCGAGTGGCGTTTACTTAGAGAAGCTGGCTATGTTGGCACAGGGGCATAATTCCGCAGCTAATGAACTTGCCCCATTGTTCGTCCAAATTTTCATAGAAATGCATTTTAGAAGTATGTTTTAGAAGAATGGATCCGAATAAAGACTTATATTTGATCCATTTAAACGAGTTATCGGCAGCCACAATGACTGACAATACCAATATCATGTTCAAAAAGCAAACAGAAACTCTCCCACAACCTCATAACCTCTCTTTCTGTCTCGCTGTCTTCTTGTCCAGCATGACAGCCAGTGGAACGAGTCCAAGTGTTCAGTGTGTACATGTGCCTCTGGGAAAGTGACCTGTGTCCCTCCTGCCTGTCCTCCCCTCAGCTGTGGCAGAGGACAAACTCCGTACGTCCCAGTCGGAGAGTGCTGCCCTAAATGTGCCCGAAATGGAGGTAAGAGTGCAGAATTACTGAAACCTTTCTAAAATGACAGAGGAATTTTTTTAAATAAGTACAACTTTAGCTGGAAATCCTGACAATCATGGAGTTTAGTAGATTGTTGCTAGTAAAATTAAGTCTCTGGGACAGTCACATGTTCAATGTAAAATGTATTCACATGCACATTATACACAGCCTGTGATTCATAACCATACTTCCATGGCATTTGGCAAAAAAAGGTGACGCTTCTTCACCTTCTAAATTCCAGATCAAACATTGCACTCATCCAGGTAAATTATCACTTCCTCATAAATGAAATAGTGGACTGAAAACCTTCAGATTATCCACTCAGCTTGACCTACTATGGTAGCAGAATTGCATTGCTAAAAGATTGACATGGTTCCATAATAACAACTCTCTCATCCAGCTTACATTCAATCAAATGTAGATATACTTACCTTTTGGCAGCCATTATACATGTTTCCTTCAATCCTTGGGGTCTGTAAAGAGACCTAAAGAGACTTTGAGCTGAATTTCAAACAGAATTTACGAGTCAATTTACAATGCCATCATTAATAATTGAGATCGCTGTGTGTGCAATCCATAAATACCTGGTGCACACTTTTTTTCTGCATCAAAATATCTTATCACACTTTCTCACAGAAACAAGAGCAAAGAAACATAAAGAAAGAAAAGGTTTTATTTATGTTAAAACTGTACTATACATCTGTGGGGCCCAATATTGTTCCATAATTGATATGCTCTGTCTCCGAGCTCTAGATCCTGCTCTTTCTTATAAAGTTGAGCATTATTTTTTAACTTGATGTACACACTTTCGCTTCACACTTGTATCTGGAGCAGTCTTGTATCTTGCTTTAATCTCTTGAGCAACATCACTGTGTCCTTATCTGACTCCTGGCTCTCTGAAGCTGAAAATATAAAACAGAACGACAACAATAGACAAATGAAAGTACTTACTTTCACACATATAGTTGCAAATGAATGTAAACATTATAGCATAACTTTTTTCTCTTTTACAGCTTCTTGCTCCTGGGAGGGAAAAGAGCACAGGGATGGAGAGTTATGGAGTCCCAGTCCATGTACAAGGTGTGAATGTAAAGATGGACAGACACAGTGCTCGGTCGCAGAGTGCCAACCTATCACATGCAAGCCGGTAATTACAGAGTCCAAACAGTTTCATTTCCAAAGGCAATTTAATTTATTGTCCTAATTTTATTAGTATTTCAGCTGCAAGAAACAGTGATGTAAAAAAGAAACAGCAAAACGTAAAAAAAATATTGCATTGCTCTAACCAGGCCCTATTAGTAAGTATATCTAATATAATGTAGCTTCACAAACAGTGCATAAAATTGGTCAATGACCTAAAATGTCAGAAAAGATATCAGCAAACATCACACAGAAGCAACTGTTGCTGCTTTAGTGGGTTATAAGGCCATTTCCAAAAAAATAACCCTATCTACATTGAAGTACACCAAATATACCAGGACATTTTTAGGACATTTTTAAACCATTGTGTATTCCAAGGAGTGACATTCTAGCACATTAACCCCAATGTTTGATATGAGAACCGACAAAGAACCTAAGCGCTGAATGTTGAGTTTTGCTGGCTTCTTTACTTTAAATGTTATATCAATTATTTTTAGAAAAAAAAGGCTGAAAGAAACTAAGCTTGTTATCTCAATAAAAGAAAATGCTAGAATGGTGTAGGTTTGCAAAGTTAGAGCAGAAAAAAGTCTAAAAAAGCATTTCTGAAACAGGGACCTGCGGAGTATGAGATGAAATTGGAGATATTTGCTAATAATGCACAGCTCGATTTGGTGGAAATAAAACATGGCATAGCACAAAAATGCCCTTTAACAACTGTGAGATTGAATGGTGGTGAAGAGTTTGTGCATTCATCAAGCTGAAAATAAACTTTTCATATCAATGCATTTTGGATGCATTTATGAAGCTACTGTGTATGAAAGCTGATGCAAGACCAAAACTGGGTCATGCAACAAATCCAAACACCTTTAAACCTTTAAACTTCAAAAACATTTAAGTGATGTAACAAGTTTAAATGTTGGAAATTCCACCAAAATCATGTTATATGTTTATTATGATTATACTTCATTATTACTTAATTATATATTTGTAGAGCCTGGTTGGGACCAGATTAATTTTTTTCTTTAATATATTAGGATTTCCTCCTCACTTTATATGACATGTTATGCAATTGTAATACCCATATAAATCATATTTCTTTGCCCTTTTCAGAATGAAAACCTGGTAATCCAGCCAGGACAATGCTGTCCTCAGTGCATCTCAAACCCATGCATAGCTGGCAAAGAGTACAAGGTACATAGAAAAATATTGCTATTCCAGGTCTTGAGAGGAGAGCAGAGCAGTGTAGAGGGTCAATATTCTTTCAAGACAGAGGCAGCTTGAAAGAAAATGAGGTGTTAAAGCAGCACTTTCTGTGCAGAGCGTTCTCATCATGAACACCCTCTTTTATTTTGTCTCTTTTTATTTTATTTTTATGCTGTTTACTCTAGTAGTTCCTCTACTAACGTTTGCATATGACTCATCGGTTTCTATGATGTACATGTAATTATTGAATCATGTGGTCAGTGATGTGTCATGTCAGTCATAATCTAATGAGGAAAATGAGTTACAGTTGATGAACAAGCACAGTATGAAAGGTTTGCTAGTTTCTGAAGTATATTAATTCTCGAACTCTAAGGACTTTCATCTGCGTGATTTGTTCTTTCATTAATCACGCATTAGATATTAAAGCTGTAATGACTAGCATTTTGGTTACAACTGTGAATAATTATTGGATTTGACATCGGCTACAATAAAACCCTTTAGTATACTGTGAGCAACCTTTTTGAATGATAAAACTGAAGCAATATGTGGCTGATTAGGAAATCTAGAGTTCTCCTTGACAAGGAAGACTGTGAGAATTGTTTTTTCTCTACTCCCTTCAAATCTGAAATAATGTCTTCTCTCACCAGGATGGTCAGCAGTGGCAGAAAAGCAGTTGTACCACCTGTGTGTGTCACCGTGGCCAATCTCGGTGTCACACCGAGAAATGCCACCATCTCCAGTGTGATAAGGTCTTTTAAAAGCTATTACACCAAATGTTTCATCTATTATACACAATAACACACAATAATCTAGTCATGGGCTAGTTTTTGTTTTGGAGTAAAATAACCCACAGTTAAAAAATAAAAAATATATATATATATATTTGCTCTAATTGTAATAACATACCACATTTCAGGTTTTAGTGAAAGGCTTTGTATAGCTGTGTTTGACATGTTTCTTGAAGTTGTTTCTTGTGTTAAATTCATTTTTCTCTGGTCTACCTTTGTGTACCAGAAATAAGTTTACCAAGATTTCATGTTTGAATCCAGATGATTACAGAGGGATCAAAATTGGCAGTTCTTTCTGATGTCTCTTTGTGCTGCCACTGACATGATCCAACCGTGGACATTTGTGAGCTCTTGTATGTGGACGTGGGCAGATACATGCTTTTCTCTAAGCATGCTGCCGTTTGACACAGCATGAGCAGCAGCTAGAAAACCTGTTGCTGGCTACAGGTGTTGAGACAAATCCAGTCGAAAGTCTAGAGCACATGAAAGCTGACTTTTTTCATATACAAAATGGAATAAATTTCATGTAGTAATGACCCTCTAATATCCAAAAGTTCAAACTTGATCTGTATTGTGTGTTCTGTCAGGGTGAGATGAAGGTGAAGCGGCCCGGACAGTGTTGTGAGGAGTGTGTCTCCACCAAAGGCAGCTGCTTATACGAGGGTACAACACGTTATCATGAAGACATGTGGAACGGTACAGGCTGCGAGTTCTGCACGTGCCAGCGTGGCCAGGTTTTATGCCAACATGCCGAGTGTGCCAGGCTGGAGTGCCCAAGGGTAGGAGCACCACATGGTGTATCTATATTTATATACATGGCTTAAATACTCCAAATAGTTATTTTAAATGTTAGACAAGAATATCTAAGAACATGTGCTATAATGCAGCTTTACTTCTGAAGGGATTTAGAATGAATGTTGAAGAGGTTATCCAAGGTGACGACATTGTCAAATTTGTCCAGAATTATGCATGAGGTTTTGCAGACATGCTTTGAAATGTGACCTTTGAAGGATTCTTACATCCTTTAGTGTGCACTTTTCTTTATTATGGTATGGCCACTGAAGTATAACCATATGAGAGACGGGACTGAGGTCAGCTTTCATTAGGATACAGGATGAGTGCATGCTGTGCCTTTTGCCTTTTCTGATCGGGGTCCAAAAATGGAACTGACCTGAATTTTTACCAAGGAGAAACGACTGCATCTCTCTCCAGATTTATATACTGATTTATGTGGCAAATATGAGCATTCACACATCAAGGCATTGAAGTGTTGCAGCTGTTAAGTGTGTGTGACTGGACCAGGATGTGTGTGGAAGATAATGTGAGTGTAATGTATTTATCATTGATGGTAGAATGGATGCATATATCTACTATTTCTAATGAGAAATTCTCAGCATCATAGTCAGCCAGTGTTTGAGTGAGGGTGAGAGGAGAAAGCTTTTATAATATAGTTTCCATTACTAAAGAGATTCGATCTCTTTCAAATAAGGAACAAAGTGGTAATCAAGCAATGTCTTATAGAGGCCTTTCTCGTGGATGAAGCCGACCAGCACTAGCAAGCGGCATAAAATGCTACAGTAATAGATTGCATGTTGCATTATTGCTGTGATTTGACTGACTGACTGATTGTTGATTGATTGATTGATTGATTTTTATTTATTTTTTTACACATTTTTACTGTGTCCTAGGGGGAAGAGTTGCTGTATTTAAATGGGAAGTGCTGCCCAGAGTGTAAACCATCAGTCAGTTCTTGTGTGTATATGCACCTAGAAAATCAGGTTTGGAAAATAAATACAACACATCAGCAATATTATGTGCTATAGTATAAAATATACGCTGTACGTTATTATAAATAATCCAAACTCCTGACAATTATTGTATTCTTCAGAACGAGCAATCCAATGTGAAGAGTTTCAGACGTCTTGCCGTAAGTCAATATTACTTCATACACGTTCCACTGTGTTAGAGATATTTTGTCAAAGATGTGAAATTCCTTTAAATAGTGGTGTCAGGAGATGGTGATTTCAGATACGAGTGTTTCTTAAAGGATTGACATATTTGTGTGTGTGATTCAGAATCTGGAGAGTGTAAGCGATGGTCCGTGTCGGGAGTGCCAGTGTCGGGATGGTCAGGTGACTTGTTACCAGCGCTCCTGTCCCACATGTCCTGTTGGCACACTTGCTATGCCTCAGCAGGGAGAATGCTGCCAAGAGTGCCATCCAGGTGAGATGTGTTTCTGACTGTAAGCTGCAGTTGTACAGATAAAAAATAATGACATTTATGAATGTAATTATTTCCAATTCCAGGACAGCATTGATCTTATTTCAGACATACTTGGGATTTCAGTGAACAGATGGCATTTGACACTAAACAAGAAAGAACATTGCAAATTGCTTGCCACATTGCACTTCACATTAGCATTGCTCTGCTCATGCCAGTATTCACATAAATGTTATTTATGAGTCTGAGTATACAAATGTCTCCGTGCTTACTAAAGTTCACGCGACTTCATGCTAAGGCACCTGTGAGAACTAACAAGAGGCAAAACAACAGAGCAAATGAATCTTGTGCTTGACCGTGGGAAGATAATTGGATTTCTAGTTCCCAACAGAGTTCTTTGAGAAAACAGTCCTTTCCCCCTTTTGCATTCAGCATTCTTCCAATTAATCATACTTGATAGTGGGCAGCATGCATCTGATACATAGCTCCTGCTAGCATGCTGGGATTCTGGTTAATTGATTCATTGCTTGTGATTGTGCACCAGTGTGGACCTCTATTACTTTTTACCTTGTTCTTGAATTTTGTGCAGAACTTTTGTGTGTTATTTGATTAACAATATTTGTTTGTAAATCATGTATATGTTCATGTATCATGGCTGTATCAGTGCCATTTGAGCAGTTTACTGGATTTCACCTTTAAATTGATTACATCTTTAGTTATACCCACAAATGTAAGCATGCCTATTTGATTAACAATATTTTTATTTTATTTTTTTTTAAATTTATGCTATTTTGAATGCACTTACTGTTGTGTAACCGATTTGTGAAATCATTATATGTTCCCATTTTTTTAATTCCTGTGTAGTTATTATTTTAGGACAATGAAAAAGGATTCAAGCAATGTGTTACTGTATAAATCAGCACTGCTTCTGGTCCTACACCATTGAGTCAGCTTATTAAGGTCTGACTCAAAAGTGGCGATAACTGTTATACACACAGCTGGTGAACGTCTGCTGCTGTTGAACATGCAACCAGATATAGTCTGCATCATTACATTCAGCATCCCAGTGTTATCTTGCATTCCTTCACACCCAGTCCAAAAATAAATGACACCAAATAGGTTTGCTGTAAGATATTTATGTGCTCATTATTTGGCAGGGTATTCAATAGTAAAGATAATAATTGTGTTTAGTAGCCGTTTATTTTTTTTTGTTTTTTGCATGGTTTAAAATACACAATATACAATTAATATTATTTCTTCAGCCCCTTTCACTGTATTTTACTTTTGCTATTTCATAGCACAACCAATTAAAATATTTAATTTGGTTAAGGTCTGTGTTAGGGATTAGAGGTGAAAAAGATATAGAGAGTCAGGGTTACTACTGAAGAATCATATAAATGAAACTACCAGCTCTTCATGTATCTTGTTGTAAATCATGTATGTATTTATGTATCATGGCTGTATCAGTGCCATTTGAGCAGTTTACAGTTTACTGGATTACACCTTTAAATTGATTACATCTTTAGTAATACACACAAATGTAAGCATGCTGAACATGCATCAGTTTTTTAAACAGCATCTCTCTCTCTCTCTCTCTCTCTCTCTCTCTCTCTCTCTCTCTATATATATATATATATATATATATAGTGGAATCTTGAAAGTTCGAGTAATATTTCAAAACAGAGTTTGTACTAATAAATTGCATAAAAATGTTTAAATTATTCATTTAATGTAGTAAATAAAACATTTATGACAAGTAATTTACAATTTTTGTTGAGTTTACAGTACAGTACATGTACAATTCCCTTTGAAAAAGAAACCATCAAAAGGAGAGTCAAAACCTCACGTTTGTTTGTTATTCACGAGGAGTCATAGAACGTATGCTCTTTAACTTTAAACTGGTTTTAGTTCTATAGTTTATTATAATTTTTATTCATACAAGTTTGAATTTCCTTTTTGTATGAATCACAAATGAAAAAGGAAGAAAAGACATTGAAGAGCTTTCTTTGCATGATTAGACATCAGTTGCCAGATTTTGGAAAAAGTGGGAAAAGTATTTTTCATAGCTAAATAGCTATTTACAACTGGCAATCCTGGATGTTTAATTTATTGTTGGAACATTAATGTTGTTATTGCAATATGTTTATAATATATTCACAGATTTCCAGACTTCCCCTTTAATATCTGAAGATTTTTCCTCAAGTTTAAAAGAAATCGTTATGAGTTTACCGGCACCAGAGTCCAGTCACCTTGATTTGCTGCTATGAGAGAAGTTGTTTTAATGCGCTGTTATTGTGTGTTTGTGTGTGTGTGTGTGTGTACAGCGGTCCAGTGTCATCCAGACTGTTTGGCATGCTCCACTACCCCGGATCAGTGTAATAGCTGTAGAGACCCTGGAGCTTTTCTCTGGAAAGGACACTGTGTGCACGTTTGTCCTCATGGTTTTTTTCCTAAAGGCCGAGTCTGTGCAGGTACCCTTAAAGAGTTTTTCTTTTATAGAACCTTTCATAGGTTTCAAGGCCATTAGATTGTTTTCTACATTTGTTTCTCATTTGCAGCTCATTTACATTTAACTGTTTTATTATTTTCTCTCTCTCTAATGCTTGTCATTGAAGAGATTCATCTCTCTCCCTCCTTCTCTCTCTCTCTCTCTCTCTCTCTCTCTCTCTCTCTCTCCTTCGCTATCTCTCATTCTATCAACAGCACTCATCTTAGTGTTCACAGCAGTGTTTCAAAACTCAATAAAAAAATCTGTTTCTCAGCCATAAAGCAATCCATGCATGATAAAGGTGTTAACGCCACCTTTTCCTAATGTCTTGGTTCACTAGGTCTGGGTGTTTTAAAGGGTGTGTTTGAAACATCTCAGACCAATTCACATTAGTTTAACACACACACCTGAACACACCCTGAGCCTACATAGTCAGGCTGATAAGCAGTATATGCGTAGGTGTATGAGCGTGACTTGAAAAGAACAGGACAAAACGTGCTGTTTTTCTCTTAAAAATATCCCCTTTTCATTCTGAGGTCAGAGGTTGGAACACCACTTGCTGGGCGTCTAATACACCCCAAGAGTGACCTTGGATTTGATGGCGTAATCACATCACATCAGTTTCTGTCCTGTCCTCTGTTTTTCTGCCGTACCTCCTGCAGTTTGAGTTGAAGTTCAGTGTAGAATAAAAATGAAAAATTGAAATGTTAATTAGGTTGACACAGCAGGTTTAATAGTGTCTCAATCTGTCATGGATATTTTGGTGACTCACACTAATTCTCTTTCTTTCTCTCCTTTTTTCTCTTTTTTCCCCCTTTATACCCCTCTCTCTCATACACACATGCACTTTAAATCTCTTGTGTTGTCTCCAATTGTGTTATGCACTAATTTATTGTCTCCTGTTCTCTCCCACTCTCATTCTCTTTTTCTCTCACTCTGTCAGCCTGCCACCCCTCCTGTGTCACCTGTGAGAACGACTTTGAGTGTACAGCATGTGGTGGGTCGTTGCTGCTCAGCGGTAGGCAGTGTGTGGCCGCCTGTGAGACGGGACTATACCAGGACCACACACAGTGCCTGAGTGAGTGATCTTCCATCTTCTGTGCTTAAAAAAAGAGAAAACCAGAAAGAACCCCACACACATGACAACACACACAGCGTATCTTTTCATAGATGACTATGAAAAAAACCCCCATGCTTGTGAAATGCAACGCTATTGAGTTCTTCATTTATAGCTGTATATAACCAGCTGTTTATCTCAGATATACTGATGGGATTTGTTTTCGAGCTCGAATTCGTTTTATAGCAGGGTTCAAAGATTGACATTTTGAAAGACACATTTTTAAATGTATTCCTGATACGTTCACAAATTCTCACGCAATCATTCGGTTTTCAGATATTCAAATCGCTGTGCTCAAGAGCTAGCAAAACACCAACTTTTGTTTCAGATAATGATATGATATTGAAACCTTGGAGTACCAAATGAGATTGATAGCCATCCGAATTTTTATTTTAAAGATAGATAGATAGATAGATAGATAGATAGATAGATAGATAGATAGATAGATAGATAGATAGATAGATAGATAGATAGATAGATAGATAGATATAAGGATTGGATAGCAAAGATTTTATTTGGAAACCAATGCAAACATAAAGCTAATATTTTGTTAGGAATATTAGGAAGATGTAGAAGAGTAGATAGCTTCTTACATTCATCTAGAATATTCAGTCGTTTCTCTCTCACAGCATGTTTCTCTAACTTGCATGAATATCAAGGGACCCAAACAGAAGCCATGCCTGCCCTGACAAACTAGCAGTCCATAGGCATTTCAATTCAGAAGGGACTGTGCAGCAGCAATGGTGTTAACTGGTGTGTGACAGGAGCATTGGACCAACCAAAAGCCATTCCAGCAGCTTGTTACGCTGTTTCATTTCAGTTAGTAATGAGCTCGGACCAAAAATTGGACTGGTCCTAAATATACAGAGCGAGTGCAGGTAGAATCTCCATCTCAGATGCAGCATTTTAGTGGGTTTAATATGATTGAATGTTAACTGATGGGAAGAAATACACTGTAGCATTTAAATCGACTCAAATTTATTTCTCCAACACGACTGTTAGCAGCGAATACTGTCACTATGCAGCTTTACAGAAATCTCCTCAAAGCAAACTGAGTCTTGGGCATCAGTTATTTTTGGAAAATCTTTAGAAAGCGAGTCGCAAGTGAAGAAGATGGAGGTCGAACTTTGAAACGAATCAAAGCCACAGATGTACAAATGTGTTTGGGATTTAGGGATGGGGAATATATTAATAAAAAAGTATGATATTTTAGTTTTTATGTGAGGGTGAATAACCATCTGAATGAAGTGGAGGATGTGTGTAAAAGCACATCCTGGAGGATTTACAGGATTAGGTTGCCAAAAATATATATATAAAATATGCAAAATTATCAACCATACAAATCATTGGCATTTTTATTATTTAATTTTCATTTTATTTCATCCTTTTTTTTTTTTCATTTCACAAGTCTTAAAAGTATGACTTCATAGTTAGAGTAGCAGCAAGCATATTTTGTTGTGGAAAATGTTTTACCTTTTAAACCAGACTTATTTTTTACTTTATTTTTTACAATAAACAAAAACACTGCACATGGAAATAAATTATTATTGCAAAAATTGAATTTTTATTTTCTTTGTGATTTCATTAAGATGAACTGAAAATGTTCTATACTACAGTGTAGTGATTTAATAAAATTTGGATTTTAGTGTCATGACACCATTTTTATCGTCTGAATGCAAACAGGAATAGTGTTTACTGTTTACTGTTGTTAAACGCTTGTGTCACTAATCATTTTTCGTAATTATTTGAATAACAGCCAATTGTTAGGTAATATTTCATAATTACATTTCAAAACGAACCCAAGTGACAACATGAATAAAAGGATAATTATTAGACCACCTCTTCTCACATCATGTGTCCAATGTAACCATATTTGAAGGATCAATCCCAATTTATTACATCTTTATAAGTTGTCAGTCAGGAGGGACAGATAATTATACATGCACATATGTTTATTATAAGAGATCTCGCAGAACTTGCATCTTCAGCACTATATTCATTCAATCTGCCTGCACTATTATATTTTATGCTGCACTAGGTTTGGGGTCTGTTTCTCAGGGGCTCGCCGCTTTTGAAATGAGGCTTTACACATTAAACAGATTGCTCCTTCCAATGCCAGGAATTCAACAAACAATCCACAATGAAACCTGATTCCCAGGCACAACATTCCCGTAGATGCTGTAGGAATGAAAAATCTTCTATTGGCTTTCAATTTTAAGCAGTGTGAATTAAAGAAATAGCAGAAAAAAATATTTCTGAGATGTTAACAAGCTGTTCATATACATATGATGTTCGTCTAATAGTTTGTAATAGTGATTAAAAAAAATTATCTGTTATGGTGCTACACACTATTCATACTACCATTCGTAGTATTTGGCTGGAGATAAAGTGATAGATGGCGAATTAAGAAACAGGGGAAACTCCAAACTCATCACAACTATACAGTGTGTCTTTATTCTTTTGCTCCTTAAATCCCAAGAACCACCAACAAGGCCAGCGTTCCTAAACCTCTAATACATTACCACCATTTTTGGTTTAGTCTAAACTAATTAATACTTAAATTAATTCCTGTCTATAATTTTATAATGTATTACATGAACTCTTTGGGACTCCTGTTTAATTTTTCATCCGTTTAAGGCCAGCTTTTTATAGAAACTAATCCAAAATGCACAACCTGAGTCAGAAAAAAGTAATTACACTTTTGATTATAGTTGCTGCTAAGAGCAAGGTAATTTAAGGTTAGATCTCAGTAGGTCGTCTATTATCCATGCAAAATCTGGGCTAATTTAGCTTCTAGTCAGCGTTTTCTGTATTAGATTAGATAGACGTCTCACTGTGTGGTTCAGTGGGGACCGTGTGAAAAGAAGGTACTGTAATTGGGCCATGTGTGTGTGTTTGTGTATATATGTGTGTCTGTGTGTGTGCATGTTTTATAAAGCCTGGGTTTCACAGAAAGGTCATCTTTTGTTCCAGTTCACACTGGCATGTAGTCTAAGTCACGCTTCTGAAAGTTCTCACCACGGCTTATCAAGCAGACTTTATCCCTTTGAATAGACGCCGCTCGGATTCTGAATGGCATATTTGACCCCTTTTTCTGCAGGTTGCCATGACTCCTGTTCCTCATGCCAAGGGGCGGGTCCTCAGGACTGTCTGTCATGTGCTGACCCAGCCTATCTGCTGAAGAACGGCTTTTGTGTGGCAGAGTGTGGGTCAGGCTTCTATGTCAGTCAAAGCCAATGTCATGGTAAGCAACTGTTTTAAACATGTCACAGGATTTGTTCATTCTGTACAAATTTGCTGCTTAACAATGTATTATCCTATACCCTTACATGATTTATTGTTTCTTTCCCTAGAATCCACTAAGCGTGTCATTTTATATGAAAAAAAGCAACAAAATCTTATTTTAATGGGACCCAATTAATGAGAAACAGTAGCACTTCAATATTTTTGTTTCTTTTTGTTTTTAGCTATGTCTACTGTTGTTGAATGTGAGTGAAATTATTAACTTCACCATTTACTTTACATTATCATTATCTTCACATTTATTTAAACTGTTTACTTTACATCAGTTACATTACATTACATCTTGTTTTTATCCCTTTTATAATAACAAAATTAAATTACATTTTATATTGGGCAAAAAATATGCGCTTATATATGTTATCAAGAAATCCCCAAACCCTGTGGACTTACCTGTGCCTACAAAAATCTATTCTTTACCTTTGACTGTACTTCTGACACTGATGACTCCTTTCAAAAAGTACATAAATAAACATTTCCTGACTGGAAAAACATCTCCTGACCCCTCACCGTATGGGTAATGACACACTTTTAATTTAAATCTGTTTATGTAGACCATCCTTCCGTATGTTACAATGGAAAGCATAACATATAAGCATGAACTTATTACCGTAAAACTGATATTTATCTTGCTACTGTCTAAGCGGCTGTTATTCAAAATTAATCAACGCGTTCCCCTAATCAGACTTGAGAATTAAACAGATTTATGACTGTAACATATATTATCATGCCTTTTATCACCTCAGACAACTAGCTTGCATGGGCAGTGTTTGCTGTCATATTAACAGTAAAATATTTAAAACTAGCCAAATGTTATAAAATATAAGCATTACAATCGAGACTTTTTTAAGCAACATAGCTATCTTTGTTGAGGCTTACAGTTTGTTGAAAAAAAAAACCGTTTGGGCTATTAATCTTGATCCGAACACTTTTTTTTGACACTGAATAATTCAGCATGAACATTAAAAGCCCGTTTTCACAGGAGCTGATATTTATTTTTTCAAGAACAAAACCTGCATCCAGCCAGATGTTTAGTGTTGCTAGTAACTCAGAATTCCCCAGGGGGCTTAGTTTCAATCATCTCTGGTCAAAAGTAGGTGCACAGACATGCAAGAGGGTCTGTGAAGAACCTTCAGGCTGCAGCGTGACAACAAAATCACGAATGTCAGCTTAAAGACTGAACGTCCGCTCGGATACCGTCAAACTCGAAGAGGTTTAGCGCGTTTATACACAGCTCCCTCGGCAACTGCTGTTGCTGATTTGTGTTGAAGGATGTCATGCTTGTCTGCTTACGTCGCGTGAACACGTTTTGCACCTTGTTTAGACACGCTGATGATGATGACAGCTGTGAAATCTGAAGTGTTATCTCTGTTATTTCTGCCTAGCCATCTCATTTTGTACTAATAAACAATTTCGATTCACTGGAATTTGTTAATGGACATGTGTCTTATGATGCAGCATGCGACTCGTCCTGTGCCACCTGTAAGCCTGATAACCCCAGCTGCAATAGCTGCCCCAGTGCCTATGCACTGCATCATGGGAAATGCATTCCTGACTGTCCGGATCAGCATTACAAAGACAGACACAGCCGCTGCCAATGTAAGTATATTTTTAGAAGGCATCCACAGTAAAAGATTTTGTCAAACACATGAATTTATCAGTGTACATACACAGTATGGACAAAAGTATTGGGACACCTGACATTTTTAGCCATATTTAGTTGTTCCCCAAAATGTTAAAACAGAGTTGGAGGCACACAAATGTATAAGATGTATTTAGGTGCAGTAGCATTACCTTTTACTACAGATCCAAATCTGTACTGGAGATCCAAATCTGTTCCAGCATGACAATGATCCTGTGCACAAAACAAGCTCCATGAAGATATGGTTTACATGAGTCGGTGTGAAAGGTCTTGAGTGACCTACAATAGAGCTCTGACCTTAACTCAATTGAACACCTTTAGGATGAACTAAAATGCTGACTGCACCCCAGGTCTCCTCACTCTACATCAGTACCTGACTTTACTTAAACCCTTGTGGCTGAATGACCATAAATCTCCACAACTACACTCCAGAATTTACTGGAACATATTTCCAGACAAGTGGAGGTTATAACAGCAACTGAAGAATACATTTACAAAAAGCATATATGAATTTTATGGTTAGGTGTCCACAAACTTTGGTCCATATAGTGCACATTGTTGTATTAAAATCTGTCATGCATGAGCTTGAGCTGCACATTTATAAATAAAAATGATATAAATAATAAAATAGGTTGAACACTAATTTGCTCTCATACACTGATTATTGTACACTGTATTTATTTCAAGCTTGTATAAAGAAATGCATTTCATATGACATGATTTATTCCTATATTTTGGCATGTCACTCAGTGTGTCACAGCTCGTGTGCATCCTGCTCTGGCCCCTCGGCGACCCAGTGCTCTTCATGCCCCAGCTCTCTCCTTCTGCACGGTGGAGAGTGTGTAGAGTTCTGTGGAGAGGGTCTGTTCAACAGAGATGGACGGTGTTATAGTAAGAGCTCAGTTTTTACCCTCAGTTATACATGACGTTTAATGAGTAATAATAATATAACACTTCGATTATTTAATTGAGCTAAAGATAAATAGCATTGAGGTAATGTTTGTCTTGAAGACAAAAGGAAGCCCTACAGTACAGGTTATGTAATCTATTGTTGTAAATTATTATGTAAATTATTTGTGTGTCAGTGTCAGGACTCTGAAGATATTTATGAGCGGTAGCAGCTGAGATAAAAAAAATGCAGATGGCAAACATAAACACAAGTTACTGTGCCACAGGGTTGTGTATGAACTGAATTCAAAGTGACAGATATTAGTGACCCAGCGGAAAAGCTAAGCCAGAGATCAAGAGCCAAGGATGCGGAGATGTGTATATCGCAAAAGCTGTATTTACACAGCCAGCCTTTTCCCCCAGCTTTTCTTCTATTTTCTTTCTCACTATGACTCTCTCTTTTTCCTCACATCATATTTTTTCTACTGTCTCTCTATTTTTTGTCCTACTATTCTCTTATTCCTTCATACTTTGTCGCTATCTCTGCAGGTTGCCATGTATCTTGCCGGGCGTGTGTAGGTCCCGAGCTCTCAGACTGTGTACGGTGTGTAAAGCCAGAGGAAGTGCTGCAGCCTCAGAATGCACATGTCTCTTATGGCATGTGTTTATCTTCCTGTCTGTCACAACACTACCTCGACTCAGATCTCATCTGCAGAGGCAAGTACACCGAGCCAAGATCTTCATTTCTTATACGATTCTCACAATGATGTGGGAATTACTCATTTCAAATCAACATACAGCACAATTTGTGATATTTTTAACATTGTGTTAATCAACAAAAGCTCTAATATGAGAATTATGATAATATTGTCAGTATTGCTGTGTGAAATGCAGTGCTTCAGTGTTACACTTGGTTTTTTTAATCTACTATAAATCTTTTTAAAGCTTTAATAGTAAAGGTGTGGTCTCTCTGGACTAATATAGTGAATCCAGATTCTAGATGAAGTTGAAATGTAATTAATTGTCCTTGGCGTCCTGGGAGAAAAAAATGCAACCCATTAGAAGAAACACATATCTACGTTTCGCTTTGTAACTAATCAACTAAGGTGACAGGATGCATATGGTAGAGAAGCATTATTAAAAAAAATGGGTCTCAGTAGGCTAGAAGGCTGTATACAGAAAACTAGCCTAGAGGTGGTTCATAGTGATAAATGTACAGAGAAATTAACGGCTCAGCAAATTGAATGGGAATTGAAGTTGTGTGATTATCAATATAAGAGTTAACTCCAACAATCTTCATGATTGGCAGGATGGGGGTAAGGATGAGGTGTAAAAATGAAGTAGCTTTTCAGTAGATTATTAGTAGCTTGACATGTCCAAAAGCCAGTTATTGCGAGGTCAGTGTTGTGGGAGTACAATTCCACATGTTTAATTCTAGCTAATAGAAAGAAACAGGTCAGCACAGATTGTTTCTAATCTATAATAGAGCTGGTATCTAAGATTTCACTGGCAGAAACCGGGAAATAAAAAAGATTAATAAAAAGAAGAGACGTTTTCAAGCTCAGTCCACATTTGAACTCATGGGTTCTTTGAACGGGTAAAATTTAGCATTCTAGATTTGAATGAGAATAATTTTTTTAGCATTACTTTCCTAGTAATAGAATTCTGCATGGAATCTTACCTTAAGCATGCCGTTTGGAGAAAAGTACTAAAATCCTCTCCCATCTGTAAAGCTTAACAGTGGGAGTATAATGGAATTGAGATGCTTTGCTGACTAAGGACCTGTGTGAATTGCAATAACTGGAAAACAAAAGAAGTCAAAGGGGGTTCCACCTGGCTGAACCTGAGCCAGTTTATAATTTGTGGAGTTCTCTGCTGCTTATGAGGCAATTTGGCATTGAAAAGCATTTCTCCCAAACCCATCCTACAGCACCATATTCTGTGGAACTAATTTCTGTCTTATAAATTACCTTTAAACCAGGCCTGTTCTGGCTGAGAGCGGAGCTAAATTTCGGACCTGAAACGTAAAAAAGACGCTCGAAATTAAGAAACTGGTTATATTTATTGTGTAGCAACATTCTAAACTGAAGGTGATACAAAACCAGAAATGGTTTATAACATTACAAGTCTAAGGAGCATCATCAGCAAAAACAGAGAAATTAGACAGGGAGCTATTTGAAAAGGCAAATCTTGCTTCTGCTATGTAAAAACATGCACGTTATGTTTTTTGTTTTTTAGGATTTGTCTAAGGTT
Source organism: Silurus meridionalis (assembly GCF_014805685.1). Taxonomy (NCBI): domain Eukaryota; kingdom Metazoa; phylum Chordata; class Actinopteri; order Siluriformes; family Siluridae; genus Silurus; species Silurus meridionalis. Next base: position 11,178,033 of record NC_060910.1, read on the forward strand.
GTGTGTAGGATTCTTAATGGATAAATATTTGCCCCTGGGGTATTTTTTGCTTCATACAGACTTCCTGGATAGGCTTTGATGTTCTAGAAACTTGAGTGGTGCAAGTTACCACTGAGTCATAGAAGGTTTTTTTTCTCACAGATGCATAAACACACCTCCGTCAGACATAAAGACGGCCTGGAATTCGCTTCTCACTGAAATGTCAATGTAATTCATGAGGAGACTTGAAATATAATGCTTGGGGTTCTGCTATTGAAACAACTGACGATTGCATAAATGTATGCATGTAAGCATATAAATTTATAGTGACTCGGATATCGTGGAATGAATTCCCTGCCTACGATCTTAACCAATATGTTTGATGTATGAGGCTTTGGCACACTCCGCTGCACATCATCAACTATGATATTGTAGGCTGTGGACATTCAGCTCTGGGCTACCATCAATGAGTCCACTGTCAGGGTCCACCCTAACCCAATGATAATATGTCCTCTTGACATCAATAGCATCCATTGTGTGAAGCTGCATGCTTAGACAAATCATCAGCTTTCTCCAGGATAGCAGCTGAGCTGTAGGGGTACATATATGAGCTTGTTTGTGTGTGTGTGTGTGTGTGTGTGTGTGTGTGTGTGTGTGTGTGTGTGTGCTGGCAGATCAGATGACACAGTGAGGAAGTTCCAGTGTGTAAATCCTTTTCGTGTTTCCAGTTCAGCAGCTTGTCAGATGACGTGTGCGTGTGTGTGAATATATTAAAACCAAACTCACATTAAAACTTTCCACACAGAACGTAAGAAATTCTCATGTTTGACATACAGGTGCATCTCAATAAATTAGTTGAAGTTGATTTATTTTAGTAATTCAATACAAAAAGTGAAACTCATATTTATATAGATTCATCACACACAGACTGATATATTTCAAGTGTTTATTTCTTTTAATTTTGATGATTATGGCTTATAGCTAAAGAAAACCTATTTGTTCAAAGTGAAAAAAGTTTTGAAAAAATTATTAGAGGCTTGTGGTGTCACACTTTAATCAGCTAAATAAATCCAAACACCTGCAAAGGTTTCCTGAGCTTTTAAATGGTGTCTCAGTCTGGTTCAGGCTACACAATCATGGGTAAAGACTGCTGACTTGACAGTTGTCCAGAAGACGATCATTGATACCCTGCACATGGAGAGTCAGACACAAAAGGTCACCGCTAAAGAAGCTGCCGTTCACAGAGCACATTAATGGAAAGTTGAATAGAAGGAAAAAATGTTGTAGAAAAAGGTGAAACGAAGCCCATTCATTAATTTGAGGAGATTCACAAAGAGTGGACTGCAGACTGGAGTCAGTGCTTCAAGAGCCACCATGCACAGATGTATACATGGGCTACAACTGATGCATTCCTTGTGTCAAGCCACTCCTGAACCAGAGACCACATCAGAGGTGTCTTACCTGGGCAAATTGTATTGAATTACTAAAATAAATCAACTTATTAATGATATTCTAATTTATTGAGATGCACCTGTGCACTATATGAACACAAGTTTGTGGACCATAAGATTTGTATGTGCTTTTTGAACGTCCCATGCTACATTTAGTCCCCATTTACTGTTATAATAACCTTCACTCTTCTGGGAAGATGTTTCACTAGATTTTGGAGTGTGCTTGTGAAGATTTGTGATCATTGAGGGCACACCATAAGGGCATTAGAAAATTACTGATGTAGAATTAGGAGGGCTGGTATGCGGTCAGCATTCTAATTCATTCAAAAGATCTTTACTCAAAATTTTCATGGAGTTTGCTTTGTACACAGGGGCATTGTCATGCTGAAACAAGTTTGGGTCTCCTAGTTCAAGTGAAGGGAAAATTAAACGCCACATATAAAACATTCTATACTATTGTGTGCCTCCAACTCTGTGGTAACAGTTGTGGTAACATATGGCTGGACAAGTCCAAATAATTTTGTCCATATAGTGTATGAAGTTTGATATCATTGCATGCTATTGTCATCTGAAATATATTTTTAATCCACTTATGGTTTATAGATTTTTTCCTCTGTTTCTTTTGTAATAATTCATTGCAAATTACTTTTTTTCATTTATAGACCTTCAGTTTTTGAGGCTTTGAATTAGCACCTCATTTATCAACACATCAATTGAATTTCTTCTAGGGCTTTGTTTATGGCTTTGATTGAATCATATTTCAACTGTCCTGAAAATGTAAATTGATCAATAGGTGAAGCAAAGGAAAAATTAATCAGAAGTGGGCTATGAAATTGTTTTACCTACATCTTTATAGCATCTGTTTGAAGAGCACGGTTTGAAAATGGATTGTATTTAATTTGCTCGCTGTTCTTCTTTGGGGCATAAACTCAAGTATAATTATAGATAGATTATTTCTGCTGCCTGACAGTGTGAGCTGCATAGGTTGGATATTATACTAAAGTGTGTGTGTGTGTGTGCTTGCCTGCATGCCTGTGTGTGAGTGTGAGGGATGAAGAGAAAATGTGACATTTTGCTCGGAAAACACAAAAGGTCTCGTTTTAGTATTAAGCTACATTAATGAACAATAGGGCACTCCTATATTTACAAGAAGATATGTGTTTCTAGTGACAAGATACAGCATGCGTGCTTGTGTTTTTAGTCAAAGCCTTTGTTTTACCCTACCTGACATGGGTTCCCCCTCAAGCACTTTTCCAAAAGGAGCCAGAGCTTGCTGTCGAGTGCCCTTTATATAATGGCATGATATATTGTCAGTAATGGGCATGAGCCAGGCTTAGATCTGTCTTTTTAGCATGTTTGTGTTTGAATGCAAATGACTGCATTCACCATGGATTCTGGATGGGAAAAAAAGACAATTTGTACAGTTTATTTACACATAAATAGAGTTTAAAGATCTTAAAATTCAAGATGACATCCTGCAGTGACACAACAATCGAAAAGACAAATTCAAGGATGAATGAACAGAAAATCTATTTTGCCATGACACTTCTTCACTTTTAACTGTGCAAATAGACTAGAAACAGTTATAAAGGCAAAGGGTGAGCATGCAAGTTTGTAAAGATTATTTGTACTGCACCATGGATTGGTTAAGATGTTGAAATTGAGGTTTATATATTAATAAAAAGTATATGAATTAAGATTATAATCAGCGCTGAATGGTCTTTGCATTGGGCTTCTGCAGTCGCATCTGATGATGTTTCATTGAGGTGTTTATTTCTAAAGTAAATTTTTACTTTAATAAAAATAATAAAAATACATCTGTAAAACTTAAGATGACAATTTTAGGCATTGAATGTTTTAAAAGTCTCCAAATGTTTTGTATCCAGTGCGTAGATGTTCAAACCTTTTGTGAGCAAAAACTCAATGCTGTAGAATATGAGCTGCTTGTTCTCCATGTTTAAACATCTTCTTACTACAAACTTGATTTCCTTCTAGAATGCCACGAGTCATGTTCACATTGCGCATCAGGAAATGCCAACAGCTGCACTTCTTGCCTTCAACCCGGTGTCCTCTACAATGGACAATGCCTTGATCGGTGTCCTCATGGTTTCCATGTCCAAGACAGCACTTGCCATGGTAAGAACAGTCCCAATCTTCTCAGTTTTCTTTAGTAAAACCCATCCCTTATCAAAGCCAAAAGTTTTAAATCAGCTTTAGAAGATAAATGATCCTGTCCCTTTTTAAGAGTTACCTTGACTACCTTCTATTATGAGAAAAGAAATGAACATGAATCAATACGACTACCGAGACACTGACAGCTCTAAAAAGCAATATATGTGGCGGAGTATTGCCGTTTGTCAGTAAGATTCATTATAATGTACGGAGGGGATTGTATTAAAGCTTTTCAGCAACACATGCCAATAATGGGGTGTAATTCCTGATGCGAATCCGGCTCCCTGTACCGCTTTTTGGCTCAGCACTTTAAACATCGTTTAAGAGTCTGTTGGATTCCACGCTGCAGGCATTTTAAAGATGAACTACAAGCCAAGAAGAATCCCACGTACTTAGACTTAATGGCATCATAATTCCTTGTTGGCCACCTTTTGAAGATAAACCATTAAAAATGTTGAGCCAAGGCTAGATAGTGAATGGCTTCAGTGTCAGGCTCATTTAGGAAGGCTAATTGAGCATGCTAACCTCTTTCCAGTTGGGTAACCCAAGTTGATTTGGTATCAGCCCCAGAGATTTTAAATTATTTGCTTGACATTAGTGATGTAAAGGAAAAATCTGTGGCAGTGTGATATTGTAGGAGGAATTTGGCTGGCGTCCATGAGGTCTGTTTTTCCTATACTGAAAGTCCTTGCAAAGTTTTTCTAATGGAAACTTCTTTATCCGATGATAGAACAGTTTTTTCTTGAATATTTCAGTTCTGCTCTCTTCTCACTTCCCACATTTGTGTCATTCCCTCATTTTACCTTCTCCACTGCTGTTCACTGCAACTCTAAACACTTATTAGTATAACTATGCCCTAAGGTGAACACATCTAAAGCACTGTACTTCCACTGACTCATCTCTCTATACATGACCAGCACTTGACTGCACTGCCCCTGCCACAATGTGTAATGTGTAATGTTTTTTGTTCATTTTGTTGGCTTGGGGGGTTTCAATTTAGCGGTAATGTATTATGTGTTAGCGGCCAGAGCAGCCCCTTTAAGAAGGTAGCGGATGGAGGTAAGACATGACCGAGGCAAGCATCTTGACGTGCATCAAGAGTGAGTCATAGACAGATTAGGCAGAGAGAATCCGGTAATTTTCCAAAATAAAACATCGTTCAGAATCCAATAATAAATAAAACGGAAATAATGTAAGTTATGTATTCTTTCTGTGTGGCCTGGTATCAATTGGCTCACGGACCCAGGGGTTGGGGACCACTGCTCTAAGTGATATTAGTTCAAATAGTTGTATGAAAGTTATTGTGCTTACTTTTTTTTTTCAGCTTGCCATCCAACATGTAAGGAATGTTCTGGTCCCTCTCAAGCTGACTGCACAGTCTGCCCATCTCATGCCAGCCTTCACAACGGCTACTGCCGTACCAGCTGCCCTGAGGGACAATACCTAAATGCTGTCGGATACTGTAGTGGTGAGTTACTCACGTTATCACGTTATGGTGCATAATATGCTTGTAATAAAAAGTTGTATTGCTAAGGTCAGGGTTCACCAACCTTTTAAAAACTGAGAGCTACTTCGAGTACTAAGTAATATGAAGGGTGCTGCGTGTTTTGGTTACTTCTGGGTGCTAGTAATTGAGATTATCATGTAATTGGGGTTTTACATTAAGCAGAAAAGATTTTCTTATTTTGAACAGACCTGCAAACGTGCTTTTGCCTTTTTTATTCTTTTTTTTTTTTGGTTGATTCAGTGCTAAACATTTTCTATGTTAAGGGTTCTGTGTCTCAGTTCTTGTGAAAGGTTGTGTCTCAACAAGCATGAAGAATCATAATAGACTAATAAACAGAAAATAGAAAAGGAATGATAACAAGTCTGAACACAGATAAAAAAAGACTAAACTTAACAAAAACAGGCATTTAGATAAAACACAGTAGGTTTGGTTTAAACAAATGGATTAATATATTCAGGTTTCAATTATACCATCTTAAAACGAGATTTAAAAAAAGAGGCTTTTACTGGATTTCTATCTTTTCCTCAGCTCAACTCATTTATTAAGGGATTCCTGGTGGGATTGCTCAGACAGGCACTTTTTATCATTCTTTATAATCAGATGTTCTCATTGAGAATCATCAAGATAATGCTTTATACTGTACATGCTGTGTAAATACATTTTTAATAATATATTAGACTGTTCAGGTTCAGCTTTGAACTTTTTGCATGTTTTCAGAAAGAAAGAAAGAAAGAAAGAAAGAAAGAAAGAAAGAAAGAAAGAAAGAAAGAAAGAAAGAAAGAAAGAAAGGGAAAAAACAATTATCTAATTCTAAGGGCAGTTGTTGAGTGCTTTCAAAATTTTTAATCTATTTTGCATTTGAAATATTTGACTGTAAAAAATATATTTTTTTTATGAAATGAAAACCATAAGAGAATAGGTGGAGTCTTTCAAAAGCATTTTTTATTAAGTTATATATATATATATATATATATATATATATATATATATATATATATATATATTTATTTTATTTTTTCTGAGGCACTTTAAAATAATTATTGTAGAAATATTTTTAAAGGTTATTAAGGTTTTTTTGGCAACCATTTATGATTATAATAACTGAGCCACCTATGTATATACTTTAGATTATGTTTGCTGTGCTGTACAAGCTGTCCAATTCCTTTAAGCAAAAAATCCAGGGATTCTCAACTTTGCTTATAAAAATTTAATGCAATTTATGGAATCATACGAAAAAGATTTTTGGTAATTTTTTTTGTCTACCCCAACACCTGCCCTTAGACTTCCATTATAAGTGAATAAACAGGTTTTCAATTCTTTTCTCAATACATAGGTTCTGACTGTGGTAAACACGCATACATGATAAAAGATAGACATCGGTGTAAAAAGCGCTGGAGTATTCCTTTAAGAGGATTAAAGCTGTTTTAGGACACTGGACAAGGACAAAGGAGATTTTCAAGGTTTCATCATGTTGTCAGTTTTGATCTCGGCTGTTAATCCATTTTAATCCATAATCCATTATATTCATTTTCCTTGTAAGAACACAGAATGGACAAAGTCAAGATTTAAGACTGTAATCATCTCTTCCGTAACCTTCTGGACTCCTTTGTCAGAATGACACGAAAGGTGAAATCTAAACGGTAGTAGACAGACTTTAGAAGAACAGTGAATATTATGTCTGGCACTGTTCTGGCAGTGACATTAAAGCTAATTAGGTGATCTAGTTGCAAGGTGACCTTGGCCGACTGGCATTATGGTAAACAACAGGAAGAGGGTGGCTGTTTAATATTTAAAAGGATGCGGTCTGAAGGGTTTATGTGCAATAAATACTTGGCTGCAGATTTTGAACGACCTCCACTCAACCCTCTTACTCAGAATGGCGTACTTCAACTTTTATAAGTAAAACAGTGCTAAAAATAATGTGTTTAGGACAAATTTGACATATATTGTATATAAATCCCAGTTAAGTCCCTTTTAGTTCCAAATTGTAGAAAATGTCAGAAATTTAAAGTGGTTGAAATTTGAAAATGATATAATAAATGACTGTATACAGAGAGGAACAGTAATATTATTGTATATTATAGTATATTATGGTTCTTTCCCACTTTCTTTTCCCAAAACCCACCTAATTTGTCTGTGTTTTAAGCTGAACTCAGAAACACAAATGCATATGTATTTTTTCTCTCCTTGCCATGAACCTACAAGAAGTTTTCAACAGCTCACATAAATGTTCATATGCCCGTGTTGTCTCTCTTTTAGATGCACACACATTTATGATATGAATCACTGTAATGCATCCATTCTCCTGCTATCAGTGGCTGAGGGCCTGCTTTCTGCCCCTTATCAGATAAGAAACCAGGGTAGAGCATGATGAAAAGATTTTTTTTGTTTGCTGAAAACATCTGTGGGCAAAGTAATGGCTTATTGTGAGACAGAGATTGCGGGGCTGTGATTTCTCACCTTTTTTTTTGTTTACGTTATCAGTTCAAAGCTATATCCTGATGCGTGCATGGGTAAGCGAAAAAAAAAAGTAGTATTTACTAATAATGCACACATTCTTCTCACCTGCAGAGTGTCAGGAGGGCTGTCAGCGGTGCACAGCAGACCTTCAGCTCGGCTCCGGCACTGTGTGTTTGTGGTGTAAAGGCTCTCGGATGCTGCTGCTGGGAGATCACTGTGTGCAACATTGTCCACCGGGACACTACAAATACCATGGAGCCTGCAAGAGTGAGTTTGGCTGATGCTTTTATCCAAAGTAAGGCAAAATCTAACCAAGCGAAGAGTGGAGCAGATGAGAATTAAATGCCCCAAGAGGCCCTAAAATCCCTTTTAATGTCTCTAGTGAGATTTAAACTCACATTAAGACTTCTGTTCACTGTGCAAACACAGAACTCTGAATTATTGAGATTACACTGCATTACACGAACAGATCCTGGACAGGCACAAACACAGAAACGCTGAACACAGACCATCCCAAACACAGAAGCACTTGTCATAGTGAGGCCTAAACAGCTACTGAGTAGAGCGGAGGGCTTTATTAATCCCTGAGGGGAAGGTTGGTGTCACAGCAGCCACAACATGGGAACAACAGGGAACACTAAGACTTAACAGTTCTCAAGATTTTTTAAATGCACAATACAACTTACAATATAGAAAGACCCATAATCAGTCAGTAATGAGAGAATCTCAAACACAGTAACTCTTGTCCTGCAGAGGCTTATGCCCTGCCTATAGAGTGGCCAAAACACATAACCTTTGCCTACTGAAAAACCTAAATGCATACCGTATTTTTCGGACTATAAGCCGCTACTTTTTTCCCACGTTTTGAACCCCGCGGCTTAAAAAACTAATTCTTTCAATACTTCAAGCCAAAAAACTGAGCAACATAACATTAGACCAATGAAATTTCCGAACGAAAACAAAAAAACGCACCTCACCTGTGTTCTGAGCTGCACGGCATCGGGAGAAAAACTTCCACCGGTGGTGATTTTTTAAACGCACGATGATGCCAAAAGAAAACCTCTCGAGAGAAATTGTTGTGAAAGGAAGGAGGAAGACAGTGAACAATGACTTTCTTGGTCGGCTACTGTTAAGATACGAGCCGTTGTAACGCATTGAGTCTGGGTGAAGGGAGAGCTCGCTAACTCCAGTTGCAACAGAAATTATATAAGCTCAGACAGGTTTCCAAAACTCGTGCTTTTTTATTTTTCTTGGCAGCAGCGTTATGGGTTAGTCAAAGAAACTTAGAAATGAGCATCAGAAAATAATAAGGACATAATCCTCGGTCTTGCAAACACGCAGTAATACCGGAAAAATGTGGCGGCATGCTATTCCCAAAATGCCGCTCTGCTCTTTGTCAAATTCAGTGGGTGTGGCTTATATATGGGTGCGCTTAATAGTCCGGAAATTACGGTAACTCCTGCCTACAGAGAAACCCTTACAACTGTAAGGCCTAAACAGTGTAACGTAACGTAGTCCCTTTGATCCCATGGATATAAATTGAATAATAAGGTATTAGAGCATCTGCCAGTCTGACGTGGGTTTATGTAACATCATAATATAGCTTAAAGGCTTCTAAGCATTAGGCTTAACCCAATGCTAGATAAAACTGAAATATGTTGAGAGAAGTAATTGGAACAATTTATTTCTCAATCAAGACGCAACCTTGAATAAACAGCTGCTGCTTCACGAAACAACATAATCACATAGAGCTGATAACCGGCATTACATCTTTAGCAAACAGCTGCTCTCCTCTCTAACATCCGTGTGCAGATATAAAGAAAAAAGCCCTGAATGTAATAGCCTTGTGTATAGCCTTGCGAAGTTTAAAGGTTTGCGCCGGGTGAATGTTTTGAAAATGTCTTATAAAATTGTCCTACATTCTCCTGTGTACTAAATGAAGTTCTATAAAGAAAACCTCCAAGGTATTAGTTGCCAGGCTGCACCAGGCTTTCAGCTTTGAAAATGTAACTATTGCAGTACATTGAGAACAGAGCAGTGTTGAGTCTCATCACAAGTATTCGTGCTTATTAGCAAAGTCAAGTAGCCCGCATCTGGCTTTACATTTACACTTATTTCTTTGGCAGACACTTTTATCCAAAGGACCATAACAGAATCCAGAGCAGAAACAGAGCTGTTAAAGGAGCTGACAGCATATTATTGCAGCAACACTCAGTTTGTTTCAACTATGAAGAGCCACAGCTAAACCCCAAGGGATTGAGCAACACATGCATGCTGTAAACACCAGCCACAAATCTCTTAGTTAATTATCAGAATTGGCCTGATGTTGTCCTTATTCAGTCAGTCAGTCGCAGCACGACTGCTCAAAAAGATTCCTATCACACAACTATAAATCTATGATAGTCTGGGCTAACATCAGAATTCAATTCTTACATTGATGTAGTGAACCAAAAGGAACATTGCCTATTATATCCGAAGTTTCACCAAACCATATTTCTGCTCATGTTTACAATTTCCAGAATGTCATTCATCCTGTGCGGACTGCAGTGAAGAAGGACCTCTGTTTTGTAGTTCCTGTACGGCCCCTAATGTTCTTGCCCCATCTGGTATGTGCACCTCTCGATGCCCCATTGGATACTACGCTGATGAACGTCAAGTGTGTCAAAGTAAGTGCTTCTGTATCCTTATGAATTATGACACATTTACAATATTGTAATTTATGTAAGCTACAGTACATTACTGCTCTGTGTGTGCATTTTATAGAGTGTGACCGTCAGTGTTGGACTTGTGAGATGGCAGGAGTGTGTACGTCCTGCAGGGACCCGGAGAAGGTTCTACTCTTTGGCGAATGCCAGTACGAGAGCTGTGCTCAGCAGTACTACCTCAACACTACGACACACACCTGCAGGGGTGAGATAACATTACAGAAGCATAGATCATGCTCTATTTGCTGAGGCTTTACTGCATATTACAAATATTAAGTCAAAAGCATTTGCAATCTTATCTGTGTAGTTTAGTGATGAACGATATGTAAACTGCATCAAGCTGTCTTGTATGTGAGGGTCATAAATAGAGAAAAGAGTTTGACTGAGCTTCTCCAAAAGCTATCAGTAGGTGGATGAATAAGAATTTGTATATGGTAGTAGCAGTGGTGAAACATAAAGAAAACTACTACTAATGAACAGAAATGAAATGTCTTTGTTACATCAAGCTCACACTAAAGAATATTATTTATGCAGCCCAATTCTGTGCATGAGCTCTATTCACTCTGGTAAGTGACGTGTCATAGATGACATGGTAGTTTTCCTTTAACCCAGTGGTGGATGAAGTACACGAAGCACGTAGTTGAGTAAAAGTAGAGATACAGTGGGTAAAATATTGCTCAAGTAAAAGTAAAAGCGCTCCCTTTAAACTTTCACTTGAGTAAACAAGTATCTGCCTTTAAAAGTATCCAGTACTATGATTTATTATTGCTATAATGTTCCTCTTTGCTTAATCAACTCAGTTTATGTGAAAAGACTCTAATGCACACCAAACTATTAATAGAATTATATTAACGAGTTAAACACTGATTGATATCTATTACTAGAATTCTCAACCCCAAAACCTTATTTTTTAAAAATTGTTATATAAATATTACCCTAAATGAAGTCAAGTAGGCTTTTATTGTCATTCCAACCATATACAATGCAGCACCCAGTACAACGAAACACTGTCTCCCCAGGACCAAGGTGCTATTTTGTACTAAGTTTAATAAAATATTTAGTTTCAGTGCATCACGCAAGAGAGGCATGCAAATTGGAAATTCAAGCTTCTACTTATAAATAATGTATTCTTTAATAATAAGTATCACTAAACGTGTGCATATTTTGAAAAGTGATGGCAAAACAGTTCCTGAACTGGTTTCCTGTGTGTGTGTGTGTGTGTGTGTGTGTGTGTGTGTGTGTGTGTGTGTGTGTGTGTGTGTGTGTATGTGTGTATGTGTGTGTGAGTGGCGCAGGAGAAAGCATGTCATCTTGTGCAGCATAATGATTGTTTTTTCCCTCTAGATACTTTCTTCCAAATCCATATTCATAACAACTTATTTATGGGAATCTTCTCTACAATAGCCCATTATAGTCACAATATCCTGTGATACTCTAACTGTGTTGTTAAAAGCTAAAACACACATTACAGAGCTGTTTGATTTTGGTGGAAATCTTTGTTGTGTGTGTAATGAGCAAAATAATGTCTGCTCTATCATTATTATACAGCCCTAACTGTTTTGTAAGAATTTTGAGCACTTTTTTTTTTTTTTTTTATGCTGAGCCTTTGATGTGAAAGAAATGACTTAATAAGATTTTCTTCTGTTTGGGATTGTCCAGTTCAAAGTGCGCTGGATGCATTTTAGAGAACAGGGAGGAGAGAGATAAAAAGAGAAATTGATTTAGAGTGTTGTTGTAGAATGTTGAGGAGGAAAAGAGAGAGAGAGAGAGAGAGAGAGAGAGAGAGAGAGACTAAAAGAAACAAACAAAAAAAAATATCTGCTTGAAATGTATACAGATCATTTATATTCATTTGTTAAATTACTGGAGCTTTAACTAGCTAGCATGCAGATTAGCTAGCTTGATGAGTAACTACCTCAAGATTCATCAGATAGAATCTGATTTGAACAGATGAATTCTCTGAACGCAGTTCACGCTGGTTGGAAATGTCTAGACTAGAAAAAAGAGATGTACATATGAAGAGAGAAGGGTGAGACAGTATATAAAATGGATTTCTTTACAACCAATCTGCCATGAAATAGAAGAGTAAATGTGTGCAGGGTGTTTTAGATTTGTTTAACCTGCATGAGAGAGAGAGGTAATGTTTTCCTGGATGGGGATGGATCAGTTCAAAAATCACTGTCAATGCATTTGGTTTGATTTTTGTTTTTTGCCCGGGTGATAAAATGTTTGCTGTTTGGAAGAGAGATTCGATGGGCCTGTCTGAATTGCTGACTTTTTTTCTTAAGCAAAACTGCAAACTGGCAAAGACCAGCACATCTCAGGGTGAAATGGGAAAATCTGAGAAGACTAAACGCTTTATAGATATAATGGATAGTGAAAAAAATAAAATAGAAAATGAGTTTGTCTGTTAAAAACAGAATTTAGCTACAAAGACATCCAATGGATTTTTACCAGCTATGAACCTCTTTTCCTTCTTCTTTTTTTAATGAACTTCCCCTTTTTCTCTGCATTGTATCTTTCTATCCTTCGCTCTCATCCTGGCTGTTTTGGTCTGTGTGTGTCTCAGAGTGTGACTGGAGCTGTAACGCGTGTCGGGGTCCTCTCCGCACTGATTGTCTGCAGTGTATGGAAGGTCACGTCCTGCAGAATGGAGTCTGCGTTCCCTCCTGCTCTCCGGGGTCCTACCAGGATGGCGAGAGATGCCTGAGTAAGTGTCTGACCAGATAATACATTTTTCTATATGGATATAAATTCCACACATTTTCTATCTGAATACATTTTAATTTCACTCTCGGTAGTTATGGACTGAAGACAGCTGAGTCTGTGTGTGTAGATGCCAGGTCCAGTGATCTCAATCTGCCAAGTTTTAATAGCAGTGCTTAATGCCAAATAGAAACTGGGCAATTTCTATTTTTTTATTTTTTTATTTTTTTCTTCAGAGTACAATTGTTTATTGTATTTAATGGCACAAATAGGACTAAAAATTTTAAAGTATTTAGCCAAATAAATGATAACAGATTGAGTTATGCAGGCAGTGGTACAGGTCTCCTGAGTATGTTTATATTGTGCTTTAATGTGTGCATAGCTGGCATTGAAGACTACATCATAAGTATAAACATAACATACCAATATTGGTACATAACATACCAACATAGCATACCAAATATGTCAAAAAAAAATGCATTGTCATATTGTGTTGTGATAATCAGTTTTGCTGCGAGAGGCAAGACAAAAGTGCACAAACTAGATATAAGAATCCAAATAATTAATAAAAAAATGACATTTTGAAGAAAATGATGTATTAAAATATAAAACGACTATTTAATTCCCTAAATCATTCAACATATGTGAAATTGTGACTACATCTGTGGTGTCCTTTGTGTCCATGATAATCCCAAATACATTTGACAGAGCAATGCCTGAACACCCAAAGAAGGTCTCTTCCCTCTTAAGATGTATAGAGATACATACAGTCCTCTTGTCCACACTCTAGATTAGCCTAGGATGAAAAAGTTCTGCTGAATACCATCAAGATGTGTATATTCCTCTTTTTTCTCCTTTTCCCCAGGTTGTGATGATCACTGTAAACAGTGCCAAGGTCCTGGACGATGTCTTCAATGCCATCTCCCTTACGCCTCTTTAGATGGCCAGTGTGTGCTGAACTGCGGCAGCCGCTACATTCTCGACACGGCCAAACAGCAATGTGTCGGTGTGTAATTTACAATTTGAATGAGATTTTTCTATCAAATTCAGTTTTAATCAATTTCCATATTCAGCCCATGATAATGCAGCTGTTGTATTTAATGAGCTGAAGCTAAACAGAATAATTATATTGATTAGATGCTGCAAATATCGTACACTGATTGTAAGGTCTTTTCTTTCAGGCAGAAAAATGTCTTATATATATATATATATATATATATATATATATATATATATATATATATATATATATATATATATATATATATATGTATATCTGTATATCTGTATATATGTATAAAAGATTTATACAGTTTTATAATATATATGACACCTATCTATCTATCTGTCTGTCTGTCTGTCTGTCTGTCTGTCTGTCTGTCTATCTATCTATCTATCTATCTATCTATCTATCTATCTATCTATCTATCTATCTATCTATCTATCTATCTATCTATCTATCTATCTATCTATCTAATTATGATTTTTTTGTCCCTGCCATATTTCCCAGCATGCCCATTTAGTTGTGTGGAGTGTGTGAATGTGGGACAGTGCCGCATTTGTGCTGAGAATATGTTTGTTAAGAATGGACAGTGCACACCTGATTGTGGTCGTGGATACTATGCTGACAGGAAGACCAGAGAATGCCACGGTAATGCTGCACTTTAATAAATTTTTTTAATAATGTAAGTTCAATTGTTTGATTTGCTTCCGTTTAGACTGATTTTTTAACATAGCTAAAAAAAATTTATATCCAAAGCCAAATATTACCCTTAAAAAGTCTTCGACACTGCACAAGTTCTAATATATTTCCTTGATTTATTTGATGTTAGTGAATAAAGCCATGGTTTTGTATGTGCATATTAAATTATAATTAAGTATAATTAAAAAAAGAAACAAAGTCAAGGATTCGGATTTATTGATGCTTGGTAGGCAACTCACAGGCATCATGTTGGAGACCAAACATACAATACAATTGTTCATACCATTAATGTAAATAAATATAAAAGTCTATGAATCAATATTCAATCACTAGAATCTCTAGAAAGATCTCTGTTTTTTCACCCAATCATAAATGATCTTAATAGTCTGTTTTTATATGCTGTAGTTTTAATTGTCTAATCTTTTTATGTGGCTGTATTATTGTGAATATAAATTAAAAACATAATAAAAACTGAACACTTTCAGTCACTGCATTTGTGTGGCTATAGTAGGGGAAAAAAAACTTACTGGTATATCATATAATTCATGGTCATCTGTTATACATATAAACTTTGGGTCTGTGTTTCTTTCTTTCTTTTTTCATTTTCTTTTTTTAAGCCAACACTCATGCTCCATCTCTCCACATCAATGGTTCATTTCTGGTTGCTGTCGGTGGAGTGACCCCTCTGGAGCCTGCGCTCCTGTCAGTCACAGACTCAGACAGCCAATCAGAGAGCCTGCTCCTACAACTGGTACAGCCTCCAAGTAACGGCCAGCTAACAGTACTGGAGCACAGACAAGAGAGAGCTCTGTACAAAGACGACACATTCACCCTCACACAAGTGAAAAACAGAGTTGTGCGCTTTGTCCACACTGAGGCCCAAACCAAGTGAGTGGACGTCTGTCATTGCAGTTTTTACTTTCATTGTGGTCTAGTGTTTAGGATGCGGCGCTCGAACCGGGGCCGCAGCGGTGAGAGCGCCGCATCCTAAACACTCAGCCACTCTTAGTGCCGGTCCCAAGCCCGGATAAATGGGGAGGGTTGCGTTAGGAAGGGCATCCAGCGTAAAAACGTGCCAATTCAAACATGCGGATGATCCGCTGTGCCGCCCCCTAATGGGAGAAACCAAAAGAAAGTTACTTTCATTCAAATGTGTAATATTTAGATTTTGCATTTATTTTGTATGATTATGACATGCAGATATTGTACATGTCAGCTTACATTTACATTAAAGTCATTTAGAAGTGATTTACAGTTGAGCTGAGAGATAAGGGACTTGCTCAGGGACCTTACAGTGGCAGATTGACAATGCTGTGTGTGAGTGCATTTATTTAGATAGAAATGTATGATTTTGTACTGGGTCCCCAATTTAGAGGCAGATGTCAAGCGATGTCTGTGGTTTTTTTTCTTTTTAATTTTTTTATATTCACACACTTAAACACAGTTAGCCTTAAAATTGTATAATATTGAACGATTTATGATTTTTGTTTCAGGGCTGGCCAGTTCACTTTGAGAGCGGCGGATCCACAGCTGTTCTCTCTACCTCAGACTGTTAATTTACAGGCAGTGTCTCAGCAGGTACTTGCCCACACACATACACACACCCTCACTCACACAGACTTACACACTCGAAAAGTTACATAAAATACTTGAGTAAGTAATGGTGGTTTGATTGCGAGAGTTCAGGCAGAAATAAAATATGCATTGCAGCGGTCTGCCTGTGTGTGTGTGTGTGTGTGTGTGTGTGTGTGTGTGTAAGATCCTATTCTGATTGAAAGCCTCTTAAACTTCACATAGTGCTAGCCACAGTAACTCACTGGCATTTTGCAAACGAACAGATTCCCTCTTTCTTTTTCTGACACCTTCCTTCCTGCTATCTGATTACATTTCCTAAAAAATATCACTTGCATCTTGCAGTCTCCCGAGGCCTGGCTATGCATCTGTCTGGCCTCATGTAACCTCACACTCATATACACACATGAAGAAACTCAAGCTCTCTGGACTGGAGGTCACTGCAGGATCAGAGGATTGTAACCCCACAAAATATATTACTACCCCTTCTGAATTGATTATATTTGAACCTCTTCCCAGAGCACTGTGAATCTTTTTTATCATTTCATCTTTTGCTGAGGAAGGAGTTATTGCTTATATTTCGTGAACAAATTCCTGCAGGAAGGGCGGGAGGGAAAGAGAGAATGCTGAAAAAGAAATTGTCCAAATTGTAAAATGTTAATTTTTTTCTACTTTGTCCAATATTTTTCCTGTAAATGAAAGCGTGAAATGAAAACCAGGCAGCGGATGAATAAATGAATTTGTGAATTTAGGTTTTCCATGCATGTATTAAACCGTGGAGAAAATGGCACTGACATTTCCAGTTGAAAATAGCGCATAGAATAATGCTGCACATCATCTGTTTGTTTATATTCATCTATATGTACATATAAATTGATGGAGCAGGGTTGTACTCACACACACACACACACACATGCACAAAAAAACCCATTCCACTTAAATTTTTGTCTGCATACAAATGACATCTGGACATGTTGGCTCCTTCAAGACAGTGGACAAGAATGATTATATAATTAAGAATACATCATTATTTAACAACAAACCTTCCCGCAGTTTTTCCTCTAACATTCTCCTGAGGCCTTTAGTTTTCCTCTCTTTTTAAGAGAAATCATCTTTTGAAAAGAAACTTTTACTTGGGGGAGGTGGCATTCTGTATGCGGGGGTCGTCCATCTCTAGTGGTGGATTAATGAGGTAAATGTCATTCGTAACTGTACTTAAGTAGCTTTTTCACATATCTTTACTTTACTGAAGTGTTTTCATTTTGGGATAATTTTAATATTTATTAAAAGTAAGATATTCGACTTTGAAATGTAGTGAAGTTAGAGAGGTACATTTTGCGAATGATTTATTTGAAGTAGTTGAAAAGAAGGTTTTGGGTTAATGAACATTTCCAATAGATTTTAATCAGTGTTTGACTCATTAATATCATTCTCTTAAATAGATTGGTGTGCTAAAAGTAACATTTGAGTCTTTTCACATTAACTGAGTTGATTAAGCAAAGAGTCATGTGACAAAAATGATAGTTGGTCATAATAGTCATGATAAATCATAATACTTTGGATACTTAAGTACATTTATAGTACATTAGAACATTATTTGAAGGCAAATATATTTGTACTTTTACTCAAGTGAAAGTTTCAAGGGAGCAATATTTGATGGGGTAATATTTTACCAAGTGTATTTCTACTTTTACTCAACTTAATGGTTTGTGTACTTCATCCACCACTGTCGATCTCAGATTTTTGTGAATGTTGTTTCTCAAGAACGTTTGTTTCATGGTATTGTGATCATACCCAGCAGATGACCTTGCTCCATCTCCACTCAGCAGATAATTTTTGGAATCAATCCAAACAGAGTCAAGGTCACAGCAATGTCAGACGCTTCCTTCCTAATTTATGTATATTTTAATGACATACAAATTAATAATGACAATGAGACATTCAGCAATTGAGGCATCGTTCTCAATACTGTTGATGTCAAGATCTACTTGGTAGAATTTTTTTTTCAGTTTCATAATTTTTTGACCTGAAATATACAAACATAATAATACACAGATTAATGGATAATCCCAAACATACATTCAAAAAGTTGGAGAGCATATCGTCAGTTATCATCTCAGTGTCAGAACATTTTCCTGAGTTGAAGCATTGTATGCACTAACTTAGGAAGCTATTATTTAGTAATATCTTGACCTTGCTGAAATTTGTACCAAAAAAACTAGTATAAATTACAGGTGAATGTTATAATTTAAACATACAATATCAGGGCAATATGTGCTTCTATATGTGTATAGGATGTCTTTCTCAGAAGACCCAAAATCTGTTCCAGCCTGGCAGTGTCAAAACACGAGCTCCACAAAGATATGGTTTATATGGGCTGAAGTGAAGGATCTTGAGTGGCCTGCTATAGAGCCCTGACCTCAACCCTATTGAACACCTTTGGTATGAATTGGAACACTTGCTTTAAATTAGTACCTGATTTTACTAACTGAGTGAGCAAATCTCCACAATCACATTGCAAAATCTAGTGAAACATCCTCTCAGAAAATTGGATGTGTTATGAGATATTCCAGAAGTAAATAACAATTTTACACATACACATTTTTTTCATTTAAAACAAATTACACACATCATTAAATTTACTTTCACTTACCTGCCATAATGCAGTTTAGATTCATTTATTAAATCAGTTACACAAAATTAGCTCTATTTTCTCAGTCACAGGATCAGCTATGAAGATTATTCTAATTCAGTGAACATTCAGAGCAGATCTCAGGTGGTGATTAAAAATATCATTATTGCTTTACCCCCTTTTTGTTTGCAGAAAACATTCAATATTCCTCTGTTTCAAAGTTTCACTTTTTATTTTCGCATTGTTTATGCTCTATAAAAAAATATCTAAAGGCGATTTTAATTAGCCACTTATCTACTTTCAGTCTCTAGCTGTGAAATGTGGAATAATTCTGGGTGGTCTTTTGCAGCTCACAGCACAAGCCAGTCAGGAAAAGAGATTAACATGCTTCTCCTTAGAGCAAACCCCATGATTTCTCTTCATCTTATTCTCCTTCTTTCCAAAAGTGAAAATTGTTAATAATGGGCCACAATATCAAAGGAAAGGGGAGAAACCAAGTTGAATTATCTTTACTGTTCTTTCATTTTATAATTGAACATTTTACTCATTCACATACAAAAGAATAACTTCAAAATTCTGCTCACTTGACTATAAACACTGCTTCCCTTCTCTTTTGTCTTTAACTAGTAAGCTGAAAGTTCAGTAGCTAATTTACAGAAAAATTGCAAGTTTACAGACATGACAGCAAATATATATATAATGCTATCACTATTTCTACTATCTACTGTCTTTTGTATTAGCAGTCAGCTATATTATCTTGCTAGCTAACATTTGAGATTAGCAGTAAAGCTGTTAGTTACTTAGCACTACCTGCTTGCTTGTTATAAAAGAGGCACCTATCTACTGTCAGAAAAATAAAGCCAGTGCATTTCTTTTTATACTTCAAGTATGAAAGTATTTCAAGTACTTAAAGTATTTTGAATCTGTGTAGCTTTACTTCAGCTTCAGCACAGTGTTTATCAATGAGTAACAACACTTACAATTGTGTAAATAATTAGTTATGCAGTGAAAAATTATTTCCTTGCAAGTGAAGATGATGTGACTAGATATATAAAAAAATTATCAAATTGTTCTCCTTATGAGAAAAATTGAGATGTTAAATAACAAATGAATTAAAAATTAACATTAATCATATTTTGAAAATATTTTGAAAATTTATTTTTTCCTTTTAGAAATGTGCTGTAAAAGAAAATAAGATATTTTCTAATTTCAAATAAGTAAAATATTCTAAAATGGGATTAATAGTTGTATATTTGATTAAAAAACAAAACATTTTATGGTCTTATATTCAACATATATTTTACATTTGAATTTTGGCTTTTGAATATGTGTGTTGCATACTTGATATTCTGAAACGTTTATTGTATTATTACTTATTAAGAATTACCATCACTTCATCTTAAAAGAGTTTATTCCAAACATTCTCCTTGGAATGGTTCTTAAACTATTTTATGGCTCTTTTTTCCCACAGCCACCTGTAGTGGTTACCAACCAACCCATTTACATTGAGCCCAGTGAAGCGTTCATCCTTACTAGGTCTGTTCTTCACATCGAAGACTATGACAACCCTCAAGACGTTCTCATAATGGTTCTGGAGCCTCCCCAACATGGCCGCCTGACTCGAGTGCATGGAGATGGCCAGGTATCTCGTTTTAAGCTGGAAGAGCTGGTGCGTGAGCAACTACAGTACGTTCACGATGGCTCCAGCGGAGAGCAGGACACACTTCTTCTGCAGATCAACGATGGACACAGCTACCAGAATGTCCTCGTCTATGTCAACATTGCTCAGAGGGTAGGTAATTGTTAATAAAAAAGATTGTTCACAATGTCACATAAAGAAGCAGAGGACAGGTGAAAATGCGGACAGGTTTATGTAAAGTGTTTAGATAAATATATGAAAAAGTGTATAAGTACATTAAGTGACAAAAAAAGCATGTATACGAGGACTGTGGAACAACAACAATCATTAAAAGGCATTTATGGCATTTAGCAGACGCCTTTGTCCAGAGCGACGTACGAACGAGTTTGTATCAATGAATACACTAGATTACAAACAGATAACAAGATAAATCAGCCTATAACTCTGTTGACGAAAAATGGTGTGAAACGTGTCACTATATACAAGTGCTTATTAATAGTAAATGTAATTCAGGCACAGAGATCATATGGTGTGACACATGAGGGTGCAGTTGCTAATGGAAAGTGTAGTCTCCGTTCATAATCCCAAACTTGTTTCCACCATTAAAAAATCTTATTTATAATACGGTATAATACGTCTTTGACAGAAGTGCCAGCATTTACAGTATTGCTGTAGCATCTGCAGTTTTGACTACTCACTTGGAGGTACATGAAAATTTGGCTTTTCTGCTCTTTCAGTTAAAGCAGTGGTCAGACAGTTGGCACTTGGCATAGAGGGAAAGCCATTTCTTTGAAGGGAAAAAGATATATTAAATCCATGATACAGTGATTGACCTGTGAATTCAGTTTGGGTGGGGCTGCTATCTCTGGTCAACAAAGGAACAGGATAGAATGTTGTGCATATCATTTATGCTGTTATCACTCAGCCGTCTCATCTACCAACACACAAAAGGGTTTTTGTGGTAAACGTTTTTTTCTCTTTCTCTCTCTGCCTGCTTTTGGTTGTTACAGAAAGTAACCCAAGACTTTCTAAAAACAATCACACTTACACCGTGTTCAAGCTGTTAGTTTCTCAGGATGGTGTCTAGAATAAAATATCTGCTGTATGATTAACAATATTACATCCCGGAAGGGTTTACTTCACACATGGCGGGAAAATAATATAATATATGGACTTAATTTGAGAAAACTACAATTAAATAGTGGCATATGGGAACATAAGGAACATTGCATATTATAACCCTGCTATGAGGCAGTAATGTAGATATTCTACAGGTCAAGTTCAGATGTTAGCTTAATGAAAGACAGGGATATTATCAAGTATTTATTTAGCCTTTATGTACCCTAATAATATCTTAACAAGTCTTTCTAAAATGCCGCAGCATTTTGTATTGCACTTGAGGTGTCTTCACAAACACAAACACACACACACACACACACACACACACACACACACACACACACACACATATACTCACTTACACATACACAATACTATCATCCTTTATTCAGATGCTGTCAGCTTCCGGAACAAGACCAGACACGTGTCGCCCTCAGCCCCGCTGATGTCTAGACTGATAGGAGCGTTTCCCCATTTTGGTCATGGTCCAAACACCACTGTCTCCTCCTGTCTTTCTTTTCATCCCTTTAGGCTCTAGTGCCTTTCTTCTCCATGCTGACTCATGGATCTCCCTTTATATCTATCAAATTACATCTCACCATATAAAATCTACATAAAACGCCATAGTCTCTTTAAAAAAAATTATATATATATATATATATATATATATATATATATATATACTTTTTCGGGTGTTTATTACCAATGCTTTGAAATACACAATAAAGCATCAGACTATGTAAATAAAATCATGAGAGAGACTGCAGCCATAAAACAACAATGGGCCAGCATTTAGCTGATTGATTGCACCTTTAGCTCAGGATGTGAAGGATTTTACCTATGGAACAAGAGCAGGTGCTTATTCAGTTTGTTCACAATGAATAGGGGAAAAAAGAAAGAAAAGGGGGAAAGTTTTGAATTAAATGCAACTAAAAGGTGGGAAGCTTTTGGGCTTTCTGAAGCAAAGCAGGGTGTTTTGTTGGCTGGTAGCAGTTATTAATCCCTGATTAAGGCCAGGAAGGTCCTTGGAAGACTCTTGAAAGAGTTGAACATTTAATTATTTGTTGATTTGAGCAGAGCACAAATTCTGCCAAGTTCAACACATTACAAATAGTTATTTTCTCCCAATGTTCTCCCTAAATCAGTTTAACCTCTACCACATGCATGAGCTCACAGATGCTCACAATTGTGATTGATGGCAAAATTGCTCCCTAGGCCCCCAAAGGATTAACTTGGGAGTCAGTATTCCAGGCTCCTGGCTATAGGGCAAATTTACTTTTACACTCTCAACCAGGAGATACTACACTATTTTTGGTAAAGTTTGAATACATTTTTTAAAAAGCCTAAGAGCTGTTCTTAGAATCCCTGATCTTCTTGAAAACAGTGCACTGGGTCATGCTTCAACAAAACGACCATGGTATTAGATCCACTCTCAAACACTGCATCATTTTTCATATGATTTGTTTAACTCGGCAAAGGTTTTGAAGTTGTGTGGCAGAGGGAAAAGAGTTGCTTTGGTAGTATTCTAAAGAGTTGAATAGAAAATACTTTATTAAAATATAAAACCAGACTTTAATAGTTCAATAACACGGTCATTAGCTCACCTTTGTGTTTGAGAGCACCATGAGAGATACATGTCTCAAGTTCTCCTGCATGGATACAAATCTTTTTATACATTCCTGTCCTAGTCAACCATTTAATCATTAAATTTTGCTGAAGTGAATCGTTTGGGGTGGGAAAAAGCTTTAAATGGGGAAATGTATTTATAAAGTATTTTTGTTCACTAAGGTAAAATGATGACAATGATTTAAATGATGTAAAATGAAAAACACAAAAAAAAATCTTATTTTTGTTTTTTTTTGTTTTTTTTATAAGATGAGTGATGATTTGGTTATATGTTACACCTGATGCAGTTCATCATAGGCCTGATCAATTTCATAAATTGACCAGGATTGATAGAGCAGGGAGCATCTACAGTAATCGTTTAACTCCTGATCTATTTCTGACTAATAAACTTTATATTTTTTGCCATTTTGGACATATTTTGTGTTTTTTCATGCACAAAGACAACCAAAAAGGTTTGTTTTTCTCCCCTGAAAGTAATAATAATAATAATAATACTAAAAAGCAAATGTAGAGATTTGGAAATTCTCTAATTTGAAAGCAAATGTATGATTATAAACTTGGCACCCACACAAACCGAGAATCTTTCCTGTGTGCAATCTTCTTTCTGGCCCAGTATGAAAATAGCCTTAGACTATAGACTTTCTGATTCATCATTGGCTTCACCTCACATTTTTGTCCCACACTATTTTGGGATTTTTATTATAATGCCAAATATTAATTTATTATTAGTCCACATATCGCACAGTGGTTGACAGATTTTTTTCAGGACACACAGTATCTTTTTCACACCTGAGCCAGTGTGTGTCCGTCTGAGTGTAGTTATGTTAGAAGTGCTGCCAAGGCATTTCCCTTGAGCTTTCATCTCACCATCTTTCTGAGCTTTTGATTATCGTCTAAGCAACGGATCATATCAGAGGTGCTCAGATACTCAGAACAGAGACATGAAGTGATGTCTTACTTATCAGGGTGTAGTGGATGTGAGAGATGATGGGCTGTATTTTTCTATAAGTCTAGTTTATATAGTGAATTTCTTTAAGACTAGCCGGTACAACAAGTGGATTTGTGTAGCATAGCTTTCCTACTTTGAAATCCCACTACTGTTCTCTTTTAAATCTCAACACAAATATTTCTTATTTTTACCTCTTTTTATTTCATTTTTTTACCTGCTTTTCTGTGAAAAGTCTTGCGTGTAAAGAAGGAACTACACAAATAAACGAACCGAGGAATTTGTTTGCGTTATGTTCAATAAAATTGACAGCTTTAAGGTTTAGAAGGTTTAAATGTTTCCTTTTGTTTTAAAGCGTCTGCTAAATGCCATACATGTGAAAGGATTTATATAAAATGAAAGTTCAACAATAGTTCATGCAGTGGAGTTCTGGATCAGTAGAGGTTGACTGAATGTGTGCAGGTCATGTGTATTAGCATTTGGTATTTAGCTGCTTTGAGACAATGTCAATTGTTAAAAGCGCTACACAAATAAATTTAATGGACTCATTCAGCCAACTAACGAGCAACAATAATGTTTTTTTCTCCTATTGATTTTATACATTTATACTATTTACACCATATCATAGAATTTGCTATTGACTGATAATATTCCATAGAATCCAATGCAGTAGTGAAGAATAAGATAGTATATTTACTTTTACTACTATGCTTAAGTAAATTATTAAATATCTGTACATTCATTTCGGGAAACTTTTACTTTACCGCAATTCACACACAAAAAAAAAAAATATATATATATATATATATATATATATATATATATATATATATATATTCCTGATACTTTAAAATAAATTCATAAAATGTGATGAATGATAACCTGTCCATAGCCTCACGGTTCTCACAAAAGAGTTTGTGTGGAGTAACGGTACTTCCACTGTGCAGCTGTAACAGTACAATAATGTCCTTCAAAGTAATGATGTGCAGAAGAATAAAATTGCCTTAATGAATAAAGAATATATTTCTGATAGGATTCTTAAATATTTTTGTACTTTAAGTCAAGTAGAAATATAAAAAGAGTACTTACTTTTGTTACTTTTATTTTTACTGCAATAGTAATTGTTCAGGGGGGGTGAATTTCACATTAGTTGTATTTCATTACAGCATATTTGGTTTGTTTCTGTAGAATGGACTTGCTCCTCACATGCGCTCAATCCCTAAGACCTGGGTGAGAGAAGGTGGAATGGTGCAGCTTTCTAAGAAACACCTCAAGGCTGAGTATAAAGGAGCCAGTGATTCTGAGATCCTCTACACCATCCAGTCAGACAAAGGACAGACACAATATGGTACCACACATCACCTCCGACCTCACCCAACTACAGCCACCTGCCTTCTGAGTTTCTGTAAACTGTTCTGTGTACTTCCCACAAAGAAAGTGTCATTTGCAAGATGTAGCTCAGATTATTCACTTAGTTTTTTTTTTTTATCCAGACAATGGACCTATAATGTGGGCAAATGTTCACATTTATGTTGATTGAGTGGTAATATGAGAAATGCACTTCAGCCTATTGCTGTAACCGGTAAAGTTAAGAGTTAGTGGGAATCTGGAAGTCAATAAGTCATAAGTCATGAATATTAACATTAATATTTAAATATAAGATGTTTTTACTCCAAAGATTTTTAACCTGCAAATTTGCCTTTTTGCTGATTGTTAAAATGATCACATTAAATTGCTTATTTTGTTATTGTTTGAAATTAAGTTTAAACTTGCACTCAACCATATTTAGTCGAGGATGCACTGTGTAAATTATACTTTTCAAAGAGAGCTATCATTTCCCTAGATCATATTGATGCCTTGTATTAGTAACTACACTGTTACTATACAAGATTTATTTTTTTTATTTCCTGATGATGTGTGTGTTTTTAGGTGAGATTGTGTTGGTGTCAATGGCAGCTGATGGTCCAGTAGAAGCCTGGCAGGCTTTTCCAGAGGGCAGAGATACAACACCAACCTCTTCATTTACCCAGCGGGACGTAAATGAAGGCACTGTGTGGTACCGTCACTACGGAAGAGGCACTCAGAGAGACAGCTTTCAGTTTCAGGTTGCTACACACACACACACACACACACACACACACACACACACACAACTGTCTTTATCTTTATGTCCTTATTGTCAAAGTTTCTCATATTAAGTTTAAAGAGTTACATTTGTGCCCAAACCTTGATCTATTTGTTTATGATCATTTA
The DNA here is from genome assembly GCF_014805685.1 of Silurus meridionalis. Taxonomy (NCBI): domain Eukaryota; kingdom Metazoa; phylum Chordata; class Actinopteri; order Siluriformes; family Siluridae; genus Silurus; species Silurus meridionalis. Next base: position 11,204,502 of record NC_060910.1, read on the forward strand.
GGTGTAAGTTATGTTGTTAAATAAGTTACATTTATGAATAAGTAATGGTATTTGCAACTTTTTTCCATAATGACGATTATACATAAAGTTTCCAGTGTATTTAAAATCAACAAAAAAATCGGTACTTACTTAAATACTCACCTACAGGAACTATCATGCCCAATGTGTAGTGTTTTTTATATTTTTATATAATATATATATATATATATATATATATATATATATATATATATATATATAATAGTCTTGACCATATGAAAGACTAAAAATGTTCTGTCTGATTAGGAACTGTAGGCTAAAAGTAACAATGGGCAAATTTTCAAAACTGTTTGTTTGTCTTAATTAAAGCCTTAATTAAAATCTTAGCTGTTAGCAACACTTTTCATATATTAATTATACATTTTAGAGTGTAAATCTACCTTTTTTTTTCAGTTGCTATCTGACTCATCCATGTGAAGAGATTATATTTGATTGTATTCGAAAGTCTAGAGGCCCAAATGTTTTGTATATTCATAAAATGAATTCATTCATAAAGAAGAACGTTATGTCTCATCACTTCTTAACTATATTTTCTCTTCTTTTCTAATTTTCTAATTTGGAGTTCACTCTGTTCCAGCCTTCAAATTTCTCACTTTTTCTTGAAGCTCTCTCTCGCTACACAATAGTGTGTCCCATATGACCCAATTTAATATTAAATCCAATTTTTTTTTCACCCAATAAATACCCTTGAGAAGTACCTAAAATAGTAGCTGTTCTTGGATCAATTTTTTCCTAAGATTTAACTTATCACCCTTTTTTAAAGGATGTGTTCTTGCAAGAAAAATGATGAACACAGCAGTTTAAAATTGTACGTGGATAAAATGCTTCATTAAATATTTGATGTGTCGGAACAAGACCGAAGCGGTTTCTAACTGAAATGATCATGCCTCTGAGTCTGAATGAAGATAAATGTAGTGATGTGGGAATGACTATCATTATGTGGAATGAGATTCTTGAGAAATGTGTTAATTAATTCAAGCTGCTTTTTTTTACATTCTGCACGTTGTGGAATTGAGATTAAAAACGCTTTATAAAGCATCTATGAATGAACTAACTGAATGAAGAGTATTGACACAGGTATTGTATGTGAACGAACTGAATCACATACGCCATGTTTTTCTCTTAAATATGATGTTGCAGGTGTCTGCTGAGGCTTTTCCAGACACACTCAGTGATGCTCAGACCTTCACGATCGGAGTGATGCCTCAGAATCCAGGGTTCCCTCAGCTCACGCCTGGAGCAGATCTCCAGATCAATGTAATAGACACATCGTAGAGCACATAATCTTGGGTTTAGTTTCACTGAGTGTAAAAGTTTGCATCCCCAATGGCTTTTGGAAATAAAGGGTAGCTGTAATTTACTTTACAATTTGTCTAAATGGACCAATACCTGCTTATAGAATCTGATAGAAAGGAGGCAAAGGATGAAAATGAAAGTTACCAAGAAACACTGATGTTGCCTTCTAAAAACTTTTATTATATAACATTTAGATTTAAAAAAAACTGATTGCTTTCTCAGCTTTTTTAAATATTGAAATTTGATTTATTTATTTATTTATTTTAGGAACATCTTAAAAACATAATTTTCTTCATTATGTCCTGAGGGGATTCAGATTTTTGTGCTGTACTGTGTTTTTAATATTTTTAAGTCATAAAAGGTTAGTTTGAATACATACATTTACCATCTACTCTCAAGAACTAAAGGTATAGAATTTCATGACATTTTTCCAACATCATTCTTCACTGATATACTGTATGTCAAAGGTGTTTGATATTATTTTCCTGAATTCGTTATGGAAAGGTTAATAGACTACAACAAATTTAAGATTGAATAAATTGTGCCAATATCAGGTATTAGACTATTCAATTTGTTTGAATGATACATTTGTTGCCATTTGGATCAAATACATAGTGACTAATCAGATTTAAAAAATATTTTGACACAAGTATAAGTAAAAAATGCGTTTGTCTCTGTTTAATCCATTGTATAAGATGAATATTCTCAAATTAAATAAATAATTAGAGTAATTACTTTAGAACTTTTCATGAATAAAATGCTTCTTGGTATTGGAGTCAGACTTTAAAACCAGTTTGGACTAGACTATATTAAATCCAATATTCATTTTGGTTCAGGTGTTTTATATGTGCCAGGCATTGTGTGTGTTCTCCTGCCTGCTTTTTAGATGTGTAATCAATCTGATTTAATCTCAGAGATCTCCAGACATCATGTGGGTGATTTTTTTTGTTATTGATGGATGTTCTGTATGTGTGTTTGTGTGTGTTTGCATGTGTGTGTGTGTTTGTGTGTATGTGTATGCACACATTTTCAGGCACTGGAAGATCGTGTTACCCTGATAACACCCTCCGCTTTATCCTTCACTGATTCAGAGACGCCAAGCAACAAGTTGATTTACAACATCACCAAGCTGCTACCTCCAGGCCATGGTAACCTGAACCTCTGTTATAGCATAATATGATTCACACCAATAACTCTGACAAACACCATGCCAACTAGCTGTGAAAGGACATTTGAGAGATTACAATAAGTGAGAAATTCAAGAGGTTATTTTCTGCACATGTTTTACACTGAAATTGGTGTTTGAGTTCTTTCAACTAGAGTTCATTTAGTTTCTTTTTGGCTGCAAAGCTGAAGCATAATCTTCAGTTGTTTTTTTTTCATTGAGTTGTAAGAAGTTCCCTATATGTGCTTTTGGAACTGTGGATAACTCTGGTCATTCATTAACCCTTAATCCCCCAGGACCTGTTTGTAGGTCTACATGACATTCCTTACTCTCAAAAGTACATAACTTTCTTATTTGTCACTGTAGTTACTGCCTAATAGGTTTTGAAATCAATAACCTGAAATAACCTGTGGAGGTGGTAGCTCAATGGTTAAGGCTTTGCGTTACTGATTGGAAGCCCAGATATCCCCAAGCTTCCACTCTTGGGGCTCCTGAGCACAGCCCTTAACCCTCAGTGCTCCAGGTGTGCTGTATCATGGCTGACCCTGCGCTTTGACCCCAGCACCTAACATCACTGGAATATTCACTGTGCTGTAAAGTGCATGACAATTATAATGCATATTTCTTTCTTTATTTATTTCAAAAGGTTTGCTGGTTTCCTGTATTGTCAGGAAAATATAAAAATATACAAAGTGCAAAGTGAAACAAAAATGAACACATACAAATATACATACAATGACAGTTTCTCTCAGATGGATTGAAAAGTATTGGACAGCTACCTTTTTTCTTATGGTGATTCAGCATCTCATTGCTCTGGAGATCCATTAAGAATGCTGTTTGTTTGTTTCAGGTACTTTGGAGCATGCTGACAGGCCGTACAGTCATCTTCGCTTTTTTACTCAGGCTGATGTAGACACTGGAAAAATCATCTACAGACCACCACAGGCACCGTCTCATATGCAGGAGCTTTACCAGTACTCCTTTACTGGTAGGTAACTGGAAATATTTCAGAGACTTATAACTTAGCTTTTGAATGCTGTTTTGGTTCATATAAGTGTTAGACATGGTAGATTAAAAATATTGTTGTAAATTATTGTTGGTGTACCTGCAGTAGTAGGAGGAGGAAGAGTAGTAATATTTACAGTAGTAGCAGTACTTGTAGTAGTCTTAAAAGTACTGTTAGTGAAACTATTATTATTGTTATTATTATTATATTATTATTGCTGTTGCTGTTATCATTATCATTAGTAAAAGTAATAGTTGTTTATGATGTATTAGTAGTATAGTAGTAGCACTGATAGCAATAGTAGTGGTCTTAGTACTAGGATTATTATTGGTTGTAGTAGTAGAAATAATAATAGTGCTAATAATTATTATTAGTATAATTATAATATTATAATAATTATTTTGTTGGTGGTGGTTTTGATGATGTAGAACTTGTGGTAGCAGTACTGATAGTAATAGTAGGTGTCTTATTAGTACTAGTAGTTTTATAATAAGTAGTAGTAGTCGTAGTAGTGGTTGGAGTGGTTGTTGTTTATGTTGTATCTGTAGTAGTAGTGTCATGTAATGAAGATACAGGTGAATGCAATCGCAGGTAAAACAGTTCTTTAATAATTCCAAGGCAGAATAAACCAAACATCCTTAAGCAAAATCCAAGTCAAGAGACAAAACAGGGTCAGGTGACCAACAAACAATCTAAACTAGATAACTTGGTCAAACTGCTTGGAAATGTAAGGCATACTGTACAAGACGGAGCAAATCCGTAGTGAAATCCGCAGTCTCTCTTTTAAAGTTTGCGCATTTATGTGTGTGTGTGTGTGTGTGTGTGTGTGTGTGTGTGTGTGTGTGTGTGTGTGGTAAGTCAGTAGCTCGATATACATTTTGTGAGGTGTAGCCATGATTGTAGGCTTTGCCGCTGGCTGAGAATCGGAGAGTTGGGAGTTTTTTTAGGAGGATTTGCTGAGACCTGGCAAATAGTAGTAGGGTTAGTAATAGTTTTATAACCGTCATGCTTTTAAAACTTATTTTTCATAGTATAAATGCTGATATTTTCTCAGTTTTATACACACTTGCTGCACTTATATGAAATGAAGAAAGTAAATACTTACCATAACATTGTAATACTGGGCTTAGAATGCAAACACAAAATGATAGGCTACTGAGTGAAAATTTAATCAGTGTTTAAAATAGCCTTGAACCAAGACCAAGCCTTACTTTGTTTGAAATAAACTGTGTCCTGACTGCATTATTGGCAATTTTAAACAGTTATTGACTTTTGAGTGTACCTCACTGGCCCTGAAAGTTCTGTGTTTCTCCACATCCACACTATTCACAATGTTTCATTTCTGCAGGCCTGCCAGAGTCATTGAACTTCCATTTCACAGGTATATTGCCTCAGCAGCTTTCTCAACTCCCCTTTTCATCTCTTTGTCACTCTCCCTCTTTCTCTCTCTCTCTCTCCCTCTCTCGCTTATTGTATTCATCTCTGCCAGCCTTCAAGCCTTCCTTCACACACAGTAACCTAATCTTTCTTCGGCTTTCGCTTCCATGGTCATTATATGTGGGGCTTGGTCTGGGGGATATGGCTTATTTTTCTTCTTTCATTTTTCTTCCTCTCCGTCTACTTCTATACTATATGGCTCTATTTGTATTCTATCTGACAGCAGAATACAGCCATGTATCCCTTATTCTTACAGGATGGCTGCGAGTTTGAGCCATTTGTCTGGAAATCTTTCTGCGCATTCCTAAAACTAACTTACGACTCGACTGGGGTCCAGATTCCTCAGTCATGTAATTGAAAATCTTTCCTTTAATCTTTGCTGTAGTTAATGAATAATGTATTGTAGTAAATATATGATAAGGGGAATAATGGTATAATTAAATTGAATATTATCTTTAAACCACAGGTGAAGACTGACCTGTTCCTGAAACACTTGAGCTTATTTTCCGTGTTTTTCTTTTCATGCTTTTATGTTACAAAACAGTGTGCAACAATTACTTTCATCAGAGTTTTAGTCTGGTGGAATCTGAAGTTTGCAATGTAGAGAACCAGTGTTGATTCATTCATTGATAGAGACTTTTGTACCTCGATAAGGGCATCTGCTAAATGGCGTAAATGTAAATGTAATTATAAAAGGGTTTGTAGGTACAAATAGTTGCAGCATTTATGTACAAACTGTTGCTATAAGACAGACCATTCAATTATGGGCAAATTATACTTTTTCATATCATTATTTGGAAAAGTTTATTTTATTGTTAGTCAGTTTCCTTGTGACCTGTTTTTGTTTCCCGGCTTGAATTTAGTTTCAATGGAGTAAAATAGACAGTTTCAATGCATGTCTGCAAGCATATATTATACAAATTATCCACTGTTTTTTGTTTTATTGCAAAGTGCACATGGCAATTTTGTTATCTATAAGAGAAATTTGGTCTCTTCTCTGCTGGTCATTTACAGATCTGATGTATAGTGATATACAGTAATATGTATGGGTCTAATGTAAAAGTCAACTCTTGCTGATTTCTCTCTTTAGATTCTCATTTATCCTTCTAACTGATCTTGCTCTCTTTGATATTTTCTTTATGAAAAGTTTATTTTGCTTTTCTGAAAACCCTTCTTTTCCAGAAATTATGATTTTCACAAATTATGAAAATTCGGACTGCTGTGTATTCTTAATTTAGAGGGAAATTCTGCAATATAGTTTTGTTTAACAGTTGTATCATTTAAGCCAGTGCCATGTTACCGTTTATTAGTGTAAGGTAATCTCTTACACTAATTAACTTACATGTTCTAGTATCTGATGGACATCATACTACCCCTGAGATGGACTTTTCCATCCTGCTGTTGACCAATCATCAGCAACCTCCAGTTTTTCAGATCTTGGACCCGGTGCTGGAGGTTAGCCTGGGAGGCAGAGCACCGATCGGTAAAATAAATCTTTAACAACATTAATCACAGCTTATTGTTAACTTGAGTCAAACTGGACAAATTTGTGTAGTATCCAGAGGTTCTTTACTTTGGGTTAAAAATGAATGTGATTTTCACAAAGACGGTGAGAAAAATGAAGTATGATTAATATTGTGATCTGCCCCTCTTTGTAGGTGGTCAGCAGTTGGCAGTAACAGATGCTGACACTGCACCAGATGAGCTAGAGTTTGAGCTGGTGGAAGGTCCAGTGCATGGAAACCTGCTCAGGGTGGATTTTGGCTCTCAGACACCAATGGTTAATGGTAGGCTTTCTCAAACACCATCAATGCTTCTTGTAGAGTTTTAAAAAGGCAAGAGCTTTTAATTATCCAAAGAAAACACTTATAGAACCAAATTGTAAGAGTATATTTTCTGTGGTTTTGAAAGATTTAGAAATTTTGGAAAACCTAATTTAATTGTAGTGTCTATCTGTAGGATTTTTAGAACAAGCTTCCATAAAATTTCCATAAACAACTAAAAAATTAATCTTGGTTCAACTCTGTTCTAATTTTTGTACCAGGTGACACCTTTACCTTCAATGATATCACCAGGAATGTGCTTCAGTATGAACATTCTGGTCTTACCACTGAGGAGGACACCATGATCTTCTCAGTAACAGATGGAATGTCCATGACATCCACCACGGTGCAGGTGACTGTGTTAGAGGTCAAAGGCGATGGCCCGAGACGAGACCCTAAGGCCTTGCTGTCGATGGAAGTGGCAGAGAAGAGCAGCACTGTCATCAGACGTTCACATCTGGCGTATGTGGTGAGTTCCCGTGGATTATGTGGAATGAATTATTTATAATCAGGTGAACTTATTCTTGCTTTTTATAGGTTTTAAACAGTAAATCTGTTTTCAAGCAAGATTTTGAACACTTTATAAGTTCATTTGTTCCATATGTTAATACATCTTCAGGACAATGACTCCTCGGACAATAAGATTCGCATCCAGCTTGTTTCAGTTCCCATGTATGGGATCCTTACCAAGACAAATTCTGCTTCAGACCATGAAGAACTCAATGAGTATTCTTCCTTCAGCATGGAGGACATCAATCACCACAAGATCCGGTACATTTATTACATTAAAAAAGTTTAACATTTACATCAGCATTGCATTGCTTAAAAGGAAAAAAAAAACGTTTCATGCATAAACATGGTTTCTTTTAACAAAGTCAAAACATTATGTTCATTGCTACCTTTCAGCTTATATCAGTTATAGTCATTAGTATTTGCATTACATAAAGATGAATGTACCCCACAACTGATTAAATAATGCCTGCTATTAAAAACTGAGACATGTAGTGAGTGTTGTTTGTGCATAGAAAGAGAAAAATAAAACATTGTTATTCACCCGTCTCATTATATTTAGCACTATTATGTGAATGCGGGGAGACGCAGAGTAAATTAGCACAATGGCCTCAAAATTGTGTTAAGCACTACTTCAATGATGTGCTAAAAGCTGCTGAGATTCTTTTTTCTTTTTTTTTTTTTAATGAAACCCAAAACATATATGCACATTTATAGATACCCAAGCTGAGCTGATAATTGGCTTTAATGCAGCTAAAATAAAATCACAGTAAGTTTCTTTCACAAGTGAAACAAAACATTCGATTTCATTCTTTGGTGTGAAAGTTACGCTTTTAGATTGAAAAAAAAAAAACAAGACTACACATGAATGGTGTATATTTTCAACATATCAATGTTCTTAATTTTTCTTTTTTATTCATACTTTTTTTTAAAGCTGTCAATTAAAAGTAGTTTTAATAACCATTGGATTGTATCAATTAATTAACTATATATTTTTTGTTGCAGTCATTTAATAATAAGTATCTATACAAATACAATTAAATTAATTTGGCACAAATAAATCAATTTTGTATGTGCACTGTAAACAGATATGTTACATCATTTGATACCGGTAACCAGCCCGTCACCGATATTTTCCACTTCATTGTATATGATGCTGAGAACAACCGCCTGGACAACCAAATGTGCACCATTACCATTACAGCTGTGCAGACCAACCATTCTAACACAAAGATCACAAATGACAGTTGCAATCCCAATGTGTTACCAAATAGTACAATTCACTAAAATACAGAGCGCATCATCAAACTATGACTTGTACTATCAGTAAATATTATGCAGTCATCTTCCACCTGCATAATGTTTTACCTGTATAGTATAAAATAATAATACCAATTATTTTTCAATATCAATATGATTTTGCTATAATTGTGCTACAGCCTAAACTATAGCCGGTTTCTGACGGAATACTTTGTTTCTTATATGTGTACAAATTTCTGCCCATGCCTCAAATGATCATTTCTAAATTATGATACACTATTTGTATTACATTTCCACCAGGTTATTCATCTAAGATCACAGAGCAGCAGCTGAAAGGTACAGATATTGACTCTGACAACCTAAAACTCAAATTCACGGTTACTAAAGATCTCAGCGTCGGCACACTTCAGCTTCACAAGGACAGAAACAAAGTCCAGATCTCTGCCAAAGGACCAATCAGAAGCTTCACCCAAGACGACATCAACAAAGGTTTTTCCTTTCTATTAACCACAATTGCATCGCACCACATACTGCATGACCCTAGTTACTGACAAATGTTTATTCATTTGCAAATTACCTATTACTCCTTGGATCTCAATCATGTTAAAGCATATAATTTTGAAACTAAGTATACTTTAAAAAGTTATTCCAGCAGTGTTTTGTAGACAGTTAAGGGTTGTTACTTTCCTACACTGGTTGTAAATTTATTTTGGTAGGCAAACCCAAAGCTGTGGGGCAAATAATCCCAAAGAACACATCTGGCTTGAGCCTTTTCCTTCTAAGTGCTCTATGATTCATTATCATTCATTAATACTATATTCATATTTAATCAAATAGAAAAAGAATAAGAATTATTATGACTTACTGATGGCTCATGGGATTTGTTAGAGGTTTAAATCAAGTGACATATTAATAAGTAATATGTATTTTGTTGCAGCAATGAACAGGATAAAAAAAAGGGTTCTAATGCAGTATTATGTTTATAGCAATTTTTTTTAGAAAATGCTAAACGAGGTTAAAACACAGTGACAGTTTTCTAAAACACGCTCTGAGTCTTAATAAATTCATAATACATAACAGGGTTGTCATGAGAATCAATGTTCGCGCACAAGCGCCTGTGTTTCAGTTACTCAGGTTTGAATTATTTACCAGACATTCACAGTGAAGTGCAAAAGTGCAGCAAGAAAAAGATGAGCTGAAATTAAAATTGCAACTAGTCTCCCTATAAGTGTACAGCTTGCATCAGTACAGATTTATATTTATTAATTTATTTTAACTCTCTTATATTAAAATTGCTGTTGAAATTTGTGATTTATATTCTGGTTGTTGTTTTTTTTAAGTTATATAATGTTTTATTCTAGAATTTTCTACTCTACAAAATACATTAGCAAAAACATTCGAATATTATTTTTAGCTACTTGATCACGTAGGCCATTATCAGGATTATTATATAGATCATATAGTTTTAAACTAAAGGGCCAAAATGACTTTTTTGATTATTTAAAAACTGTACACAGAAAACTATTTTAATGGAAATTGATTCTAAAATATATAAATGAATGGTTTGGTATATGGTACTTACCAAGTCAGGGCCATATAAGAGTATATTGTTTCTGTTGCATCAGGCCTTGTGGAGTATATCCATGAAAAAGGAGAGAGCGGAGGCAGCTTCTCTTTTAAATTCAACCTTGAAGATCCAGAGGGCAACAAAGTAATCGATGAGTCTTTTTTCATCACTGTTCTCGGTAGGAAGTTTTTCTTTCTTTCATTTGTGCTTTTTGGATCTCTTTGGCTCTAAAATTGGGCATAACATTTCTGCCATTCTTTTATTGCACTCAGAGGATAGACTTCCCCCTGCAGTAGTAGTGAATAAGGGTTTGGTGCTGGATGAAAACTCAGTGAAGAAGATCACAACTCTGCAGCTGTCCTCCACAGACCAGGATAGTGAGCCTGGAGAACTTGTTTACCGTATCACTAAACAGACCCAACTCGGCCATTTGGAACTTTCTACTAATTCAGGTATGGACACTAATCATACAGGCCTTAGGATCAAGTGAAGGTTATTATAACAGCAAGTGAGAAATAATTGCAGAATAGTAAATGACAAAAAGCACATTGGGATTTTATGGTCAGATGTGCACAAACTTCTGTCCATATTGTGTATTTGTGTATGTATGTATGTATGTATGTATATATTGAATGAGGACAATGTATTAGTATAACATATGGTAGTGGATAAGGATACAAATTATAGTTATATAACTAATTATAGTTCTGTGGTTCTATTATTCAAAGATTGGGATAACTTTACTGCTGATTCTAATGTTGCAGGCAAGCGCATCAGCACGTTCACTCAGGCTGACTTGGCCTCACGCAACGTGCAGTACGTCCACACTAGTGAAGAAGAGCATTACTCAGATGACTTCACATTCACCGTGTCCGATGGGGCTAATGAGGTACACACACACACACACACACACACACACACACACACACACAAATATGCTAATAAGCACAAGACATGCTCGGACACAAACAAACTCCTGAAAGAGATTAACACAAAGCGAGAGAAGCAATCAGCTGAGCCTGCTCAAGTGGAACACTCTTCTCTGCCAAAGGAAGTGGCACTTCACAGAGATGAGAAGAGAGGGAGAGAGAGAAAGAGAGGGAGAGAGCATGAAAGCACAGAAGTATAGAGCACAGGATCGGCACACCCAATTAGAGCTTTTGATCATAAATGAGCCAAATCTGAATGAGTTAGAAATGGGTTCAATTACGATCTCATTATTTCCTCTTTTCTGGCATAGCTATGCTTTGTCCATTTGTACAGGTGTTGACTGAATACATATATTCTGGTGCCCGGGAAAGGGGGTATGGAGTGGCCAGAGCACGAGAAAGAGCGGGGCGTTCTGACTCTGCCACGGTCACCATCGGCTTGTAGGGGTCAGGGTCTTCCTGCCGCAATGCTGATGAGTCTCCCTCACTTACAAGGCATTGCGAGGGTCCGGCGGGAATTCCTGTTCTGCAACTGCCGTCTTTGGCCTGTAGTGAGAGAAAGCGGGGAGAGAGCCCCTATTAGTCGGGAGCCCGAGGTTCTCCACCTCACTGTCCTCCTGGCCAGTCTCATGTCTTGTAAGGACGCCACGCCTCCTCGTTTGCTGCGCTCCTCTTTATGCTCCCTAGCAAATTGAAGCTTTTTCCGATTAGCCTCAGTGATAAGTGGTTTTCTTAAGGCTACACAGCTGTTTAGTCCCAATCCCTTGAGTTCCCTTTGCATTGTGTGTGTGGAAATGCTCTTAATTTTACTATCAAACATAGCTGTAAGTTCTACTGTTGTTTTTTTTACAATGGTTCCCTACTATCCTTTCAGTTTTTAATAATGCATTGTACTGTTTTTAAACCAAACTTAGTAGTTTCAGCAATCTTCTTAGATGTTTTCTTTGCTTGATGCATGCCAATAATTTGACCCTACTGAAACAGATTATCTTTTCCACGACCATAGAATGTGTCTTCCGACATGGTTGTTTAGGAAATGAGAAGCTACTGACTGACTCAGTTAGGGATAAATAACTTGTTTACAGCTGAAACATTATCATCCATGCAGTAATTATCTAATGGGTAGCCCTTACCTATTTGCTTAGTTAAATCCAGGTAGTGACTTTATTTTTTGGATTTACAGTGCAGCCTCGATACTCGCAGGGGTTACGTTCTATGACCCCTCATGAGTAACAAAATATTGCGAGGTTTTGACGTTCTTGTTTTGATGGTTCCTTTTTCAAGGGGAATTGTACATGTACTGTACTTTAAACTCAACAAAAATTGTAAATTACTTGAAATAAATGTTTTATTCTCTACTTTAAATAAATAATACAATAATAAAGTAGTAAAAGTAGTAAAATAGTTTTGCAAACTCTGTTATAAAACGTTACTCCGATCTTTTGAGATACTCGCAGCTTCTCAGGAACTATCAGATTTTTCCAAATTAAAGACGTTCCAAATGAAAAGTCACGAAATATCGAGGTTGCATGTGTCAAGGTCGCAAGTATCGACGTTCCACTGTATATATATAAAAAGGTACACAAGATTCGGTATGTACCTAGGTTTTTAAGGTTCAAAATGCTAATTATAAAATTGCTTGTAATTTTTTATTAACTTACAATATTATTAATATTTGTGATCATTTACATTTTTTTAAGTTTACATTTTTAAGATAAAATGCCTGCTTGGTTTAATAATATATAAAATAATATTTTATAATAATTTATAAAAATAGAATAAATCAAATTAATGCAGTACATTTTTTCATTATATTAAATACATTGAGTAATCAGTTAAGTTGGCACAAATTAAATTAATTTAATTAAATTAAATTAATGGAATAGTTTTTGTTAGACCCTATTTGTACTATTAATACAAATGTAATACAGTGTGTGTGTGTGTGTGTGTGTGTGTGTGTGTGTGTGTGTGTGTGTGTGTGTATGTTTTAAAGTTTAAAAGGAATACGTGTATATAAAGTATACACAGTACCACTTAAAAGTTTGTTTGGACACTCCTTCCCCTTCAGTGTTTTTTCTTTATTTTTCTTATTTTTAATATTGTAAATTAATACTGAAGTCATCCAAACGCCTTGTTGCCAGCTCATGGCATTAACTCATTAGATTAAGTACAGGTGAATAGGTAGTCACGTGGAATGGTTTTCAGGTCATGTGTGTGCCTTGTCAAGAGTAAATTAGTGACATTTCCTGCCTTCTTAATGTGCTTTAGACCATCAGGAAATCTGAGGAAAGGGTGAGTACAGAGTCAATAGTTCTATTAGTGCTACTCCACCTTCTGTATTCATATTATCCATATTATGGCAAAATCACAGTTAACTAAAGAGAAAATACAGTCCATTATTACTTTAATAAATAAAGGTAAGTCAATCTAAAGAATTTCAAGAGCTTTAAAAGTATCCCCAAGTACAGTCTCCAAAACAATAAAATGCTATGATAAAACAGGCTCTCATGAGGACCATCCTAGGAAAGGAAGACCAGGAGTTTATCAGAATTACCAGCCTCAGAAAACACAGATTTATGTAAATGCTTCTCGGAGTTGAAGTGGCAGACATATTTCGACGTCCACTGTTCAGAGGAGACTGCGTAAGTCAGGCTTCCATGGTCAGCAAAGATACTATTCTGTGGAAGAAAAACAAGCAGAGCAGTCTTGCTTGGGCAAAGAAACACAAGGAATAGACATTAGATCTGTGGAAATCTGTCCTTTGGTCTGATGAACCACCATGTCTAAACCATGTGAACAGACAATACCTACTGTGAAGCATGGAGGAGGAGCTGTGGAGGTGCTTTGCTGGTGACACTGTTGGTGATTTATTTAAAATTGAAGGCACAATTAACCAGCATGACTACTGCAGCATTTTGCAGCAACATGCCGTCCCATCTGGTTCGCAGTGTGTCGTCATTTGTTTTCCAAAATAACAGTGACCCCAAACACACCTCTAGGTAATGGAGTGCTCTATCAGTCACCTGGCCTCCACAGCCACTCGATATAAATCTAGTTGAGATGGTTTGGGATGAATTTAACTGAAGAGTGAAGGAAAGAAGCTAAGTAGTCACCACATCTAGGACCTACTCAAGATTTTTGGAAAACCATTCCAGGTGACTACCTCTTAAGGCTGACTTAGAGAATGCCAAGAGTGTACAAAGCAGGGTTAAATATTCTGGTTTATACACTTGTTTAATTCATAATTCTATACATGTTCTTTCATAGTTTGGACATCTTCAGTATTAATTTATAATGTTGAAAAAAGGAGGGGTATGTGTTGTTTTTTTATTAAAATGCATGAAATTTATTTAAAATATATTCACAACATACCACCACCATGCTTCACTGTAAGAGTGTAAGCCATGTCTAACTTTGTGCAAAAAAAACATTTTCAGCTTGGTAACATCAGGTGAGAGAATATATTCCATGTTTCCACGTTTTCTGAGCCTCATAATCTGATGCTTGTGTCAACCCATAACCCATAAAGCCCAACTATGGCTGTGTGCTGAGGATATTGTCCTGTGAACGGCTTTCATGGACGTTTTTTATTTTGTGAATAATAGGCCCCGAGTGGATACCACAAGTGTTCCTAGTTTGTAGTAAGTAGTTTTGCTTGCAGTGAAAAAGTATAGGCAGTCCAAAACTTTATAATAAAATAAAACATTTAGTACAAAGCCCAGTTTTTAATATTACCCAATTAATATTTTTTTTTTTAAGATGGGTTTTAGTAATGCATTATCACCACACATTATGTGGCCAACTGGACTCATTACATGGTGACTTAAAATACGCAATCTATCAAGCACAGGCTTAGCCAAGCATGACAGACCTCTAATAACATCTCTGTGAGCTTACTGCTGATTAGGAATTTATTTGGAAGTTATTACTGTGAAAATGTAAAATGTATTTGAGCAAATGTGTTTAAGTAAGCAATTAAAAAAATATATGGTTTTACATTCAAACTTATTGCACAGAATAATTTCTAAAATAAAATCATAAAACCCTTTCCCTGTGGAGGTGGATTGGAAGTCTAGTGGGAGCTGATCTTCTGAGCTGAGCTTCTGTAAAACTCTTGAGATGAAAGTATTTACAAGAAGCCTAACTGTTTGTTCAAAACACAAGCATGCATTTGAAGAGGTTTTGGTTGTAGTGCTTGGTTTGCTGGTTGTGCTATGCCTCCAGCTTGTTGAATTCAGAGTGGAAAACTCAAACATTACCCTGGTCTCCAACTTATATGAACAATACTATAGTGTATTTTATACATATTCACAGTGACACAAGAGTGTTGGGTAAATAACTAAAACCAACAATAAATAACATTACATTGTGTTGCAGATTTCACAGACATTCTACATCACTATCCGACCAGTGGACGACTCCTTGCCCATGCTGACCATGTCAGGGATGAGGGTGCAGGAGGGAGTGAGGAAAACCATCACAGAATTTGAGCTCAAGGCAACAGATGCAGACACAGAGGTAAAGCTGACAAAAATAAGAAATATGGCAGCAGATGCTTCAATGAACGCAGTCTTCACATTTTAAATTCTACTTCATCCAAAAGTAGTTAAAGTAGAATACAAAATGTAAAATCAGTTTGTGTTTTTTGAAGCTTAAAAAGAAGTGTTTTTTCCAACAATTTTGAAAAAAAAAAAATAATAATAATAAAAAAGATTTATGGCACAATATCTTTAAAATCTCATCTAGAACATAATTGATCATAATTAGAATGATTTACCGTAATTTCCGGGCTACTAAGCGCACCCAAATATAAGCCGAACCCACTGAATTTTACAAAGATTTTTATTTTGAACATAAATACGCTGCACCTGTCTATAAGCTGCAGGTGTCTACATTGAAACTAATGAACTTTACACAGGCTTTAATGAAAGACAGTGTCTGTTACACGGCTTGTATCTAAACAGTAGCCTACCACGAAAGTCATTGTTCACTGTCTTCCTCCTTCCTTTCACAACTATTTCTCTTGAGAGTTTTTCTTTTGGCATCGGCGTGCGTTTAAAAATCACCATCGGTGAATCTTTTCTCCCGATGCCGTGCAGCTCAGAACACAGGTGAAGTGCGTTTTTTCCTGCCCGGTTGTTTTCAGCGTGATGAATGATTCGCATTTCCTGTAGACAGTCCGAGTAAACGGCAGGTCAAACGTCGGAGGAACCTAATCCATATATATGATGTGGTGCGGCCCGATTCAGTGGGAGCGCATCTGATTTAATATAAAGAATTTCATTGGTTCACCTGAACCCGTTCAGCAATAAAAACCCAGGAAAAATCCAGGAAAACCCAGGAAAAATCTATAAATTAGCCGATTCATTGTTTAAGCTGTGGGGTTCAAAATGTGGGAAAAAGTAGCGGCTTATAGTCTGGAAAATACGGTAAGTTTAAAATACTGTACATTTACATGTTTAATGACTTCGAAATGGTCTTGGTGTTTGGTCACAATACAATGCTTTCAACAGAGACATCACATCAGGTTGGGATGCTATGTAAAATGTAAATAAAAACAAAATGCATTGATTTATAGAACAGGTATGATTCTGTAATGGAAATCACAGCATGGGCTCAGAAACACCTCCAGAAATCATTGTCTGTTAACACAGTTCACCTTTTCATCCACAAATTCAGGTTAAAGCATAACGCAAAGAATAAGCCATATGTGAGGCTGAGGCAAAGTGAGAACCTGTTCAGTGGTCAGACGAATAGAAATTATAAATTATTTTTGGAAACCATATACACCACATCCTTTGGACTAAGGAGGAGAGAGACCATCCAGGTTGTTATCAGCACTTTGTTTAAAAGCCTGCATCTCTGTTGCTATGGGAGTGCATTAGTGCCTTTAGAATGGGCAGCATGCACACCTATGCTGAAAGGTATATACAGATTTTTAGAGCAACATATGCTTCCATTCAGAAAATAAATTTTTTAGGGAAGGCCTTGTATACGTCAGCAAGACAATGCCAAACCGCAGACTGCATTTATTGCACTAGCATGGCATATATTAAGTCATTTGTCGCACCATGAAACAAAAAATACGACAAAGAAAACCCAGGAGTGTTGAGCAGTCGGAATCTTGTATTGACACAAATAGGACAACATTCCTCTCTCAAAGCTTCAGCGACTGGTTTCCTCAGTTCCCAGACATACACAGTCTGTTGTTAAAAGCAGAGCGAATGCTAGACAGTGGTAAACATGACCCTGTCTCAACTTTTTTGAGACATGTTGTTGCCATCAAATTCAAAAGTACCCTATTTATTTCTCATAGTTGTGCATTTCCGCAGTTTAAACATTAGTTTTCTAATGTATGTGACATGATGCGACACACTGATTTTTGACGCCTTCCACCCCTCTGTCTCACTTTCACTTATAGGAGGACTTGATCACGTTTACCATTGTTCAGGCTCCTCGTCATGGCACCATCGAGCGTACCAGCAACGGTCAGCACTACCGGCAAACCAACACCTTCACCATGGACGACATTTATCAGAACCGCATCAGCTACCATCACGACGGCAGCAACTCCCTGAAAGACCGCTTTACTTTTACTGTCAGCGATGGCACTAACATGTTCTTCATCATCGAGGAAGGTGAAAAAGAGGTTAGTCTGAAGACTTGTTCTTTTAAATCACAAAATATTTTCAGTATATTTTGATCTGGAATAATGTCTGTGTCTGTGTACTTTCCGTATTTAGAACATAATATTATTCAGCAGGACCCCTTTTCCCACCTTTGTTCTCACACTGTCTCATAATTGGTTTATGTCTACCTCTCAGCAGTGACTTTTCTCACTTTGGTCTATGTTGGCATTTTGTCAGTAAAGCTGATGGCTAATTAAAACACCTTTGCTCATAGACTGACAAAATGGGAGCTCTGCTGTGACTTTATTTAATTTGAGAGCCTGCAATCTGAGAATAGATCTTGTGAGGTTGTGTGCTAATAGTGTGAACAAGGAATTATAACTTTCAATTGGTACGATGGATTTATATTCATGGTGAATTTTGATTGAATGTGTTCGCTGTTTCAGGGGGTTACTGCTGCACCTCAGAAGTTTAAGATTGACATCCTACCTGTTGATGATGGAACGCCTCGAATCGTCACTAACCTGGGCCTGCAGTGGCTGGAGTATATGGACAACAGGGTGAGATATGACTAAAAGAAAGAAAACTTAACACAGACATCCCTTAAAAATAATGCATTCCCCTCTTGACCACAACAACCATTTTCTCTGTATAATGCAAAAGTTTGTATGCCCTTAAGACAAAATGAACACATTTATAGAAGTAAGTAGTCATTGATGGCTACACTTTACAATTAATAAGGCTCACCAATGTGTGTGGGTCTAATCATCTGTGTGTGTGTGTGTGTGTGTGTGTGTGTGTGTGTGTGTGTGTGTGTGTGTGTGTGTGTGCATGTGTGTAACTGAATAATTAACTGAATAATTGTGAACACTGCGAAACGTCAGTCATAGAAGATCAAGTATCCGATTGAAGGTAATAGGGCACGTTCAAAGTTCAGAGATTGGAGATAATTATGGGCTTGAGTGTTTATCATGTTAATACTAGGGCTGTCAATCGATTAAAATATTTAATCCTGATTAATCACAACTCAATCCACATTTTTATCTGTTATAAATGTACCTTAAATGAATACTTTTCAAGTTTTTAATACTGTAATCAACATGGGCATGGACAAATATCGATGCTTTATGCAAATGTCTTTATTATGAGTGAAACCAAACTCAACATAGAGCATGAAGACAAAATGTTCTTGTAAATGAAGACAAAATGTTCTTGTAAATGTTTTAAAGTAATTATGGTGCTTTTTAATTACGTAAATCATCAGGAAACCTAACGGAACTTTTGCTGTTTCCACGGGGACGGTTTTAATTGACGGATGTGCGCATCATGGCGGATTTTGGTGCTTGATTTGAGACTTGACGCATCAATAAAACAAATATAGATAGTTTAGTTATTAAAAATGACTTTTCATGGAGTTTAATTTTTTTTTTTATATCTGAGTCAAGAAAAGACGTCGTTAAAAATGGATTGAAGGTTTTAAATTCCCCTCTTTCTTATTTATTTGTAGTTTTATTAAAAATGGTCAAATAGAAATGTGCGATGTATTAATCGCGTGTTTATAAAATGTGTTCAAATTTGTTAATTAATTAGTTACAATTGTTGTGTTATTTACAGTTGCATTTTAACAGCCCTAATTAATGCATATAATATACGAAGAAATACTTGTTGACGTGCGATTGCCATCTCAGGTGTGAGTGTGTGGCAAATCTTGAATTAAAACATGAGGTCATCAATTTCAGAAAATGTATCATTATTTTCAGATACTAAGCCATCAATTTAATAGACTTTCCATTGTAAAATCTCAGCATGTAATATAAAATCTTCTCCTTCAAATTACGAGCTTTTGCAAATTTGTTGTCTGACCTTTGGTGATATACGTTTTACTTATACAATCATTGCTCTGGAAATGATTTCCAGACTGTAGTAAATCACAATTAAATCTGCTCACACTCACACCTCCCTGTATTCCACCTTAGTATATTTGGGTCTTGGTGCGTTGGGTGTCGTAGTTGTTTCTTGGTTATCAAAATAAAAAAAATAGTAATAAATAAATAATAATCTTGTTTTTTTCCACTCTGCTTTTATTCCTGCCTCCAATCTCTCACATTTTTTTAGCGTTTAATTTGTAATAGCCACCCCATTCTTTTAGAAATATGTGTCAGTCACGTAAAATATCATTCTGCCCATTCTACTATTTGGTTGAATAATAGTGTAGACTGCTGTTTTGATATCTAATATGACCATGTTGCATTTTAAATCAATGGAAGCATGTTTTTTTAATATAAATGAGCATTAAGAAGTCATGTGGTGTGCAGATTTTTGCATTTAGCTCCATCAAACATTGACATGAACAATAATGGCACTCTACTGCCCCCAGTTGGCTGTAGGAAACATGACTACAATCACATTTTGGTCGTTTATTGCTAAAACAACTGAACAATGCCTCGTTCTGCTTGTCATACTGATCTCTGTGACATTTTGGCATTATTCTAAAATGGCTACTAGGCAACAAACCTTATCTCGAAGAAGGAGCTTCTCACCATTGATCCAGACACTGATGATGGTCAACTGACTTATGAAATCACAGCAGGACCCAGATATGGTTATGTGGAGAGCAAGCTGAAACCAGGAATCCCCATTACCTCTTTTACCCAAGGTAACACACACTATCAGACATAGAGTTAAAAAATAAAAATAAAAACTTTGTATGTACGTAAGCCTTTTGTGTCTGTAAAGATTTTTTCTTAGATTGCTCTTTTTCATGCTTTTTTCATGCAATTTAATACATTTCATGTTTCTTTTTTACTGATTATTGATTAGCAACCTAACAAACCTCATTTTAATTAATATCTTTGCAGTTGAGTGTATTGTATTTTTTTTTTCACAGCGGAAGTCAACCTTGGTGTCATTCGCTATGTTCTAAATGACAATGGTGTCCAGGAGACCATGGACAACTTTAAGTTCCTGGTGAAAGACAGCAAACCCAACATCGTCAGTGACAATGTATTCCACATTCAGTGGTCCCTTATCAGCTTTGAGCATCGCAGGTGAACACTAATACAGACCCCAAAACACAAATACTTTCATAATATGACTTCATCATTGCGTTTAATAGAGCCCATATACATAAACCATTATAATTCTTTATAAAGCTTAAAATCTTTGTAGGTTTGCGAAGTCACCTTATAATACTTGTGTGCTATAATTTGCTAACTATAATCATTTTATTATGCACATGTGCTTTTAATGTGCAGTCTTCAATCTAATAATGATGAAGTGAATGAGAAGTTATAAACCTTAAAACAATATAAAATCACATTGCAAAGACCTGATTAATATATAATTACCTAATATATGTATATATGTATAATCTAAAATATAATGTCCTAATATTTTCACAGCAAAAATATGAGGACACACACACACACACACACACACACACACATACACACATATATATATATATATATATATATATATATATATATATATATATATATATATATATATAAAACACATAGCTTTGTACTTCCTGACAATATGTCAATTAAATCTTTGACATTTTTGTAACTAATCAAGAAGAACGTATTTAAATATTATTATGCACAAATGACATTACTAAATAACAAATATTAATAACTTACTTAACACAAGGAAGAATTGAATTAATTATCTTTTTAATTGACTACTTTATACCCTCAATAATACTACTACTAATAATAATATAATGTGGTATAACTGATAATGAGTCATTATATGTTATAAAGTTATGTATGCAATTAATCACATGTAACTATTAAAAATCACTGCTGTGGTGAATAATTGGAGTTTAAAAAATATATATATTTCAAGCAATTCCTAAAATACTTTTTAAATAAATTATAGGTTATATTAACCTTTACTTGTCTACAAAGATGTTGGACTGGTTATAGAGATTTGTGCTCATGATAGTTGGGGTGCTCATGAGGGCGAGGAGGCTTGGGGTGCATTTAGCATACCAATTCAGCTCAAAGGTGTTCAAGGTCAAGTTGAGGTCACAGCTCTATAGCAGGCCACTCAAGATCTTCTATTCGAAGCCATGTAAAGCATATCTTAATAGAGTTGCCTTCGACCACAGGGGCATTGTCATGCTAAAACAGGTTTGGGTCTTCTAGTTTGAGTGATGGGGAAATTTAATGAATCCACATCTAAAAACATCCTGTACAATTATGGTAACATTTTGGGGAAGAACCACATATGGCTTATCAATATAGTGTATGTAATTTATAGAAAGCTTTGACCTAAATTAAATATACATTATAGGTTATTTGTTGAAGTTTGTATTGTATTGTATGATTAGACTGGTTTTGAATAGTATGTTGTTTGTCATATGTGCAGCTATAATGTAAGTGAGAAGGCAGGGACTGTGGCAGTGACAGTAAAAAGGACAGGAAACCTGAACCAGTATGCCATTGTGCTGTGTCGCACTGAGCAAGGAACTGCCACCTCCACCGCTGGCATCCAGCGCGGAAAACATGACTACGTGGAGCATGCGGGACAGGTACAAAGCCCTAGACCTAATATACTGGCACATATTTAACATTTTTATAATTTTATATACAATTTTCTGTTTTCTTCCTTGCCTCAGTGAAGCACTAGCTTTGTTCTTTATCATATACAGCTCTGTTTCCAAAAGAATTGGGATGCTGTGAAATATAAAATGCAAATAAAATCTGAATTCAATGATCATTAAACCCTATATTTAACACAGGGTATTGTTTAAAAAAGCCATGATGTAACACAGTGGTAAGCATGCCCCCTTTCCCATTTTTTTTAGAATATGACGCTGGAGGCAAATTATGAATTTGCATATATTTTTCAGAAAACAAGAACATTTTGACCTTCTCAGATTTAATATGTTGTCTTTGTGCTATGTTAAATGAAATCAGCCATTTTAAGTCTTACAGCCATTTGCAACTCATTGCGTTGTGTTTTTGTTCTCATTTTGAGCACCATTCCGGCTTCTATGGAAAAACTGTTTAAAAGCACATTCTGTTTAATTAAAGCTAGTTATCCATCCTGATTCTGCAGGTTCAGTTTGACGAGCGCGAGGACACCAAAGTGTGCACCATCATCATCAACGATGATCAGGTGTTTGAGAACATCGAGAGCTTTACGGTGGAGCTGAGCATGCCCGTGTACGCTCTGCTGGGTCAGGTGACCCGAGCCAAAGTGAACATTAATGATACAGAGGATGAGCCCACCTTGCAGTTTGACAAAAAGACCTACCACATCAACGAGAGCAGTGGCTTCATCCACGTTCCCATTGAGAGAAAAGGTGCCATATCATGCTTTTTTTTCCATGATTGGTTCTGTTCATTGTATGAAATGTGATAACAGACAAGAATAGAATGAAATCTTTACTATTTAACTATTAAGATTGTATTTATATAATAGAATGTTAGTAGTTAGAAGGAGTTGTAGTTATTGTTTTGTGTCTTCTTATTTATTTTGTGTTTAACTCACTGAATTATTTGAAGCTACTTGAGTCACACTGGCAATCAATCTAATCAGAGCACTCATTGTATTACTCTCTTATTCTCTTTATCCCTTAGGTGACACCAGCAGCACCGTTTCTGCTCTTTGCTACACCATTCCTAGGTCAGCACGAGGCAGCAGCCTCCATGCTCTGGAGTCAGGCTCTGACTATAAGAGTCGCAGCATGAGCACAGAGAACCGTGTTGTATTGGGCCCTGGGGTCAGCATGTCTACCTGTGATGTCACGCTGATCGACGATAGCGAGTACGAGCCGTCTGAGGAGTTTGAGCTGGTGCTCTCGGATGCTTCTGATAACTCCCGCATGGGGGACATCACAGTAGCAAAAATAATTATTGACGGCCCCAATGATGCCTCTACTGTGTTTCTTGGCAATGCGTCTTTTAGCTTCACTGAGGATGCAGGTCTGTAGTGTTGTTTTTCTTGATCAACTATCACAAACTATTACAGTGGGTCAACAATAGAAATTAAGTTTTAAGAAGGAACCATGTCTCTCTTCATGTAAAGTTGATTAGGTGGCATATCTAGTTGACAAAGCTGATTATATCAGAATGTTGTACCTAAAAAAAGCTGTTTTATCTGTAGGCACAATTGAGATCCCAGTGTTGCGTCGGGGCAGTGACCTTTCCTCTGTAGCATCGGTATGGTGCGCCACTCGTCCAGCTGACCAGGACACTGCCACTCCCGGCGTGGACTACATCCCTAGTTCAAAGAAAGTTGACTTCAAGCCTGGGAAGACTGAGGAGGTATTACAGCAAATCTGCTAGGAATTTTTTGCATTGATAGAAAATTGTACACACTAAAAACACCTCTTTCTTTTTCACCAGACTTGTAGTTTGACCATCATGGATGACATCCAAAACCCCACCATAGAAGGAAAAGAATCTTTCATCGTCTTCCTCAGCTCTCCTAATGGCGCTGTTCTTACGGAGCCTTACGAAGCTTCGGTTTATATCATTGACAGCACACAAGATCGTATGTAAAAAAAAAAAAAATATATATATATATATATATATATATATATATATATATATATATATATATATAAATTCATTTACACTCTAAGTCCTTTAACTTTTCTAAAATAAATCTTAAAACTAAATTTTTTTTACCAGTTCCCAGTATGCAGTTTGAGAAGGTGGCATATACAGTCAAGGAGAAAGATGGAGTCCTGCACATCCCCATCATCAGGACGGGAGATTTGACTTACAAATCTTCAGTACGCTGCTTTACGCGCACCATGTCTGCCATGGTGATGGATGACTTTGAGGAGAGGAGGAATGCAGATGTCTCTCGTGTGGTTTTCCTCAAAGGAGAAAAGGTACCGTTCACTCCAGCTTTTACTTACTCAAGAATGCACGTGATCTCAATGATAAACATAGTAGAAGTTTTTTTGTTTTTTTAATTATCCTGTGAGTGTATTCAGAGTTATGCATGTGTAGTTAATATAGAAATGGCTACAACTGCGGATGTAAAACAGAGGCCTGTCAGCAGTGTTATGTGGCAATACTATATTTCTATCATTTTGAAATGGTTTTTGTTGCGTCGTTTAATAGCAAAGGGAAAAAGCGATGAACTCAACGTTCTGAATTTAAATACAGCTTGTTGTGAATCATCACATTGCAACAAACTAAATTTGAATCGTTCCATTTGCAGGTGAAGAATTGCACAGTGCACATCAATGATGACTCCGTCTTTGAACCAGAGGAAGAGTTCCAGGTTCACTTAGGCACACCACAGGGGGATCACTGGAGTGGAGCCATGATTGGGGTCAATGATATTGTCACTTTGACCATCACTAATGATGAGGATGGTAAGGTTTTTCATAGCAAGTACTTTGCAGATTTTCTTACAGACGTGGGATCTGTATAAAAAGCATTTATTTGGCAAGTTCACACTAAGCTTAATTAGTTTTTATGACTTTTATACAAATCAGACAACGTTGATTGATCTTTATTACTAAACTTATTTGTAGTCAATCACCAAAGTTATTAGGTTAAGTGTTTAAACAGGAACATTGATGGTAGCTTTTCATCCACATTACTGAGGCATGATGCAACATAAAGTAACTACATTGGTGCAATGCTGCCTGGTAATATTTATTTTTATTGTACTATAGTATTGATTTTATTGTATTTAAGTTCCCCAATCTAATTAATTCTCTGTAACATTACATATAACAGCGCCAACGATTGAGTTTGAACAAGCTTCTTACCAAGTGCGAGAGCCTCCTGGTCCAGACGGCATTGAAGTCCTGAATATTAAAGTCATCAGGAAAGGAGACTTGGACCGCACCTCCAAGATCCGCTGCAGCACCCGGGATGGATCAGCCCAGTCCGGAGTGGACTATAACCCTACAAGTCGCGTCCTCAAGTTTAGCCCTGGTTTGTTTAAAAAAAAGTTATTTATTTGTTTAGTAACATTATGGGGTGGTGGTAGCATAGTGGTTTAAAGAATTTGGTTTCGAAGTTTGTAAATTTGAATCCCAGCCACATGAAGCTGCCACTTCTGGGCCCCTGAGCAAGGCCCTTAACACCACAGATGCTCAGTTGTATGAATTAGATAGATTTAAGTCGCTCTGGATAAGGGCGTCAAATGCCGTAAATCTGTGAACTTTCTATAGTTTTTTTCATATAGTATTTTGTGGCCTTTAAATGTCTCCTTTTGATTGTGTCTTAGGTTTGGACCACATTCTTTTCAAGGTTGAGATCTTGTCCAACGAGGAGAGAGAGTGGCACGAATCTTTTTCACTTGTCCTTGGCCCTGATGACCCAGTGGAAGCTGTTCTTGGAGAAATTACCATGGCTACTGTCACTATTCTTGACCAGGAAGCTGCAGGAAGTCTAATCCTCCCTGCCCCTCCAATTGTAAGATTTGAGTTTCAGCACTAAATATAGTGGTTCTTATTTACAATATTACATATTCATAATCTTTCACATTTTCAGTGAATTTTAGTGAATACCCCTGTTCAAGATAATGCTACAAAATTTTTAATGATTTGTAAGGACATTTGTGCACCTGTAATGTTAAAATCATTCTCTCATTCTCATGCAGGTAGTGTCCCTCTCAGACTATGACTCTGTCCAGGAGGTGACAAAGGAGAAGAGTAAGAAGTCTCCATCTCCAGGTTACCCTCTGGTCTGTGTGACCCCTTGTGATCCCCATTATCCTAAATACTCAGTCATGAGAGAACGCTGCGAGGAGGCCGGCATCAATCAGACCTCTATTCACTTCAGCTGGGAGGTTGCAGCACCAACTGATAGCAGCGGATCCAGGTCTCCATTCGAAACTGTCACGGACAACACACCCTACACAACCGTCAACCACATGGTTTGTTCTCAGATATAGTTCCATCTACAGAATGCAACAGTTTGAGTTTTATTTATATGATTCTCTTAAATGTTTTCCTATTAACATGCTATTAGTTTTTTAGCTCCATATAGACAGGTCTTTAATCATATTTAAGTTTAATCTTTTTTGTATTGTTTGCAAATAATATTGTATTTGACCCAAACCAGTAATATCAGAATATGAAAATTATTTAATGAGGGCTTTTGTTTTTCATGATTACACTTTATTACACACAGGTCCTGGACAGTATCTACTTCAGTCGGCGCTTTCATGTACGCTGTGTGGCTCAGGCACGGGATAAGGCTGGACACCTTGGTACACCACTAAGGAGCAATATTGCCACTATTGGAACTGAAGGTTCTATATGCCACACCCCAGTGACCACTGGAACGGCCCGTGGCTTCCAAGCCCAGTCCTTTATTGCGACACTAAAATACCTGGACGTCAAACACAAAGAGCATCCCAACAGGTGGGCAGGTCAAGAAACATTAACAAAACTCAGACAAACAAAATATAGACTTGCAAGAATAAATAACCACAAATATGATTTGCCCTGCAGGATTCACATCTCAGTTCAGATCCCTCATCAGGATGGAATGTTACCTCTGGTGTCCACTGTGCCCCTACACAATCTGCACTTTCTGCTTTCGGAGTCTATTTATCGTCAGCAGCACATTTGTTCCAACCTAGTTACACTTAAAGACCTGCAAGGCATCTCTGGTAAGCAGCGTATACTCCAGGGATAGCCCACAAACCAAAAGGCATTCTATCAAACTCCTAATGTTAATCTTTTGGGTAATCTTGGAAATATTACTCAAAAAGTACTCACTTAACCTTTTATATTTTGTTCTGTTGCCTTTCTGTGTTTCAGAAACTGGCTTCCTGGATGATGTGACCTATGATAGCATATCCTTGGGTCCCGGCTATGATCGTCCTTACCAGTTT
The DNA here is from genome assembly GCF_014805685.1 of Silurus meridionalis. Lineage (NCBI taxonomy): Eukaryota > Metazoa > Chordata > Actinopteri > Siluriformes > Siluridae > Silurus > Silurus meridionalis. The sequence continues at coordinate 11,231,994 of NC_060910.1, forward strand.
AACCCCAACATCCGTGAGCCTAGAACCATCCAGCTCTACAAGCATCTCAATCTGAAAAGCTGCATTTGGACTTTCGATGCTTACTATGATATGACCGAACTGATCGACGTATGTGGGGGGTCGGTCACTGCTGACTTCCAGGTTAGCCACACTAGTACATGAAAAAGCATACAATGTGCACACATTAGCACGTCCTTCTTTATTAAGACTAGTATTTAGCAATAATATGTGTGTCAAACAGCAAAATACTCAAAATCTCTTATCTTTTGTTTAATTGTTAGCAGTACAAACAATTTTTATTGACACCCTAACACATTCATGTGTTTTTGGTGATCCTCAGGTGATTGTTCATTTTCAAAAGCCTAGTGCCTTTTAGAATAGTTTTGGAAGCAGACAATATTTTGACCTAATTGAATTTCAGACATCTTTTTCCCCAATTTCAGTTTTAGAAATTGTTCACCCACAGAGGAAATGTCAGAGCAGAACAAATGGGTCTAATATTTGTCCTGGTTTGCCAAATGTCAAATCTTTGCATTTGATACATTCTGTAAAATTGTATAACTTTGCTTCTAATAAAAAAATATAAATGCTTCATATTTTTTCATGTGAAGTGTTTGCCAGGCTGCCACACATGACAATGTGTGTCACATGAAAGGAAGCCCCTTGTTAAAGAGTAGGACATTTGAATGCCATTTGACTCGTACCCTATGCAGCAGGCTTCTGGACTTGACTATACTGAGATTAATTTGCTTGTGGTCAGTTCGGTAATGGTATAGTTTACGTTTCTGTTTGTTTCAAAAGGTGAGAGACTCGGCACAGTCATTTCTAACAGTGCAGGTTCCTCTCTATGTGTCCTACATCTATGTGACTGCACCTCGAGGTTGGGCCTCCCTCGAGCACCACACAGAGATGGAGTTCTCCTTCTTCTATGATACTGTACTGTGGAGGACAGGTGGGTATCGCGTTAGTAGTAGTTGTAGTGATGCTAACTTTTAAAAATGCTAATTCATTTACCTCATTCACACTAATATAGACTTTATCCAGAATACATGTATTGTCACAGAGCCATTTTATAATTATATAAAAACTTGATATCATTCTAAGTATTTAAATTCTATGTTTAGTGCATATCTTTCTGCTGAAGATAAACGTATCTGTTCTTGTTCGTCCTCTTGCAGGCATTCAGACGGACAGTGTGCTCTCAGCCAGACTGCAGATCATTAGAATCTTCATCAAAGACGATGGACGGCTAGTGATCGAGTTTAAAACGCATGCTAAATTCAGGGGTGTGTTAACATTTTGATGTATTTTATATACAGATTTGTCAGAATCAGAATGTTTAAACAGTGTGTAATTGGTGTATTTTATACATTTGAAGTAAACCTGCGAGTAAAAATCGCACTTGAAAATCTTTTGGCATCTTTGAAGTTGAAACCCCTAGACCAAATACATAAAAAAAAAAAAATTATTTAAGGCTACAATTTATTAAATTTTTAAACATGCACTGAATAGACAGGGGCATTGGGACACTTGACTATTCTAGCCATATGTGTTTGTTAAAACTGTTACCACAAGTTTACAGACACACAATTGTATAGGATGTCTTTGGTGTGGTAGCATTATATTTTCACTTCAGTTGAACATATGGTTTACATGGGATTGAGTGGAAGGTCTTGAGTGGCCTGCTATAGAGGTGTAATAGCAATTATATTTAACACTTTTGGAATGAGTTGGAATGATGACTGCACCCCAGTCCTCCTCACCCAACATCAGTACCTGCTTTAAACACCACCATTGTGAATGAGCCCAAATCTCCATAAGCACACTCCAAAATCTAGTGGAACATCTCCCCAGAAGAGTGGAGGTTATAATATTATTTATTATAAACTTTTGTCTAAATGGTGTACATTGGTCTCTGGTGGGTACTTAAATTTTTTATTCCCCTGTAGAATGCATGGCACAATTAAAACCAAAGTAGATGTGAATAAATGAAACTACTATTCAACTTTTTTTTAAAGGATGTCTAAAATATTATTTCCAAAACAGCTACAATATAGAATATATTATTGTCCTACAGGTCAGTTTGTTCCAGATCATCATACTCTTCCTGGGCACAAGTCTCACTTGATGGCACCGGACCACCTTGGGGGGATCGAGTTTGATTTGCAGCTTGTTTGGAGTGCACAGACCTTTGACTCACCTTACCAGCTTTGGAGGGCCACAAGCTCCTACAGCAGGTACCAAACATAGATCCTGTTCATTTCTACATACTGGAGTTCCTAGCATCCCAAGTTGATGAGGTATTTTATGTTTTCCAGGAAGGACTATTCTGGGGAATACACAGTCTTCTTGATTCCCTGCACGGTGCAGCCCACTCAGCCATGGATTGATCCTGGAGACAAGCCTCTTTCTTGCACAGCCCACGCTCCTGAGAAGTATGTTCTCTCCTAATGAATATATGCTTCATATTGTTTAGCCTGGTGTTACACTAACAGAGAAATAACATGTTCGCTCCCTGCCTGGTTGACAGGTTCCTGCTGCCCATTGCTTTCCAGCAGACAAATCGACCTGTTCCTGTGGTCTACTCACTCAACACTGAGTTCCAGCTGTGCAACAATGAAAAAGTGTTCATGATGGATCCTGCAACCACAGACATGTCTATGGCAGAGATGGACTACAAGGGAGCGTTTTCAATGGGTACGTCTAACTCATTCTCTCCAGGATATTTACTTTCAAATGGAAACTCTTCTTTGTTATTTTTTCTTTTTTTGTATTTCAGTTCAACTGTTTTCAACTGTTTAAGATTGCAGTTGCTCTCACAACCTGCAAAAACCTGTACCAGTTGTAATTAGTTATCAGCTCACAAACTACTCAAAATTACTCTAGGTGCAGTATAAATAAAATCAAGAGAAAAGAGGTGCTTGTGCATTTTAAAGTATATACCCCTAGTTACATTGGATTTTTTTACATTGATGTGCCACAAATAGCTAATAGGATTCAAATATTTTAAATTAAGTATTTTTCACCTTATTGCAACCTGCTTTCAATTCAACAGGTTGTAACTTTCCTTTTATTTACTCACTAAAAAAAGATTCAGTTCCCCCAGTTTGGTTGTCTGCTAAGCTTTTGTGATTGGTCAGGAGAAAAACTGATATTACTTTTATGAAAGGTTTTCTGATCAAGTTTTTGTCGTGACCATGCCAACTTTTTATAACATGCACACCAAAAGTGTAGTTATGAACACCAGTACTATATATATATCATTTTTTATTAAAGTTCATAAATATCAGATCAAATTGGGATACATGAAATAAATTTATAAATAGTGGTACTGTATGAATGCATATGCTATAAGTGCAGTAATGGCTATACTAAATACGCATCACTTTCCTGTGTTCTGTAGGTCAGACTCTGTACGGCAGGGTGCTGTGGAATCCTGAACAGAATCTGAACTCGGCTTACAAGCTGCAGTTGGAGAAGGTTTATCTGTGCACAGGACGCGATGGCTATGTTCCCTTCTTTGACCCAACGGGCACTTTGTACAATGAGGGGCCTCAGTACGGTTGTATCCAGCCTAACAAGCACCTCAAACATCGCTTCCTGATCCTGGTACGTCCACACAAGTCTCTGCACTCTGTTAATTAACATTTAGTGGAAAAGCAGAAATTGTAGGAAATGTCTCTTTTGTTTTTTTCTAGAGTGATCGTTTATAATACAACCTGAATTCAGGAAATGTTGGAAAGTTTTTTAAACACGTATAAAATGGAAAACCCGATTCCAAAAAAGTTGGGACACTGTACAAATTGTGAATAAAAACAGAATGCAATGATGTGGAAGTTTCAAATTTTAATATTTTATTCAGAATACAACATAGATGACATATCAAATGTTTAAACTGAGAAAATGTATAATTTTAAGGAACAAATAAGTTGTAAAAAAGTGTAATATTTCTTAGTTTAAACATTTATGTCCTCTATGATATTCTCACATAGAACATAGAGAACATAACAAATGTTAAAACTGAGAAATTGTACACTTTTATGCACAAATTGTGCTTATTTCAAATTTGATGCCTGCAACATTTCCAAAATTCGGGTTGTAGATTCTTCATTAATCTTCTTTAATTTTCTTTTTCTTTTTTATGTGTTTAAATTTAAATATTTATCATACTTTTTGATGAAAAGCTAACTTCTTTAATAGTTATATTTAATGTTGGGGAACATTTATTAAACACGTTAGTTCCTGTCATCACTCGTGTTATAGCAGCTATAAACAGTCATTCTCACACTAGTTCCTCTCATTTGAAATTGAGAAGATTAAAAAATCCTCTGTCCTAAAGACTCTCCTGTGGCAAAAAGCATCTGACTTCCAAAATTGCACAATATACAGTTTGTCTGTGTTATTAACATATTATGATTCTGTTTATTATTTAAAATCATTATATGTCTTGTCTGTCATACAGGTCTCCTGTGAATGAGACTATAGAAATAATGTCATTAGAGCAAGTGTATTAATTAACCCATAATTTGCCATATAGTCAACATTACATATTGATACCTAATAAGGTTTGAACCAGATATCACCCATTATGTGGCATCATGAAACATACAATGCTAAGCTTCTTGTTGCATTTATAGATATCATTACATTTGAGAGAAACATTGCATAAAATATGATCAATACGGTCTCTAATAGTTGAGAATCAGAATGATGGTCAAACAGTTTTTTTTTTTATCTTCTAGGATCGAAAGCAGCCTGATGTCTGTGACCGCTACTTCCATGATGTTCCATTTGACGCCAGCTTTGTGTCAGACGTCCCCGATCTGCAGTCCGTAAGCACAATGCCTGGAGTGGATGGCTTTACCATGAAGGTTGATGCTCTCTATAAGGTCAGTGGTCAGACTTGGTATTTACGACACAGAGTTTTTCTGAGCCTAACATTTCATGCGTGTAAAATATCCAGACAACAGATTAAAAATTTTGCCCTTCAGCCATTCGCCTCAGTCTGTTAGCTTCTCTAAAGAGCCAAGCCTTGACTTCATGTCCTTGGGGAACTGGCAATGGCTCTGCATCCTATGGTTTAAAGGAATTATTGTGTTTGTCATTGAAACTTAAGACACCCTAATTAACATCTTATATTAGCTAACATCAAGTAGATTTGTTGATAATGTGGTATAATTGTTTCTCATTATTGCATCATCATTTCAGATCTTTTGTATATTTGCCATTTATGTCGTACGCTCTTTTTCCCTTATGTTCTGATAAATTATATCATAGGCTGCTTGGAGGATTCACAGTGTGTATGGTGTAACAGACTGTTTTCCATACATGTGAATCTCAAAGAACTCTTGAATTTTTGCTGGAACTGTGCACTTTGTATTTCAGCTCCTCGTCTTCACACTTTAATGCATATGTTTTGTTGGACTTTTTAAAAACTCCTTCGATCTTGTTTTCCTGTTTCCAATTACTGGCATGAATATGTATTTTAGTTGAATTTTATGGCTGTATTTAATGGTCAAATAGACATCCATTAAGGTGCAATTAACATGGAGGTTAAAGTAAGATCACGTGAACTGCACTTAATAGTGAATGTCAAAGATTTTGCAAGCGACTACAATATGCATGTTGAAATATCTAAAGAAAATATTCTTGTATTTATCACGCAATTATTTTAAAGGTAAAAAGTGCTACTTTTTAATTCAACTCACTTCAATTTTAAATATGCAGGGGAATGTAGGATTATAAGTAATGTCCTTTCTGCAGTCTTATACAGTCATTTGAGATTATGGAACCAAGAGCTACTGATTTTGTTTACTTTGTTTACATTACTTTGTTTGCTGCTGATACTGTGCACAGCCATGTTGTTTTGATGCCACGGTCTCAGCTCAGAGTGGAATCCATTCCAAGTTCTTGACTATTTTGAGTTGAGGGGGTGTTTTCAAAGTTTTTTTAGTCGTAGGGTGGAAACAAATGTCAAACATTACCCAACATGTAGATAAGAGATTTCAATTACACCACTGAAGATCATATATTAGTCATCAAGATTCATATGTTATTCATTTAAAGAAGTAGTTCAGTTTGAATATTTTTGTTTGTGATTTTTCAACTTTGTACCAGGTGGAGGCGGGACATCAGTGGTACCTCCAGGTCATCTATGTCATCGGTCCGGAGTCAATCTCCAGCCCCAGAGTGCGTCGCTCTATAAGCTTAGCATTAAAACGTGACCTGAGCGAGCAATCGGTGCTGGACGAGTCGCTCATCTACGACAACGAGGGCGAGCAAGTAAAGAACGGAACCAACATGAAGGCCCTGAAGCTGGAACTCGAACCCTCGGCCACGTTCGACTCCCACACGAGCGGCTCGGTTGGAGGTGGTGTGGCAGCCATCTTCCTGCTCGTTCTGCTGTTCCTGTCTACTTGCTTACTGTTCAGGAAGTGCCGGAAGGTGGACAAAAGGAAGCCCGTGAAGAACCCCAACATGGAAGAGTATCCTCTGAACACCAAAGTGGAGGTTGAGCGCCTCGAGAAGAACCTGAAGAATGACAAGTGCAATGTTAACCTTCTCAGCCAGAGCGCAGACACCTGGAAGGTCAACGGGGTCAAGGTCAAGCAGGTCAACTTGGAGGTCAAACTACACAACAACCTGAATGACGGTACTGAAGTGTGATCTGTTCAACACACAAGAACGGGAATTAGAGTATTTAATAAGATGCTGTAAACACAACTATTTTCTATTGCTGTCCAGAATAATGCAGAGGTGTTGCTGTAGGAGATAAGTATATTTATACGACCCTGAGTATATGTGTGTGTGTGTGTGTGTGTGCGTGTGTGTGTGTGTGTGTGAGTGTGTGAGTGTGAGGGTGGGGGGGTCTGTTTGCCAGCTATGCAGTGTAAAGAATCATGCAACTGAGCTACCTCAGGAAGATGTCATCATATTAAATGATCTCACTCTAATCTCTGTCTGGTTTTCAGTTGCCATTCATATTTTTTTGTTGTTGTTTATTTGTGTCATTGTTATTGATACAGCAATCAGTGGTAGCTCAGCCGCCTCATCACTTTATTTAAATGCAGGTTTTTTTTGCTGTATTTCACGTTAATCCATTTCAGTCAAATCACAACGAAAGTATTAAGCACAGGTGTACGTGACACACTGTTCTGAATTCGTAAACGATGAAAATACCTTTATAAAGTGCAATTACAGGATGACCTACAGGATGATCATCTCTCATATCTGATTTTTTTTCTTCTACTCTTATCGCTCGATCACGATTGTGCCACACTAACTTTTACCAACTGCGTTTTTTTGAGTCTAAATCCAAATACTGCAAAAACGTTATTATATATTGTATTATTGACGATTGCTTTTGCAAACAGTACTGCTAATTGTTTTTTTTTAAACACCGAAGCCGAATAGAGTGTTTTGTGTTGGACTGTTTCTCCGTCCTGTGTATATTTTCATTTTTTTTACACTGTGGATTTGTTTTTATTTGCTTAACTGCACATACAAGATCCATTAGTATCTGGTGACATTGTTGATGAGAGATTATTGCCATATTATCTCACTTTATTATTATTGTTTTATTATTATTATGTCACGCATATATTATATATGTTTAGTACATTCAATGTAACGTTCTGCACAAATGTTTTTCAGTGTTGTGTTTTATATGATTTTGTTCCATATCACGTTGGTGCTCATGTGAGACAGAGAGTCTGCAGTCAAAGCACAGCATACTGTTTTGTTTCTACTTGTTTGGGGTTTTTTTTGCCCGTTTTCGCAGAATGCAGTGCCTATAACGCAGAAAAGAGAACGTACGGTGCTATGAGTTGTAAGAAAATGATGTAATGCCTGTAACTATGTGCCTTTTTAGTAATAAAAAAATTTAAATCTGTAAAAATCTTTTAACATTTATGATCTCTTGTTTTTGTCATTTTTAATTCTTTCTGTTCTGTGCTGTGGGTGTGAGTTTGTGAGCATTTTTCTAGGAATAACTTTCAGGACTGTAGTCAGTCTACATACTGGCAGTAGATTTCACACCGCTTTCATCAGGAAGTAGGTCCCATTAAATATTTTACCAATGCGAGAATGAATTTGTTTAATCGTGGTGCAGGCTGAATACATGAATAAACAAAAAGGAATAAGAAATCATTTTGACAGGAATGCTAGCTTTGCTGTTAAGTCTGCTTTCATAAAAAAATCAAACCAGTCCTTCATTTTAGACATCTTGGAAAAAAAAAAATGCAGCAATGACTTCTAGTTACAAATAGTTTGAGATGAAACACAATTGACTTTTTAAAATTACTATAAACTTGCAACAAACAGCATCATGAAGACCAATCAGATTTCAAAATAGCACCATTAGAATGGGATGTCTGTATGTTCTTCTGTTCTATATATCATCAATTATTCCAGAGCCATGAACTCTATCATAAACGTGACTACCTACATACATGATACTACAATGATAAAAAATATTCCATCTTATATTGCATATTTTAGTTATATTAAGCATGCAATTAGATGAATAACAATTTATCATACTTCAGGCAATTACATAATTATTAATATTAAAAAAACTATAAATTATGCCAATAGTAATCACCACTGTAACAGAATCTATTCTCCATATTGGTGATGATTAACCAACAGGGGGCAGCATGTTCTCAGACTCAGAAAAGGAACATTTTAAGTCTCAGGTTTTCCTTTGTGAGGCTCACTTAGAGGGACAGTCGTGGTCACGTGATCACCCTTCAATATTATGCCTTTTTATTTATTTATTTATTTACGAGCCAGAACTGGTAACTTGATACAGGTATAAAAACTGCTTCCTCTTTGATGGGATGGTTGATGTTCCTAGATGTGGAACAGACCTGGTTTATTTACAGGATGTTCAAGTATATATAAGACATAATTATAATTTTTTACATATATATATATATATATATATATATATATATATATATATATATATATATATATTTTTTTTTTTTACAATAGTGTGTATCCTGCAACAATAATTCAAAGCATGAGCAGTGTGAGGAGGAAGTGCTAAACCATACAGGTTGCTAGGCTGATGGGTCTAGATACAAATTCTAGCAACAGTATATACATAAAACTAACATTTAAACATACCAAATAAAAAGAATTGAGGTTGTAAAACTACAACAATAGTAGGACTTTAACAATCGACATGTATTGGTGCCCATGACATTCTGGAAACCTTTGCTTTTTGTTCTTGCTTTTTATTGTTCATTATATTTCAGAGAACTTTCTCCTGATGTTCCCAGAACAGTAGCCGGTAATTTACAAAAAATATACTGAAACTCAACCTTTGGTGAATTTCCAGTACTTCCTATTAGAGAATATTACAGAAGTGTTTTTAGGGGGTAACAGCAATAATTATAAACAACCTATGGTGAACTTTCAGAACTTCTCCGAAAAGATTATTACAGGAACATTTGAGAAACTTGAGAAAGTGAAGTAAGAGAATGTTACAGGGAACATTATTATTAACATGTTGGGTTGTGGTTACAAAAAAAAGGACATTAAAGCAAACTTTGTTAAAGATTCCTTGTGTTGACTTTCTTTACTGAAATATAATGATCTCAGAATGTTATAAGACCAAAAAAAAAAAAAAAAAAAAGACGCCAAATGCTTGAAACAGTCTCTGTATTTTCTCTGCTGGATGCAATAATGCCAGTAAACCAGACATGGTGCAATGGTGGTGATCACATAGATGCATAGTTCTCGAAATGGGGTCTGTGATGAATATCTCATGTTAGGCTTAGGGTTAACCATGAATGCATCATTTCATGTATTTTTGCTTACATTTGATGGATGTTACTATCACCCAGTATCAAGTTATTATAGTGGTAAACTTATTTGCAAGAAAACCTAAAAGCAATGTGGTTATTAGTGACATTAATGCAAAATAATCTACAAACAAGTAGAAGATTTAAACTTCAACCCAACAGGGAAATTTCATTGAATTCAGGAAATGCTGTTCATTTAGCTAGATGTGTGAAAAGTGTAGAAAAGGAAACATCTGATGGTGTCATGAACTTGATTAATTAACATGAGGATGTATAATATTGTTCTGTGCAAAGATAATAATTCTTGCATGGAAGTTGTTTTAATCTGGAAAAAGTGCACGATGGCAAAGGAGAAGTTTGAGAGGAGCTGATATGGTGGATCAAGCCCTGACCGTCCTGTTTAGAACAGATCTGGGGACAACTTTGATTCCTCATCTATTTACTTTGGGTGGTCCACCAAAAATCAAAATGTGTGTGTGTGTGTGTGTGTGTGTGTGTGTGTGTGTGAGAGAGAGAGAGAGAGAGACTGCGATCAGGCAGACGGTCAGCTGCGACGTCCCATCAGAAAACGGAGCGTGTGTTCACACACCAATCGTTACAATAGCACGGCTCGCTCGCGCGCGCGCACGCACGCGCACTTTCGGAGTTTGGTTGGCGCGTGCTGAGCCACAACAAAACCCTCCCACTTCCCTCGGTCACCGGAGTTCCGGAGTTTTTGGTGGAGGAGCGAGTGGAAAAGCCAGGTTATGGTCGAAATAAGCGGCGTTCGTCGCCAAGCTCGGCCCAAGCCGCGGGTCTGGACTCTGTAATGCCCGCTTTATGACCCGAGCTGTCGGTTGAAAAAGGGCGTATTGTGTGTGTGTGTGTTGTTTAGGCGGGCTTATTGCAGCGAAGGAGCTAGGAGCTAACTCCGGACGGGGAAGTAGGGAGGCGTTTTCTCTCGTTAGCTCGCCGACCGTTTGCTCAACACACACCCACTCGAGTGCTGTGAGCACGAACCCGGGCCAGGCTGAGTGTTCTGACCCGCGCACTTCTTCTCAACGTTTTGCTGTTAGCTACCTGGGGGGGGTTCTGCCGTCAGTCCGTGGGTGTTAGTAGCTGCCTAGCAATCCGCTGTGTGGCGTAAGGAGCGCAAAGAGCGGTACGGTAACGGCGTAAGATACGCTAAAGGCGGACCGTTGTTCGGCTCGAGCCTGGAGGAAGACTACCATGGTGTTTAAGTGACCTCTCGCAGGATTCGAAGAAAAACAAACAAAGAAAGGGTGGAGATGAGCAGATAGGAGTGGTGAAGTGTTGGTTTTTTTCGTTTGGGACGGAATCTATTCGCTTTAAAGAAGCAAGAATGAAGAAGTTTTCGCGTATGCCGAGGTCGGAGAGCGGAGGACTGGGAGGTGGCGCCGGCTCCGGTAGCGGGGGCAGCAACTTCATCGGGAGAGTGTTCGCTATCGGGAGATACCAGGTCACGGTGGACGAGCTCATTGCGGAAGGTAAAGACGGGGGGTGGACAATTCACGTATTAAGTGTTTTCTTGTTGGAAACATTAATACACAGCGTGGTTGAACGCTTTCCTGATTAATAATGCAGGATACTTGCGTTAGTATTTAATTATCCGTTAATGTAGTTTAGCCTTGAGCTTTTTAACCATCCTAGTTTCTTTAAAAACACCCCTTAATATCCCGAGGTGTGAACTGGTTACCTGCTCCCTCTACTCCACCTGCCAGCTCTTCACACGAGGTTTATCTGTGATCTCAATCCGCTTTAACAGCTGCTTCTCACTTGGCAGCTCTTTCTGAATAATTGATCATGTTTCTATCTAAGAAAAGAACAACAGTTTAGACTCTAATATGCAGCCATGTTTTTCTTAGTAGCTATAAATTATTCATTTACTACAAACAGTGAAACTTATGTAGGTCATAGATTCTTCCAAGGAAAAGAGAAGTATCCAGTAATCACTTGTCACCTTCACAGGAACATTTGGAGCGTTCAGTTATTTGAATAGGATTAACGAAGTGGAAAACATGATCCGGGAACACAATGTTCATCTAATCATTGTCCTGAAATTATATTATTATATACAAAACCTCATCCTATGATGGGAAAATACATCCAGCATTAAAGTATATAAAGAAGTGTGTACAGGAGTCCACGATTAAGCCAAGAATGCTGAAAAGCTAATGTAATAGTGTAAAAATACACCAGTATATTATCATTTCTATTTATTGCATGTTAAGCCTAATAGATGTAAATCATAAACATAGTAATCCAAGTCACCAGAATGATTACAAGTTTGGAAAGTTCAGTATCCTCGAGGATGAACTTTGACCTCTGTCTTCCTAGCATGTGGCCATCCTGTTGTTGCAATCCCACGCACGTCAGCTGCTTGGCCTTCATGAATCATGAAGTCAAATCTCTGACCACACATTTGTCAAATTCCCGTTTTAGCAGCCAAGAGCACAGGACAAATATTTTCCTCTCCATCATTTAATGAAAGCAATCCGGAGCCCATTTGTGATGTCATGTTTTGTTTTTTGTTTTTTTGCACATTTTGTGTGTTGTGTGAAATGACTTCAGAAGTATTTAAAGCAGTCGTGTTTTTAAGCACTTCATATCCTGGATATGATATTTGATCTTAAATTGACTTGCAATATGGCAAACATAATGACGTGTCGCATGATCTTCGGGGAGAATGTAGCTCAGTGAGATATTAAAATACATATTTTACATGTAGTTTTTCCCTGTTTTGCATACAGTCTCAGCAAACAGAGAATCTTCAAGAACTTTGTTCAGCTTCATGATGAACGTAAATATGATCTAAAACAAAATAAGTTAAATAGTGACTTTTTACTGTGAAATTTCAAGTGAATATTTCCTCCCTTGCTTGCAGCTGTATTTAATCTCTGTGTGGGCTTGCTCTTACTGTACATTATAAAAATGATTAACCAACTACTTATAATCTTTTCCCTATAACTCTGTAAGCCTGTGAAGCTTTGCGTCAGATGCTCTTTCACTTAAATCCAGACTGTGTTCAGCCCTCGTCTTTTTCATGTAATGCAAGCAGCAGAGTTTTCCTTTTCTGAAAAAAATTTCGTTTTGTGTGTTTCCAGCTAAAGAGTCCCTACACTGTGAAACCTGCTGACTGCACACTATTGTGAAATATCTTTGCCAGTGCAGAGCTTGAGCCACACAAACATCTGTGGAGTTGGACTGAGTCTTGCAAGTTCCTTTTTCTCGATTCCTTCCTCCTTTTGCACAATCAGGGGGATGTTAGAGCCAAACAACAATTATAGCTGATTCTTTTGGTTCATGGTTGTGTGTTTTGAGCATTTTATGGAGTTTTCAGACTAGTTGGATCGCTTTGGCCAGTGCAGATACAAAAAAAGGCATTTTGAAGAAACTCGGATTAATATTAACAACAAAAAAAAAATAATATATATATATATATAAGTGGGAAAATTAATTAATTAATTTATTAGCTTGTGAAAGCTCCCATGATTGGTTGGCCAGAAACCTAAAAAAAATAAATAAATACACCTAAAGTAGTCGTCCCCTAACCGGAACGCTTGCTATCACCATTGTCACCATTCTGAGCTGTGCTGCTTTTCTCTTCTCATTGCACATAAAATGCAGGTCTGACCAGCAACTTTTGTATACATTGTTGAATTCAACTGCATGCAGGAGACACGGTTGTGCGGGAAACGTTTCGTCAATGCGCCGTAATACCTGTGTTCATTTTATTGCCTTTGTATTATCTTTTGTAGCTGATGGTTGGATTTAGTGGATACTGAAGTTACAGCATAGAGGTGCATCACATGATTATATGTGCATAGCAAATAAAAACATGTCTCAGAAAGTCAATTAGGTGCGGCGTATTTCTTAGACACCGGTGAACACTTCATAAGCAGGTTACTGTACAAGCAACCAAAAAGGCTCTTACCAGTCATAGTGGAGTCGGAGCACAGGAATGGCTATGATTAAAAGGCCTTGCTCAAAGCCCTAATAGTGGCAGCTTTGTGGGGGCTTAAACCTCCAACCTTCAGATCAGTAACCCAGAACATTAACCTTTTAATAATAATAACTAAAAACCTCTACGCAGCTTGTCCCGGGTGTTTGGGCAAATTATTTATTGATCATTGAGCTGTCCATCGTTTGTATAATTGCAATACAAAGTACTTTATTTTAAACACAGGAATGCAGCATATATGTTGTACACGGTTTTACTCATTTGGAACACAGTAGATAACACAGCTCTGACACGGGCTCTTTTTGCTGGATGTTCTGCAGCTGGAGCATGTGACACATTTTAAGGTCATGGCCTTAGGTGTATATATTTGTGGCCCCTGTACTGGGGACGTCTCTGAATTATGTCTGTGCAACACTATTCTCTTCGAGTTAAGCAGCATGCCAAGATCCGCAGAAGACTTTCAGCCGTTTGTTCAGTGTAAATTTAACATAGGTTTAATCGTGCTGACATCATCTTCCTTTTCTATCATAGACTTGTCAGAGCAGATGTGAAACTCATATATGTTTTATTAGTCATCCTTCACTTTAATGCAGTCTGACATGTTTATCGCTTTCCTGATTAATTCGTATAAACCCAGTTGCATCTGACGGCATGATGATAACTTTTCCAGTTAGTGCAGTTGTTGATTATGAATGGGCAGCTTGGAAATGTGGCCGAGTCAAAGCTGAATTCTACATTATCTGCACGCCATGCTGGAGATGAATGGGAGGATTGTGTGTGCTTTTGTCTTGTTCTAGCAGCTTATAAAAGAATGCTGGTACGAAGCAGCACGCTGTGCCACGATGGAGCTCACTTCCTTTGTGTTTGCTCACCAAACCCCACTGTTTTTGCTTCTCTTATGACCCTTAAGCCCGATTTTGTTATTTAAACATAACTTTAAACATAGTTTTAAAGCATATATACTCTGTGTGTGTGTGTGTGTGTGTGTGTGTGTGTGTGTGTGTGTGTGTGTGTGTGTGTGTGTGTAAAATATATAATTCAAGTCACAGGATTATACCAATAGCCTCATTCTAATGTTACTGGGGGTTTTATATTATATAGTGAATACTTGATATAATCTAAGATTTTGTAGCAGTCACTTAAAGCTATAAGCAGTTAAAGATTTAAAGCTGTTTCAAGACGCAATTTCGTTTAGTTTTGTCTCATTAATTTGAAAATTATATTTTATGGTTGTTAAATCTTCGAAATATTAACAAGAGTGGGTGACGCATTTCCCCATATTAAATATATGTATAATTATAAATAAAAAGAGTGACCATGTAGAAAATTGTCCTCATTGGTAAATTGCTTTTGTATTAGAAAAAAGCAAAACTTTGGGGTGTGGTGTTTTTTGGAGTGTAATCAGTTGCAGGTTCGTGGTAACGTAACCCTTTTTTTCATCACGTTACCCTCCTGTTGATTATTTACCTATTACCGTTTTGTCTTTTATTATTGTGTTTTTATTCCTCTCACAACCAGCCGGGTTTGGATTTAAACGTTTATCCGCTCGAGTAATGATGCCTCTGCTTTAGTTACGTAACATATTTAACACTCTACAAGTGAAACACTACTACCGTGCAGTAAGCACTGCAGTAACTGGGTGAGATGGTAAATAATAGTGTAGCGCTGGCTGCAGAAAACAAAGCCACTGATGATTAAAACCGAACTGCTGCTCTTGGAATTGTGAGAAATAAACTCGGAATTGTGAGAAATAAACTCGGAATTGTGAGAAATAAACTCAGAATTGTGAGGAAAAAAGTCAGAATTGGGCAAACTTTTTTTTTTCCATGTGGCAGAAATGGGCTTCCATAGTGTTTACCTGTCCAGTGCACGCCAGAATTTAGCAGGTGGTGCATCAGTAATAATGGTCCATGGCCATAATATTATGCCTGATCGGTGTAGTTTTAAACCTTGAACATATAATTTAATATTTGCACTGCTCATGTATTTCTATACACAGAGCTGCATACTGTGCCATTCATTATCTCTTTAATGGTATTGAGATCGCGAAAAAATTCTTTTTGTAGCCACAATAAACACAGAAGTATACATGCTAAAGTCGGAATTGCAAATAAGATTCAGGCCAAATAAAACGTCAAAGGTTTCAAAGTTTGAGATCGTTTCAAACTAAAACATAAAGAAAACACCGTACAGTGCGTTTAAGTTATTCAAAATCGATTTTTATATTTTTATGATTTTTCAAAAAACTATATATTTCTATTTGCATTTTGATGTAATATGTCGATGGCACTAAATGGGTTTAGTTTTCACCGATATTCTTGTTTGCATTTTCATCAATAAAAATGTAAATTCTTCTAAAAAGAAACAAATCACTTGTACATTTTATAAGACCCGTTTTATTTTCTCGTGTGTATATAGTATCGCTCTTTAATAAAGTACTTATCTAATTATAAATAATCAGTAAAATACTCGATTACTAAAATAATCAATAGCTGCAGCCCTAAATTATAGTATTCCTAGTCATTGTGGTTTAAATATTTGTTGTTGTTGTTGTTAGTCTTGTTAAAGCTCTACCAACCCATTGTGATCTAAGTGTGTTTGCATAGCTGTTGTGTATATAGTCCTAAATTGTTTTTCTCTTCCAAGAGATTATGCAATGACAGGGAGAGGCCTGAATGTCTGAGCGTGTGGTTTGGAGATGTGCACAAGCACAATACTGGTGGTGTCTTAAAACAAACATGTTTGTATCTACTGCCAGGAGTATTAAAGCAGGGGGCCATTTTGGTTCATGGTGACTTCAGCAGCAGGGGGATGTTGCTGCATTATTCAGCTGACCTTGAGTTTTTCCTTTCTCAGTGACCAAACAAAGAAGGGGATGTAGCTTCAAAACCTCAACCTTCAAATGAGACACTGTGTGAAGGCCAGTTTTGATAACGAACATCTCACACTGCAGTTAATGCACTGGAGCATCTGGTTCTTGTATAAGTCTAAGTGCACACTTGAGACTATGCACAGAGAGAAGAAATGTTATAATATTAGTTATTAATGAACTATAAAGTACTGCAAATTCATTCAATTCAAATTCAGTGTGCAGCTTATTGCAGTCCTCTTAAAAATACATCAACATACAGCCATTACTGTCAAAATCGCTGCCAACAAAAGTAAGTTCATGTTTTTGTCGGCTTGTCAGGACCATACAAATTTGTGTATCTTGTATTAGAGCAGTTAAAATTTGGTGCTTTGAGTACATTTCTCTCATACTGACCACTGGATGATCAACATGGCACCTCATGGTCAAGACTCTGAGGATTCGAGAATTAGAATTGTTGCTCCCCTCAAAGGATATAAGATGTTTAACACACTGAAACTGAGTTACAGTACAGTGGCCAGGGTCATACAGAAGCTTTTCAAGACACGTTCCATTCAGAACAGGCGTCGCAAGGGTCCGTCAAAGTAGTTGAGTCCTTGTGTTGTGCATCAGGTGCAGAAGCTGGCTATAAAAAACCGTCAAGCATGGTGGTGGTAGCATCATGGTCTGGGGCTGCATTAGTGCTGCTGGTACTGTTGACCTGTGGTTTATTGAAGGGAAATGTGGATTCCATCATGTACTGTGACATTCTGAAGCAGAACGTGATGCCCTCCCGTAAGAAATTGGGTCGCGCTGCAGTTTTCTAACGTAATAACGACCGCAAACACACCTCCGTGATAACTGGCTTGGTGAAGGAGAAGATAATGAAGTAGGCAAGTATGTCTCCAGATAATTATTTTTCAAATATAGTGCTGTTACTTTATAGTTTATAGTCATTATAGTGTTTAACACTTTGACGACTTGGGACTTGTTTTCAAGGTTTCGCACAGTTACTCAAAATATTTCCATTTCCAGAAAATTGTTTCTGTCATACTTTTTCTCTTGGTTGGAGATTAACCTCACCTGTACCTCGTAGGAACTGTTGCTGTAATCATGAAAAGGGTTTCGTCCTGATCTTAGCACTCACATTATTTCAACACGTGTAATACTGTTTGACTTTTAGTCCTTATGCATACTGCGCTGATTCAGAATCACACTCCTTGTTGCGCAGAAGTGAAGCAGTTCACTTAGTCAGTTTCCTGCTAAAGTAATCAAGTCAGGATTTTTTTCCTTTGTCATGGCCACCTTGCTGTAATAGAAATCGAGATAAAAATATACAACAATTTGTGCTTTAGAATTCCTGCAGTACCAAATGGGGCATCTGTCAGTCCTTGAATATTTCGGTGCTTTTTGGTTTGAATCTGGAAACCTGTCACTGTCATCCATTTTCTTTTAATGACAGTAAATCCCCGCTTTTCCGCGGCTCGAATCTCACGCCCCCCGTTTTTTTTCCACAAAACTGATTTGTTTAGCTTAATATTTGTATAGCATCATAGACCAAATAACTTATAGGGAATTGTTTTTATGGAGCTTTATGTTAAAATTATAAAATGTATTCATAAAAATATAAATAACAATTATAAAATGAAGTAAAATGTTAATACAGTACTGTATACATAAAATAGCATTTTTTTGGGTGGCGTCTGTTTATCGCAGCCTTTCGTTTATCGTGGGCGGTTTTGAAACGTAACACCGCGATAAACGGGGGATTACTGTAGTCCAAATCACTATAATACGACATGATGATTGAGGCTCTAATAAGCCAGTGTTATATAATTATATGAACTTTCCAGATAGTGTATAAGATGTTTTTTTTATTTTTTTTATTATAATTGGATTGTGTGCTTAAGATCATGTTGTAATTATGAAATATATTGTGCTTTTTTTTCTCTTCCCTTTTTCAGCCAGTTCTCATGCAACATCACAATTCACTAATGGTGTCATAAGATAAGATGTCAGGGAAGTGAACGTAGCATATTCAGGAAGTAATGGTGTGGACCGCTTCACGCCTCAGCAGATTAGTGCAGAAGATATGGAAATATCTAAACGATTTCAGTATTTTTAAGAACCATCATGGCTCAATCTTTTTTGGGTCCTCTAAGATTTGACACACTCTTGACAGCAGTGCTGAAGTTGATATAGAATATGTGGAAGACTCAAGGCAAGGTAGTTGCCCAAGTGCCAAGAGAATCTTGGTTTTACAGTGATTAACACACACATACACACACTCACCCCGCGGTGAGAAAATGGGTCAATCAAGTCTCTGCTAGCGATAATGTTTCTATCTCGCCCTGTGCTTCGGTTTAGAAAGGTTTCTTAAATGATTTACCTGTCGAAGCACTTGTCCTCTCAGGGTATTGAGCATAACATAACCAAGCAGACCTAATTCCTTTTGTCTAACCGAGTTTCTCTCACGCTTGATAAGCCTCGGAAAGCATTCGTTTCCCTCTATTTCTAGAATCTGACCTGGCCTGCTTCTTTTTCTGAACAATGCACATTAATCACAAGAGGATCGGATGCCACTAAATTTCAGGGGTTTCTTTTGAGGGATTCTGTTTTCAACTTCAGAGCACGGATCTCATGATGGCAGGTAGAAGGTATTATAATAGTTCTTATCATTATTAGTATTTCAGTATTAAATTTTTTTTTATGGCATCAGCATCACCGTTCAAATCCCAGGCATATAATAATGCACTTGTACAAATATTCTGTTATGTCTGTAAGAACTTCTCATTCATGGGAACTCATATAGTGGATTGTTGCAGACATTATCTTAGCTCATTTTAAATGGAGATGTAAGTATCCTCTGGAGATTTTCTGCCCTGGGAAGGTCTTCGTGTATGTGACTCGGAAATCTTGACGTTGTTAGTAGTTCCAAGCCAAAAAAGCTAAATTGGCTGTGCGCTTAGGGCCGGAGTGGTGGAGTGTACGCTCTTTTCTGTTACTCACAGCAACACTAGCCACAACTGGGCATCTT
The DNA here is from genome assembly GCF_014805685.1 of Silurus meridionalis. Lineage (NCBI taxonomy): Eukaryota > Metazoa > Chordata > Actinopteri > Siluriformes > Siluridae > Silurus > Silurus meridionalis. The sequence goes on from NC_060910.1 coordinate 11,251,652, forward strand.
TTGTGATCACGTATGTGAAAGGTCAATAGCACATATATGACAATTAATCCATCACCATTTTATTCTTTACGTAATGCTCATTTTGTTCATCTGTTTAGATCGATATTTTAGAGGTCACGTCTAAAATGCTGCAATTTTCTGTGTATTTTTTAACACATTTTTTTACCTGCTTTTTGACCCAGCCTAAACATTAAGGCTCACAAGAAACTTCAGCAACAAATCATTTCCAGATGTAAACGCAGCATTAGGGGAAAGAGCAGAGTCCGGAAACAGAAGATGAGTTGTATTAATTCTTCCTCCCTGAAGAGGTTTGTTAAATGCAGCTCATGAACCTCTTTAGCTGTAAGTCTAAACATCAAATGCTCTAGTGCAAACAGAGCTGTTCCAGTGAGTCAAAGAATGATCGAATCGTTTTTGCCACCAAAGTCATTCCAGGACATCAGTAATCTCTCTCTTGTTGAGTTTTATTTAGTTTGCCATTTGGCAAAGCATTCGGATCACAACTATTTTAATGCAGTAGTGACCAGGTTTTTTTTTTTTTTTTTTTTGGCCTTGCTTTAAGCATCTTATCATCATGTTCTATAGCTTGGAGGAGTACAGAGCGGTTATCCAGGTTATTCACATGACCTTTCTTTTCTGTGCCTGAGCGCCACAGTGATGCTAACCAGATGCTCTGGAGTTCTTTGATACTAGCAGTTACTGACATGTTTTCAGTAAAAAGAAGAGGATGAACTCCCTGCTAATCAGTCACCTCCTCAGAGACAACTTTGCTTAGCACTGGGAACAGAAACTTTATGGTGTGCTGCTTAGGAAGTATGCTGTCATGGGGGTTTATGTAAAACACAAAAAAACCCTCGTCTAAAATCCCACAGCGAGCCACAGTGTGTGTCTTTCTAGCAGATACTGGAACTCCCCAAATTTTTGCTTCATGTTTGTAGTTTGTGTCAGATATTTGTTCAACATTTGGTGCACAATGACTCCTTTCTTTACGGTCCATCATTCAGTTTTGTTGATCGTCAATTAAATCACTTGAGCTTCACTAAGACTCGTAATCTTGCGAAAGTAAGCAGGGAAGCCTGAGAATATTATTAAATGCTAGCTTATTTGTTGATTTCTATAACTTAATTTCAATTGAATTATGTGTTGGATGAAGGTTTGGATAAACATTGCCTTGGAAAAACCCAATCTTTATCTGTCCAGTGATGACCAGTTTGTGTCCAGTGTAGCCTCAGATTCCTGTTCTTGCTTAACAGAAGAGCCTCAATTGAGAGTTTGTGCATTTATTTACTTTTTTGAAGGCGTTTCTCTGCTCGCCGCCGTTGTAAAGAGTGGATATTTGAGCTGGGCTTCCTGCTTGTCTGCGCGAAACCAGTTTGGCCGTTTTCTTCTCATCTCTTATTTCAGCAAGATGCTTCTGCAGAACTGTTTTTCTCCTGCATTATCACGTGTAGATTCTAAAGACTGCTACGTGTTTATGAAAAACCCACAAGATCAGCTGTTTCTCAAATACTTCAACCAGCCTTTTTGGTGTCACAATCCATGCCACAATCAGAGTCACATTTCAGATCATTCATTTGATGTTTGGTATGGAAATGAACTGAAGTCTACATCTGCATGAAAGGCTGATTTTGATCATTGCACGCATCAGCATGTGTGCATTCGTTCCTATTAAACACAGTTTTTCTGCCTAAAAAGAAGATATAGTAGAAATTATAAATATCTGACTTTATGGTTAAAGTGTCTAACAGCTATTTTACAGCTTAGCTCTGTTTGGTGCAGGATTGAAGGGGGATTAAGGTACTTTATCATACCTCTTCTTTGATTTTAAAGATGAGTTAGTAGTATATCATGCCAAATTTGGAGGAAGTTATGGAAAACAGTCATGCACTCCTGATGATCATGTTACAGCGTTCAGTCATGGCCATGTGAATAATAATTCCATTTTGTTCCATAATTCCTATAATGTTGCTCTTGCATTGGTTAGGCTTTTGTATTGTATAACTAGTGTCTTTTCTGTCCCTGAAAGACTCGCGATGTGAAAAGGCAGTACTTCCACATTTATTTGCCTTATTTTAGTACAGCGATGTTACTCGCTTCTCTCTGTGCTTTAATTCACAAGTTTCACTTTTTATCTATTAGCGTTGCAGAAGAACATTCTCACATAGACATCAATCTTCAGCAAAATATTAAAGGCAGATTCTTCCCAACAAAACGGTCGTAACTTTCCAAGAGGATGACAGTCATCCGGCTGTGCTGTCAGGGGAAACCATCACTTCGTACAGAATCTCAAGTGTACACCAAAAGTGAGCACGACTCTATTTTTAGCACAAGCATGCATTCAGGCAGATAAGGTTGTGAGCATCATTGTGGTGTAACTTTTGCTTATATGGGAAACCGATTAAAAAGTGTTCTATAGCAGATAATTTTAAAGTTTAGGTGGGATTGTTTTAACTCGTCTATTAGTGCAACCACACGAGCAAAAACAGCAAGGTTGTTTTTGTTGGTTTATTTTTTACATCGTCATGCTCATTTCCAAACGTGGGTAAAAGCAGTCAAGTGCATCAAACGTCATGGCAGATCGCATACTGAGATTAGGTAGCGTTAGAAAATATAAATGAAATAACTATTAACTACATGTGCATGACTTCAAAATGTTCAATCCTTCAAAAGGCATACTAGGAATTTTATTTCACTGTTATTTAATCATTGTGTTTACATGAATTTTCTGGTATTCGGGCGCACTGATATTAAACTTGAGTAAATATTTATTGCGGGGAATATATATCGTATTCCGCGTAGTTTAATGGAGAAAAATTCTGCAAGCCCAAACGTCCTTGGAAAAGTCAAATGAAATGTGTCGCCATATAAGAACTTGACTATGAAGAGCGGTTAACAGTATTCAGCAAAGCCAAGTCTGTATTTGGTGTGACCACAGCTTGGTTTTCAAAATGCTTCTGTGGTTTTTAGGTACACAATCATGCAGTTTTATAAGGAACTTAAGATGGTAAATTTTTCCAAGTTTCTTGGAGAACCTGCCACAGTTCTTTCACAGTTTTTGGCTATCACACTGGCTTTCCCCCTCTCAAGTAAACCACAGTTTCCATTATGGTCCTATTTGAAAATTGGTCTATTAGATAGCACTTTATTTTCCATAATAACATGCACTCTATGGACAAAAGTTTGTGGAAGCCAGAACATAAGATTGGTATGTGCTCTTCTCTTCTAAAAAGATGTTCCACTAGATTTTGAAGTGTAGTTGGAGAGATTTGTGCTCATTCAGCCACAAGGGTGTTAGTCAAGTAAGGTACTGATGTAGGGTGAGGAGATCCTGGGGTGCAGTTAGTGTTCCAATTCATCCCAAAGGTTGGGTTAATTTCAGAGCTCTATATCAGGCCACTCCAAATCATGTAAAGCATATATTTATGGAGCTCGCTTTATGCACAGGGGCAATGTCTTGTTTCAACAGGTTTGGGTCTCCTAGTTTAAGTGAAGGGAGAATTTTTATATCACTATATCCAAACAAATCCTATGCAATTGTGGGCCTCCAGTGTTGTGGTAGAGGAGGAACCACACATGGCTGGGAAAGTCAGGTGTCCCAATACTTTTGTTCTGATAGTGTATGAGTATTTCTTTCGAAGTTTTAACTGTGCATATATTTTTTTGTTGTTGTTGCTGCACAAGTCTTTTGTTCAGTGCTGTTGTGATAATTGTTGTTCAAATTATATTTTAACAGGATAAATGTTAACATTTCTGATTCCCAGCAGATAAACCCTGGAAACAAACGCCTAATAGGTGCTTCAATAGTGATTTGCTCTTGTGCTAATAGACATGTTGACGTTAAATAGTGTTTGCAGCTGCATGTCAAAGGCGATTATTTCAGTTGAGGAAGAATCCGTGTGGAATACAGAGCTCTATGGGGCCTTTTCTCTGTCTCGTGAGGCATTCCTATGGAGACGTGGAAAAAGCCAGGCTGCGTCTCACCGGGTGCTGAGGGCCGTGCTTGTTGTTCTTGAGGGGACACCTTACTCAGTTCCCTCCTGAATTAATTGGCACTTACCTACCCTTTTCCAGACGTGTTAATTTCACATCTTTAACTATACTGTTGACATTCAAAGTTTCCTCATAATGAGCTGCTATGGGAAACTGCTGGTGTTTTAGTAAACACAATATTCGAGAAGTGATGAGAACATGTTTATGGGAAGTACTTGCAAATAAGATGCAGGGGTAGACAAATCATATATTAAATAACAAGCCCAAGGTTTTGTGCCTAGGCTCAAGTGTTTCACCAGTAATCTAGTTAATTATTTTAAGTGCATTAATGGTCTAAAGTGAAGTGAACATGTGCGAGATGCCCTGCGCTTACATTAGGCTTTAAAGATATTTTTTGCATCTTGCGAATGCGTCTGGGGGATTTTTTGTAGTGTTTGTCATAACAATTTAGCAACGGAATTCTTTTTGCTTTTATGAAATGAACTAACTTTCATCCTAATCTGTCCAGTCACAGTTGTTTTAGCTGTTCTATTCCAGCCGTTGTGTTTCGTGCATCAGGCAGTGGGGTTCGGAAGTATTTGTGTTTGCTGTAGTCACTGCGTTGAGTTGCGTTACAGCAGCTGTTTTAAACAGCAACACCCAAATGCCTTTTGTGGAAAGTACTAAGGAATATGTTTTTTATCTCTCTCTCCCTCTCTCTCCCTCTTTCTCTCTCTTTCTCTCTCTCTCTCTCTCTCTCTCTCTCTCTCTCTCTCTCTTACTTGTATTTACTTTTTTTTTATATAAATCATGTAATATGTAATGTGATTGTAAGGCTGGAATACTGATTTGTTTTACTTTCTACTTGAAAAGCCTGGTCTTAATCCAAACTGTTCTGTTTCAGTGATCCTGTGCCCATTGTAGCATAAGATTCCTGAGAGAGAGAAACCTGAGTAATCTACATCGATTGTAGCTTAGCCACCTCAAAGTTCAATGTGTTGCATGTACTGGGTTGCTTTTCCACTTATCACTGTGGTTATTTGGTTACATGTTTTCTGTCAGCTCAACCCGGTCAGGCAATTTGCCTATGGTCTATCTTCTTACTAAAGGCATTTTTACCCCAACATTTGCCACACACTGGTTATTTTTTGTCAGTGAGGTGAACAATTCAAATAATCTGTAAATAGTTTGAGGCGATTAGTAATGCAACTTCAAACGCTTGTAGGGGTAGTTTCTCCAAAAGCTTGGAGGCAGGGAGAAGAGCAGTGCAGCAGGACAGCCTATGTGACAGATGATATCATGGGCCGGAGAGAGAACATCTGCGTAAATGCCTGATTAAAATCCACTGATCCATTCCTCTGCCCACTGAAGCTTGTCTAATGATGCAAGGATTTAAACACCATTTTTTTTCAAGATGGATTTCGTTTATTTTTTCTTGTTCTTAGTCAGTGGTTTCTCTCTGTTTAGCTTTTGGATATAATGGGGACTTAAATATCTGATTGTTTCTGTATTCGAACTACATTGCTGTGTCGAACTAGCACAGTTCATATATCAGCATTAGAAATCATGTATCTTTCATATGGAAAAGTTTGTTATTGAGCGTGTTGATCAAACTACAAAATCTGGTTCCAAGATTCTTCTGCTGCTGCCTCAGGAGAATCTCCACTTAAACCTGCTTGGCAACACACACAGGGTTTATTCATACGGGTGCTCCAGTGTTGCATTAGCCATAAAGCCAGGAATCACTGCCTAAGTTGGATTCGGTACATTGCTGCAGAAATGAAGGCTGCTGCACTCTTTTCTGTGCATTTCATCAATAATTTCTGTTGTCCCCCAAGGTGTTATTGATGAAACTGGCTGAATGCACTTGTCCTGCTGTTAGACCTTGGACAGAAAATCCTTTCAGCAGAAACTCCTTGTTCATGAATGGCTCTTCTGGCATTGGTCCTCTTAAATGGGATTTCCCTCTTTCCCTATAAAGTCTCCGCGTCTGTCTTCAGCCCAACAAGCTCATCTTCTGCTATTGTGGCCATGCTCTGCCCTATAGTGCTGACTGTTAATGAGGCTGCTAGGAAGTCAGCACTCTTCTGGTGTGCAGGACACATTAGTGGATTTCAGGTGAGGCATTTTATTGTTTAACTGGAACTACATCATCCGCAGAGACTCCTAAACACTTTGGCACGCGCTCTTAAAGGATGCGATTGACACACAGAAGTGCAACACTGAGCTGAGTGTGAAATATTGTAGTCTGTCACAGGTGGACAAATCACACATTTATTATTAGCTGGCCTGCAAGACAAGTCAAAGCTCCAATGTGTTCCCCAGACTATCATAATGAAAGGAAATTAAAATAGCAAGGCAAAAACATAATGCAATATGGGTAGCTGGTTAGTAAATTATTACAGACTAAAGGAAATGAACAGTTCTAAGATCATCAAGCAGATCAAGTTTGCGCCGTCAATGAAAAGATTTCCAAATCATTGGCCATTAGTTTTAGTTGAATGCTGTGATGCGCATTACACGTCACGACTAAATTCAAATCACACAATCTGCTAATGATTTGTCCTTTTCTGTGTTGTTAATGATGAACTGATAACTTTACTTCCTGTTTTTTGGTACAGCAGTGATCAGTTTTTGGCTATGTTGCTGAACAAGCTCAGAGTTATAAGAATGCATATAAGAGTATAATCTACAAATAAACACTGATATGTATTTATGTCTTATTCACAGGACAGTAATTTGCCCTCATTGTCCTATGACTGTAGGCCCTCTCTTTCCAATCAATTCTACACTCCTTACACTCCCGTTTCCTCAGAGTTAATAAGGCATGCAGTGCTTTGTCTACAGAAAGCACTCTAGAAGAGTGGGAGGAAAATTCACAGCACAGTGATTTATCGAGAACTTGATCCTGGAGCATATGGACTCTATCCGAGGGCGAGCAGCGCCACTGGGACTGAGAATGCTCCAGCTTTCTAAGCCACTTGCTGTCCCAAGACTCTTCACCTGTGGGACCGTAGACAGACACGTGACAGCTGTGTGTGTGTGTGTGTGTGTGTGTGTGTGTGTGTGTGTGAGGGAGGGAAGTTGGATTGTAGGATGGTGGAGGCTGGGAGTGAGGTTTTCCAGGCTTAGTCTAAAGAAATTGAGTTAAGCGAGTTGTCCTGCCATAACAACAATCTTGGGTTCTTTCCACTTATCGTAATCTAGAGATGACAAAGTAGAGCTCATTTAGAAGTTTCAGTAATTCAAAAAGGAGCAATTTCGGACTTTTTCTATGCAATTTGTGTTATCCCATCTATAGCGTCTGGCTCTAAGGAAAAAAAATATAATTTTGTTTTGTTTACTTTGTGGTTTGTTTGTTCTGCATGCAACTAATCAAACCAAAAAACAACCTATATTTCCTTAGAGATATGTAGGAGCAAATAAAGTTGGACTTAAGGCAATAAAGATCAGTCAGTGAAACATTTGTGAACAAATTTGTTGTGGAAATTGTAGGAAAAAAATGGTATCACAATATCTTTCCAAATAAAAGAATAGGTTTAAGAAAGCCTTTGCCATAAACTTCTAGTATTTTTCACCTAGTTGTTTTAAGTGATTGTGCAGAAAAAAAAAGGTGGCGCTTTAAGAATAAAAAGACCTGCGGTTTTGCATACCTGCGGCTTTTGTCTGCCTGATAAAGTTATAAACATGCTAAGAGTTACAGCAGAGGTAGCAGTGCAGCGTGATTACAGCAGTTACAGGTCATGCAGCCTAAGGGTTTCAGTGCAAAAGGTTGCTGTAGATATAGGAGTCTAGAGGGAGGGCGTTTTTGCAGCACTTTTGCCAAGTAGGATGGAAAAGCACTGAAGTGAGGAAGCTGATCAGGTAGACCTTATTAAGCAGAAATACATTTTTCAAACTGAAATACACACAAATAAAGAATTGTTGAACATGAAAAACACAGGCAATCATGAGCATGGAGAACTGAGAATCTGTGCTAAATAACTTATTAAATTATCATATAAGTAACTACTTTAACCTGACCAGCATCCACAACATGTTTATTTGTTGGAAGAGGCTAAATAGGTGTGCATTTGATCATCTGAATTGCTCAGATATGTGCGTGAGAGATACACGCGTGATCACAAAACTTGGAAAATAATGGAAGTGGAAATGGAAAAATGTTATTTAACTCTGACCCTGTGTTGGCTGTGTGCCCCTGCATGTGCACTCTATCGCACATACCGGTAACACGTGCTGATAACAGTCCAATACAGAGATTTTATATAATAAATCTATTAACAAAACGTGCGAAAGGAAGTTCCGTACCTCAGTATGTGGTGAGCAAATTATGTATTTTGAGTTCATGGGCAATGTAAAACTCAGTTGAAGTTAAACGGCTTTGAATTAGTTGTAACTTCATGCCGAAGATGACTATTTCCGTGGTTCTGGATGCCTCACTTAGCAAAACAAATGTGCGGAAATCATGGTGGCACATGCAGCTGCTCTGCTGGACAATTGGTATTAAGATAAATAAATCATTTGGGTTTGTTTTTTTTACTGACTGCTCTTCAGAGATTTCAGTCCCCACCAAGTTTTCTTGTTCCTCATTTATATGCTGCCGATAAGCCTAGTTAGATGAGCACATGTGCGTTGCGACACTGGAGGAACAAAACAAGACCTCACACCCAGGACATGCTGAGGTCACATACTGCATTTACATTAAAGCCCCAGCTTCAGTTTTTTAAAACTACACTACATAGAAGGTTATTTTAGTTTAAGTTTAGATGTTATTTAAATAAAAGAGAATTCAGAGAGTGTTTTCTCATTTTGAGAAGCATGTTGAGAATTTCACGGCTTCAAACACAATAGTTCCTTTCTTGCAGTTGAATGAATGAAACAGCTTCTGATCATTTTCTTGGAGACTTGGACCGTGAAAGGGGTTTTCTTAGTAGCTAAGCTTTGATTTAAATGGAAGAAATACTGCATGTGTACATAGCCACTGAAATGCTCAATCGTGTGTCTCACTTGTTTTGTCCATTAAAGTCAGTTTCTGCTTAATCAGTTTGCTACTTAATTACTGATTCAATTAAATCATCAGCTTCAGATTGCAGTTTTGGGCTGGAGATGTTCGTGTCTGAAAACACAATTTGATTCATAATTGTGATGACCATCAACTTGGATCGTTTAAATATTTATTGTTTATCAATCTTTAGAATTGACAAAAAATAATTACTTGGGTAATGAGTTTAGTGACATTACAGTCACTGCTGTGAGTATTTGTGTCAAGCCTACAGTGCTTCTGACCTGGTTACACTTCTCTAAACCATGGTCCGATTTAGGTCAAGGCCAAGGCTGCTAGTACTTTTAGCTTGGCAACAGCACGGTAAGCTTCCTGTTTTTGGATCAAAGCGACTCGACTTTCACGAGACACTTTGTGATACCATGTAGATTTTTTTCTCTGCTCTGCCTGTAGGCTGGGTTTTATGGGTATGCCCAGGATTCTTGTAAATTCCTGGAGCTGGTGACTTCCTTTTCTGGAAAACATTTCCCCTTATGAGATTTAGACCGCTTTCCATTTAAGCATTTCATGTCAGGTGCTTTTGTTCTTGTTTATTTAGGATGGGTAATGTCTATATGCAAATTGCTGAGTGGAATTTTCCATCTGCCTAAACAGTTCACAGATTTCAAGATGTGAAATTTTGGGGACTTTTCACACTATAGTCTGTTTGTTGAGTCCAGGTCAGAGTGCAGATGAGACATTTGACACGGTTCAAACGAGAAAAAAACAAGTGGTGGAAATGTATAAAAATGGCAGTAATTACCAGACTACATGGTGTTAATGGGAAATAAATGATTAGATAATTGTATAATACATTATTATTATAATTTTTTTTTATAATTAAACACACCATACTGCAATTCTCCTTCAGCTGAGTTTGTGCATCACGGTCAGTTTAGAAGCAAAAGAAAAAGAAAATCATGCAAAATGCACATGGTTCACTTGCTGAAGATAATACAGGGGTCAGATCAAATCATGCTCGGCTGTAACGCGCTGTTTAAATATGGCACCCGACCAAACCATTTGTCAGGAAAACCACAGTTTACAGTGTGTTTAGTTTGGAGAACAGAACACTAACATTTCGCACACGGCTGCTGGCATTCACCCGTACTACAATCCACTTCTGAGTGCACTTAAAGCAGATCATAACTTTTATTTAAACCAGTTGGGTAGATTTCAAGCTTTTAATAGTTCTAGTAATGGTCCATCCAGATGTGTTGAGAATGAAATAGGTGAATTCTGCACTCCCGTATAATAGGAATATTCTGATTTCTGTGCAGAATGTCAAGATCATATAAACTCCAGCCAAAGTACTAGAGAGATTGGATTTAGTGATTTGTCAATCACTCATACCTTTATCTACATCGATATGTTAACTTGAAACTGTTGGGAAATTTAGGCTATAAGCTTTGTGAATTTAAATATGGTTGGCGCTGTGTGTTCAGAATGTAATATGGCCGAGACCGAGACATGATGTTTAGGTTGGGGAATGAGCATGCAGCTGCTCGGTCACCCCTGACACATTTTTTTTTATTTCTTTTTTTGCTGTGCGAGATGGAGCACTTTTGCTGCAGAGCATAACTTGGGGTTTGCCTTGCCTGGGTGCTAGACTGTGTGTGTGTGTGTGTGTGTGTGTGTGTGTGTGTGTGTGTGTGTGTGTGTGTGTGTGTGTGTGAGAGCACGCGCTTGCTTGCATGCGTGCGTGTTTGTGTGCATGTGTGTGTTGTATCTGCAGTCTGAGTTGATTAGCTTCTCACTGTAGCATACAGAGAAGTTTATCTCCTGAGGGGTAACGACACAAATGTGCAGCGCAGTTTGGCTTGTGCTGGCCTGGCTTGTTATCGTAAAGTATAAATAATTCAGCAAGCAGAGCCATGTTTTGCGAAATAGAAAAGAAAAAAAGCTGCTGTTAAAAATAATTAAAGACACAGTAAAGTTTGCTTGGTGCATGAATACAATCTAGCGTAGCTAACTATGGTTACCGAAGCCTTGCATGCAACGCAGTGCTTTAAATCGGAATCAAAAAGGCTGTGCAATATCTCGCAGATAAAAGCGTATTCTCACTCGCTTACTTTTGAATCACTTAACTGTAGCAGGTTGCTAATTCTTGCAGCAGGTTGATGAGGATTCACGATGAGCTCTAGGTCTTTCTTTATTACAGCCTCTGTGCTTAAATAAAAATTAAAAGACCTTAAACTGTAGATAATCCCCCAATCCCACATCCACTTTAAATTAGATCCCTATTTTAACCCGATCACAGACATGATGCGATACCAAAAAAAAAAAAAAAAAAAAAAGCAGCATTAAGGGTCTCCCTTTTTTCCCAGGTCTGTCCTGCTGGCTCCAAATATGTTTCCTATTCAGGTCAGCTAAGAGAGTTTGTTAGGCAACAAGCACACCATTGTAGGCTCCGCTTTGTGGGTCCCACAGTGTGACTCAGCTTGGCGTTAATGAGAAATGGCTGGCAGTTCAGATGCTGCTACGGTTCATTCATCCCTCCTCGAATGGGCCAGACCTTGTGGAGGCATGGCTGACTGTGCCATCGTTTGCCTGTTCCTGAGATCACTGAGTTCTCTGTGTGAAAGCTTCACATTTCAGATGGTGGTAAGAAGCACTAGTTTGATCAGAGAATTTTCTTTTTTTTCCCTCCCTTTTTCTCAGGGGATGGTGTGTCCTGCTTTCACTTCTCTATTTTTCCTCTTTCAAAAACATTCTTTATATAATCTGGATAGAGTCCAATTATACATTATATGTAAAAAAGTTTGTGCACATCCTTCCATAATATTCTTGTGGTTTTTGAACATCCGTTTCCACGTTTAGTCATCAATTTGCTGTTGTAGTAAACTCGACTTTCCTGGAAAGATGTTTCACAAAATGTTGTGTGTGGTTTTGAGGATTTATAGTCATTCAGTCACAGGGGTGTTAGTAAAGTCAGGTACTGATGTAATGTGAGAAGGCCTGGGGTGAACTCAGTCTTCCAGTTCATTCCAAAGATGTTCAATAGGGTTTGAGGTCACATCTCTATAGAAGGCCACTTAATATCTTTAACTCCAACCCATTCAAACCATTTCTTCTTGGAGCTTGCTTCATGCACAAGAGCATTTTCATGCTGAAATAGGTTTTGGTCTCCTAGTGTAATTGAATAGATTTAATTCTACCAATTCCAAAGACATCTTGTATAACGGTGTGTCTCAAATTTAGTTGTAACAGTTCAGGAGGAACCACATATGGCTGAAAAAGTCAAGTGTCTTAATACTTTTGTCTAACGATTATTTTCATAATCGATTAATCAGACGAATAAAAATAATTAAAAAAAACTATTTTTAACCCAATTTAGGGTATTTATGTGTAAAAGTATATGTAAAAAAAAATGCAAAAGCCACATATTGAGTTTAATTTTAATTAACTTTAATTTTGACATTTTGAAGCATTTTAAAGTCGCTGCTTGTTGAGGAGTGCATGGGGGATTTCTCCTTTGAACAAATTTACTCATGCTGAGTTGTTTGCATAATCAAATGCTGTTTTGATTTGAAACAAAGTGAAGCAATTTGTGTAAATCAACATTTGTTGTTTTCAATGATAATTGAATAGTTGAAGTGGCAAGTTGACAGCCATGCATAAAAAACTCACTATAAAAAAAACAGAACATTGTTTTGACAATTTTTGTTTAAAAACATAGGCATTTTGTTCAGTTGTGAAGATATAAGCATATAATTAGATTGTGTATAATAATGAAATGATATATCCATAAATTAAATATACAAATATTGAAAATAAGCACAGAGTAAAGAACAGAGTAAAGCCGCAGTAAATCACATTTGAAAACAGAAGTTACAGTTGTAGTAGAAAAATGCTATAAAAAGAGAATGGAACGGAGAGAAACGAGCTACCAGACTTAATAATAAAAAAAAAGGATTGGTGAACAAATACATAAATATTCGTATAAAACCACAACAATGACAAAAAATATAATCGTTAACTGCTGCTGTAATGGCTGCTATTATATTTAGTGTTCGTTCGGAAGAGTTTAATTGAACCCATCATGATGTTGCGAGTGAGGTGTTTGCTAACTTCAGGACAGTCGCATCATCGGGTGGCGCAAACAGTTTACACAATAGCACTTCATTAAACTTCACCATTTTCACATGATAAGGATTATAGAGTTTCTGCTCACCGTGCTGACGTTTCGCCCTCATCCATGACACCAGTATGTTTTCTTTTCATGTGCTCGTGCATCACTGGGGTACTCCCGTGCCACACAAACTCCGCTTTGCATTGCTTCCAGGTAGAGTTTTCTTTATTGTGTTTAATATAAAACGCTCTCATGACTTGGGACGCACACTTTTCCTTTCTGACGTTTAACCCTGTACTCTCCGCCATTTTGTGTTCTCTTACTTGAGCAGCCCAACCAATCGATAACGGCATTTGTTGACAACAAATTTCATTATCGATTATTCTGGATTTTATCGATTAGTTGTTGTAGCGCTCCTTTTGTCTGTATATTGTTGTTTACAGTTAATAAAGGCTGGTTTAAAGTTTATGGGCATGTCAATAAAATTTAAAGGAACTAAAACCATTATCCATTTAGTCTCCTACAAAAAAATGTTTATCAGAAGCTGATAAAAGTTTTGAATGGCATCGTGCTGAAATCTGTTTGTAGTCATGGTAACTGGATTTGTGACTTATATTTTGACACTCATTCAAAAGCTTTCAGAAACAAATGAATACCTTTATGTGGCCATAATGTTTGAAAACCTTTTCCTGAAAAGTGAACATTGTAGTTATATGGTATGGTCTTGGAATATTGACACACAATACGGCCAAAGGGTTGTAGATATCTGGCCATCAAACCTGTAACTTTGATGTCACAAATTTAAAGGCACAGGGGCCCAAAACATTTTAGCAAAATAATGTCCCTGTGTACAAGAGTTTGCTCGGTGAACATGTGGTTTGCCACGGTTGAAGTGGATGTTAAATGGGTTGTAATTTCAAGTTAATTCCTCTGGTTTTGGAATGGGATGGGACTTTGCACTACATTAAACATAATTATAACTGGAAGTAATTAAGTGTTGACTTTTGAACAAACAGGTGTTCACTGTCACAAATTACTGTGGTAAAAGAAAATATTTCTGGTATTTGCTGTTATTGGGAAATAAACTTTACTTCACTGCGTCACTATACTTTCATTATTTGCCTATAACATATTTACCAGTGCCTTTACTAACCTCTCAGACAGATACAAAACGTAATGTCCTCCTAAAATCAATAAGTAGTTTAAAGATGAAGTCTATACTGTATAGCTAAATAAATGAGTCAAGACTGGGGCAGGATTTGGAAAGTGCTGAAGTCAACCTGACATCTCTTGTGCGTGATTTCTCCTTAGCACTCCTTTCCTGTATCTTCAGCAGGTAATGAAACTTTAGCATGGCTAATGGAGTGGACTCGTCTGAGTGTGGAAAAGATGTGTCCTCTGTAAAATTAATTCATATATCTTGCACAACAGCTGGCTTGGACTTTGACATTAGCTTTGTGTATTGCTGTGACACACATTTCTAATAGCATCACGTGCATTTGCTTTGTGCGTTTGTGTTCCTAGGGGGTTTCTCCATGGTGTTCCTGGCACGCACCCACAGCGGAGTACGGTGTGCTCTGAAGAGGATGTATGTGAACAATGTACCTGATTTGAACATCTTCAAGCGAGAGATTATGATTATGGTAAGCGGCTTTAATAAGCAAAACCTGCACATCATCTTATACAGAACACTCAGCACACCATGAACTTCACAACACAATATTTAAAACAAGATGTTTCATTATTTATACCCAGTATGCACAATCTTTCAGAATGCTTGATGGTGTTTGTGATAAAATGTGTTCAATTATCATTTAAATCATATTGATTTTATTCTCATGAATTTGTAATGTGAACTTCCTCTTTGTTGGTGTCCTTCTCAACCTCACCTGCTCCGTTTGTCTAAACAGAAAGAGCTGTCAGGCCATAAGAACATAGTGAGCTACTTGGACTCCGTCATCAATGCAGTAGGAGACAGTGTATGGGAGGTTCTCATTCTTATGGAGTACTGTAAAGGTCAGACTCTCTGCTTTATTCATTTATTAAATATAGTACCCATCTTTTTGCCCATCAGATTTTTAATTAAACCATAATTAACTAATTAATAGATGGCCTTCTAAACAGAGTTCAATTCCCAGCACCACCAAACTGTCCCTACTGAGCCCTTAAGTAAGGCCTTTAACCCTCAACTGCTCTTTTGTGTAAATAATAATTGTGTCGCTCTGGATAAAGGCGTCTGCCAAAAAGATTTTCTTTACCCTTTTATAATGGCTGTAATCAAATTGTTCATAATATGTTTTAGTTTAAGCTCATGATTGCTGTTTTTTTGCCAGATAAACAATGCTGTGAGTTAAACATGCAAGTAAAATAAATCATGGCAGTGCTTAAAATCACAATAGTCATGCCCTTCCTCCCCAGCGGGTCAAGTAGTAAAACAGATGAACCAGCGGCTGAATTGTGGCTTCTCTGAGGCCGAGGTTCTCACCATCTTCTGTGACACTTGTGAAGCCGTGGCCAGACTGCACCAGTGCAAAACTGCAATTATCCACCGAGACCTGAAGGTACTACTCAGTACATGGAGATTTAGAGTAAAATATAAAGAGGTTTAGGTGCCAAAATCAACAATCCAGGCCTGCCAACATATTATCTTTTAAATCTTTGTTAATATTGGCATACACTTCAATTATTGATGTTTGTGTAGGCTGAAATCTATACAGTAGTCTCTGAAAGTCTTTAATATTGACACCACACACACACCGCCGACCCTTAACTCATTAGTAATTGTGTGTCTTAATTGTCTTCATTGTCCTTTTCTGTCTTTCTGTCAAGGTCAAGGAGGAATGTTCAAAATTTATTAATGATGCCACCAAACAATACTCTAAATATCGCAAAAACCCATCTGCTCTTAGTTCTTTAATCTGCTCTGTGTATTTATACATAAACGTTGAGGGAGTAAAAGCCAAAAAGAGGAAAATAAATGCACTTTGCCCCTGACCAGTAGTTGTGCTAACTGACACCAGGCCTTATTTCCCAGGATGGTTATTCTCTCTCAAAAACGTTCTTAGCCACAGATTTTAGGACAACCCGAACATGACACGCTTATTAGGCTCAGCCTTACAGGATCAAGGACCTGTTCTGTCAGGCAATCGTGAGCCCTCCACTCTTGTCTGTCATCAGCACTCCTCAAACACTTGTCTTAATGCAGGTGGAAAATATCCTCTTGAATGACCAAGGGAACTATGTGCTGTGCGACTTTGGAAGTGCCACCCACAAAGTGTTGCACCCGCTCAAAGACGGCGTGACGGCTGTGGAGGAGGAGATTAAGAGGTAAGCCCATGTTTATGTTATGGAAGTGACATATGAAAATGTTGACTTATTTAATGGGACTTATTTAATACTTCATGATTTTAGTCACGAGGAACGGCTAAGTGGAACTGAATTACTTTCTAGTCGTCTTGTTTTTTTGTTGTTTTTGTTGTTTTGTTTTTCCCAGGGTGGCTTCTGACATGAACATATGAGTTTCAATCCATTTTTATTTTATTTTATATAATTTATTATTGATTTTCTTTTTTTTTTTTGCTACCAGTCATAATGTAAAACATTTCTCTTTTGAGCTGAAGCTTAGAAACTATAATGCATTTGTTTTAATAGAAAATATATTTTTATTTTATTGTTCAACATTCAAAACTTTGCACATAATAGCATGCAATATATATATTTCCAATCAATTGCATATTTATCCACTAGTCACCATTAATGGAGCAAAACAAGACAAGAGCACATGGAATTTAAACAGTTGTTAAGAGAAAATTATTTCTTTACAAACCACTGGCTTCACATTATCAGCACCCTCACAATTAAAGCTCCTCCTGTCCTGGAGAAGATAACAAAACCAATGAATGTCTGACAATGACAAAGCTGGAGACATTCCTCTATGTACAGAAAGTGTAAAAAAAATAAAATAAAAAAATAAAGTGCTTTCAAATATTTTTTTCTTCTTTGTTTCCATTCTGACCACAAGTTTTCAGTATGGCTCTGGTCCAGAGACATAGATTAAATAAATCCATGTCTCTGGACAGAATACATATTATTATTATTATTATTATTATTATTTTATTAAATTTTATTTATTTATTTATTTTTATTTTTTTAAAGAATGTCTGAGTTGCATGTTTGTCTTATCTTCTTGAAAGTGTTATATATGCCAAGTTTGATCCTCCTGGCAGAGAGAACCATGTTTAAAGCTGGTTAAATATATAGCCTGAAATATCCTGGATTTATGATGTCCTCTGTCTTTGCAAGAGTCTCTGATCCACCAGCCACAAAACAGCCATAAAGCAGCAATGATGCACAACCACACTTCCCTCCGAGTTATGTTATGTCATTTATCAGGAGTTGGTGTGCTGGTGGGGAACGCAAACTAGAAAGAACCTTTGATCCTCTCTTCTTTGTGTGCAGGTACACAACCCTGTCTTATCGAGCCCCAGAGATGATTAACTTGTACCAAGGGAAAGCCATTACAACTAAGGCTGATATCTGGGTAGGAACAAGCACCTACCCGCCCACACACACACACACCCCCTTTCTGTTTTTTGGTGTCTTCTTTAAACTCACTGTTATGCTGAAGATCTGGTTTGGTGAGGCAACAACACAAACTCTGAAGCCAAACCGGTTTCTTTCAGAAATTAGTTTTTTTTTTAATGGGGAGGAATTTTCTCAAAAGAATTGCTTATTTTTGTTCTTTGGTCATAGAAAAAAAAAAAAGTTTTGCCAAATCGCATGTGTGGGATTTGAGACTAACATTGACCACAGTTCCTTCCTTTATAGTTTTACAATTTGAGGTGCACATTTTTTCCCCCCTCAAGTTTGACATGGTCTTGTAGCCATTAATGGAATTTCATTTAGTGTGTTATTTAATTTTCAGTTTAATTCATTTGTTTGGTATGTATAAATATAGTGGGAGCTCAGTGGTTAAGGTGCTGAGTTACTGATCGGAACGTCGGGGGTTCAAGCCCCGGTATCGCCAAGCTGCCACTCTTGGGCCCTTCAGCAAGGCCCTAGACCCGCTGTGCTCCAGAGGCTTCGTATCATGGCTGCGTTTTGACTCCAGCTTCCGTGCAAGCTGGGATATGTGAAGAACGCATTTCACTCTGCTGTAATGTATATGTGACAAATAAAACTGTTCTATATTATAGAGCCCATGTACCACGGGGGCATAGGTGGGCCATGGAAAAATCGTCTGAGGACTGAGTTTTTGTCCACATAACTTTGGTGGACAAAATGTTTTGTTGTAAAACTTTTTCTTCAGAATGAATTTTGTTTTTGAATGAATTTTAGCTTGTACTAGTCACGCTTCTTAGCGAAAGAATGAACAGAACATTGAAAGAACGTCAAGGACCAAACTAACCCACAACCACATCTATTCCTCAGTATACAGTATTTGTTTATAACTTACTGTTCTGTGGTGCCGTTTGCCTCCACCCATGATGTTCTAATACACCCTTAGTACAATTTCTGTAATTAGTAATGTAAACAATGTTTGAAATCGATACCAGAAGTCATGAGACATAACTTTATATGTTTGATATTTAATTCAGTTTTCAATATTATTATTATTAGTTAATGTAATGGTCATGGAAATAAAGTTTCAAAGTAGTTGTGCTTCCCTATGTAGTTCATCTGATGGACATTTGCTGATTTCCTGGTGCTGCTCTAAAGATAAATGTGGTGGCCTCTAAGCAGAAAGCTTCCTCTTTTTTTTAATACTTGATGCAAGGCAGGGAGCTTGCTGCTCCACACTCCACTAACCAAGCAAATGTCTTACAAGAACTAGATACAAGATTAAATCTCTCAGGAAGTTCAAATGCTTTATAATGGTCAGTGCCTTAGCCTAATGGTGTTTGTTAAAGCAGGCATAGATCAGTAAAAGAAGTGATTTTAAAAATGTGAAGAATTGTGTAGTTGATCCATGATGAAGGAAGCCTAGTGCTTGTTTCTGTACTTTCATGGTGGTCAGTGTGCACTTTGAGGCGAGATCCCTTGTTTGTTGTGGTGCAATTATAAAGGAGTTTACATTTCACTTTCTCTACCTCTTCTCTACCTTAGGCTCTTGGATGCTTGTTGTACAAGCTGTGTTTCTTCACACTTCCTTTTGGGGAGAGTCAGGTCGCCATATGTGACGGAATCTTCAGCGTTCCAGATAGCTCAAAGTTTTCCTCTAAACTGCACTGCTTAATCAGTAAGTGCCAGTGCATGTCTGTCAAATCATATATCTCTCCATGCAAAACTGTGTCTTTGATTGCACATCTGGCAACTGGAAGGAGCTACATTTAAAACTTAAAGGGTCAGCCGTCGATAATATTTACTGTGATTGTACTGCCACCTCCTGGTAGTTATAAAACACTGTCTTTTCAGGTGTTCATTCACTAATCCTTCCATTCACATTTTCTTACACTGGGTAGAAATAATGTATGGAACAACTAAAAAAAAAATTCTCAGCTTTATGTAACTTAGTGTTTTATTTTCCATAATTGTAGGATATATGTTGGAGCCTGATCCAGAGAAAAGACCAGACATCTATCAAGTCTCTTACTTTTCCTTCAGACTAGCTGGAAGGGAGTGTCCAGTGCCAAATCTATTTGTGGGTTCTGTCATTATATTATAGAAGCATTACATTCAAAATTGCATGCCAGTTTGCAATGACGGTGAATTTTCGGTTTCTGTTGTGCAGAATTCCCCCATTCCCACCTCGCTGCCAGAGCCACTAACGGCCAGTGACATCGCTGCTAAGAAGAGCCAGACAAAAGCTAGGTATATCAAATTGCACACTGTGATTTTTGTTTAAATATTACTTTAGTGAATTCTGTGAATTTTGGGTAACTAAAAAAGCAACAGCTTTATCTTACATATGAAAATAGTGATATAATAAGTAGCATCATTTAAGATTGTGCTGAATTTGTGAATGATTTTTATTTTTATTTTTGCAGAATAACAGATTCTGTTGGGCCCACTGAAACCTCTATTGCTCCGAGGCAAAGGCCAAAAGCAGCCAATAGCAATGTACTGCCACTGCCCAACTCTGTAACCCCTGTGAAAATGAGTGTCCCACCTGGGACAGTCAGCAACGGCCAGAAACGTATGTCTTTGTTCTTTGTGTGTTTGCAGGGTTTTTGTTTATTTGTTTTGTTCAAATTGCTCTTGTGTATACTTTGTGTATACTTTATTTTAGAATTTGTCTTATTTACTGAATTTAGTAGACAAAACTATATACAGACACTCCCCACTTTACGAACTCTCGCGGATACAAACAAGCCTGTCCTCAAAGTGAAATTTGTTTGTAGTTGAAAAAATTCAAAACCGGAGGAGAGCCGCCGCGAGCTAGTCATCGACGTGACGAGTCTACATGATGCCCACTGGACTCGGGGCGAATGTTCTTTTTTTTTTATTTTATTAATTTTTATTTATTTATTTATTGTATACAGAATTCTTTTTATTTTGATTTGTTTTAGTATATTTTGTTGTTTACTTGATAATATTCATAGCTCTCACATCATTAGGAGATATGCGTAGTCAATAACGAATACAGTAACAACTTGCGAACAAAAATGAATGGTATGAACGGTCGTTCGGAACGTAACCTGTTCGTTAGGTGGGGAGCGTCTGTATCTGAGACACGTTTAGCATTAAACCCTTACAGTATGGCGGTGGTTGTGTTTGTGGCTTTATCAGCCCAAGGAAACGGGCAACAGGCAGCTGTGCAGATGCAGAGCAGCAATCAGCACAACAGAGTGTTACAGCAGCTACAGCCTGGAGACCTGAGACTGCAGCAACTCCATCAACAGCAACCGCAACAGCAGCAACATAACGTGCAGCACCAGCAACAAGTTAGTCCACAGCAGCTACAGTACATTCAGGTAAGGCAGTGTAGGGGATGAATAAAGCTGTTGGATTTTCGAGACTGTTCATTTCTTTGTAAGGGGGTAATGTTAGATACCAATTTGTATATTAGGTAATAAATTAACTATGAGTTTGTGAATATCATACACTATGTTCTTTCACGTGCTTGGGTTGCTAATAATTTTATGATCAATCTTTTTTTCTTTACATAATTTGCTTTCTTGTACTATTCAAGCCATGTTTAACAAAACCCCTACTGGCAGGTATTCAGAATATGTTATGATGTGTCAAAATAGCTGGCAACAACACCCTAAGTGATAACAGCTGTATGTCATGTGACCATGCAAAGCCACATGTCCTATTCATCATGTTCGTGTTTTCGTCTGCTTGACAGGACCATACAAATTTTAGTATCTTGTATTCAAGCAGTTAAAATTTGGTGCTTTGAGTACAATTCTCTCATACTGACAACTGGATGATCAAGAACTCTGAGGATTTAAGAATTAGTCTCATCAGACCACCAACAATTCTAAGATACAGTGGGGGAATTAATGATTTTCTTTTGTTTAATTTTTTTTTTTACAAATAAATTAACTGTCTATATTTGTTAGGTTTATTTTAACAGAGAGACAGAATATAAAAAAAATAAATCCATAAAAAACATTAAAGAAAGTTTATAAATTAACTATATTTAATTGAGTGAAATAAGAATTTGATCCAGTACCAAATTGGTTGGTAGGGGAGCAAAAACTTATTTAACTTTATCAAATACAAAATAATTTATATCTAATATTATTATATATTTTTTTTAATATATATTGTTTCTCTCTCTCTGTTAAAATAAACCCACCATAAAAATTCGAGACACTTCATTTCTTTGTAAGGGGTAAATTTGCTAAATCAGCAGGGGATCACATCATTATTATTTTCTTATTTTCAGGAATCGTTTCAGCCCTAGTTCTGACGTTCACTTAGGGTGTACTCACTTTTGTTGCCAGTTATTTTGACAATAATGGCTGTATGTTGAGTTTCCGAGGACAGTAAAACTGTATACAAGCCACACATTGACCACTCTAAAATATATCCAAGTTTCATTTCTATAGTATTGTCCCTTGAGACGACATTCTAAAGTGGTCGCTGAAATGTGAGGGGTGTAATAACTTCTGAAAGACTTTTTGATCCTATTTATCTTTTATCCTATTTATAAATGGACAGTTGACAAAGGTAGAAACTTTTTTTTTTTTGTGTGCAGTTCATACAATGAAACCTGAAGCATGGCATGATGCTTCTCCTGTAGTTATTTCTTACCTGACCCCACAAGTATTTCTCTATATTCACTACTTTGGCAGGTTTTGAAAACAAATTGTAAGGATCTCTTAGATCATTGTAGCATTACAATGATGTAAGTGGCCAAACATGTTTCAGCATGAGAGTGTCTCTTTAAACAAGTGAATTTCATGGTAACATGGTTTGCCAAGATTAGAATGGATGGACTTTAGTGTGTCCCATCATTAGGATGTAGTAGAATCCCACTTGTGCACCAGGCCTCTTTGCCTGATACTGCTAGAAGTTCCTGTCTTGCTAAATTAATCTCAGTGAAATATTATAAACCTCAAATATACAAATAATATATTACTGATATAATCATATGATTAGATTAGTAATACATTCAAGGTCTCGAAACCTTGTAATTAATAAAGACTAAATGTGTAAGCAATCACTACAGCAGTACTATAAGCATTATTTTTCGGTTTGCTCAAAGACCAAATTATTTTTTGCATGCATTTGAGTGTTCACAGTCCTATAATATATACTGCTAGACTGAACTACATACATATCATATAAACATACATATAAATATCTCATCTCTGAACAATATATAATCTATAAAAAGTTGCTTCAGTTGCCAATGTAAATCACTAGGAGGTGGGGTGGTTATTGTGTACACACAATTGAACTTCGATTAGTACATTCTGTCTTGTATTAGTGAAAACAGACTGTGCCTAAAGCGGACTGTTGGGCACGGCTATTCTAGATAAGTTTTAATATTAGCGTGCTTCATGGAATGTCCCACATGTTAATTGATTTAGTGTCGGATTATTGACTCTGGCAGAGTTTTGATTTTAGTTATTTCAGGCACACACAGACAGATGGCAGCATGGGCCATGCTTTTGAATGAGTACCAGACAGTATTTGGGAGTACAGCAGGTGGTCATCTGGTTAATTGTGTATTACTCTGTTAATGGGATAGACGGCCTAACACAGCTGTCTTACGACTGCTAGAAAGCAGCTTTCTCTCCTCGTCCGTTCGTGACCGGGACATGTGTTCGGTATTAACTGAACGGGGCTTATCCCTGATCGGTTCTGCTTTATTTATTAAAAAAGGATCAGCATGTTTTTATTATTTTCCATCAGGGTCAGTAATTAAGGTCAAGAGCTGTGTGTAATAATAGAAATCTGTGTTTGCTCTGTGTGATTTCTGTGAATACAGTATTGCACATATTGCAGATCCAATTAAAGCCTCAATATATGCGTTTCCTCATAGACGTTCCGTCTTTCCTTTTGCCTCATTTAGCAGTATCGGGCCATGCAGCAGAGCATCCAGATGCAGCAGCAGCAGCATCAGCATATGCTTCAGCAGCAGATGCTAATGCAACAGTCCGTATATCAACCACAGCAGCATCATTATGCAACTCTGGTGAGTACTCACACATTTACACAGCAACCCAAATTCTTTTAAAAGAAAAAAATAGCCAACATTATAGCTTAAACTAATCTAATTATTAATATTTATTAAGAAGTCATCTTAAACATCTGTTTATTGAGTTTGGTTATTGGTGTACTAGAGTTTAGTACCTTTCGATAGAACATTGTCATGAGTGCTGGGTTGAAACACCAACATGTGAATGTATGCAGATATTATTCACTTAAGAAAAGTCCAGTTGGATGGCAGCGCTCTGCCTCAAATACTAATTTGGCCGCCTGCACGCCATGCAAAAGCTCTTTGTGCCAAACGGTTGCTGAGTCCAAGTCGATGCCAGTCGGTCGCATCCATCAGTAATTCCTCCAGAAACGTATTTACGCTAAACACGAAGGCGACGCAACCAGGCTTCCTCTAAATACATAATGTTAAGGCGGCACAATTTTTAGCTCATTTTCCACCGAATGGTTACCATCTGTTTAATTTCAGCTGCAATCTGCTCCGTGCAAAGCCATCAGGGGATTGAATGGGGGTGAAATCGACCGATTCTCTGTGTTAAATCGTAACATATGAAGCAATTACACTGTAGGGAAATCTAAGCAGTTACCCATCACTCTCTCGCTGTCTTCGTGTCCTGAACGGTCACTTTGAGTTGAAAAGGACCTGGTGTACTTTTTCCTTTTTGACACCAAGCATTTGTGGGAGCTGTCTGAAAAAACCCTGCCTGTGTGAAGTAGATATCGAAAAGGCGTATTAAAGTAAATGAATTTGAATAATTCATCACTTCAAAGTGTATCTGATGCCGTCCTTGTCGATGGATGTTTGTGTGTCTGTGGATGTTTGTGTGTGTCCTCACATGTAGGTCACACAGAATCCCACAGTCCCAACTCTGTCATTATAGTTCATTATACTCATATTATGAGCCTCTTTTTCCTCAATAACAGATCCATCAGTATCAGCAGGCGTTTGCTGGCCAGCAGCCGTGTGCGCCAACACAGCAAGTCCCCTACGTTTCCCCCCTAGAGTTTCATACATCACTGAGCGCCTATAATCCGGCTGGAGCTTCACCTGTGGATGCCCCCTTCAGCAACACAAGGTAGTATCTCCACCTCCTTTCATCACTGGACTTTGTCTGTAAAAAAGGCTTTTAGTAACAATACACACATTTTCTCCACTGCAGAATGACCGTGCCTAGTTCAGAGTTGGTCAGTCCGTCTCTTCAACCCGTGAGTAACCCGCCTGACATGTCTCGCTGGAACCCGTTTGGAGAGGACAACTTCTCGAAGCTCACTGAAGAGGAGCTGCTGGATAGAGAGTTTGACCGTCTCAGAGCAAGCAAGTGTAACACATCTTTTTTTCATGGCAGGCCTGTCGACTTTCATGCACTTTGCACAAGAGCTATTCATGTTAACATTATAATACACTGTTCCCGAGCCTTCATTTAAACATTACGTTTCAGTGCATGTTTCGTTTGCTCACGTGTAGCATATGGAATATATTCAGCATATCATTACTGAAAAAGATTGAAGGTCATATTTAATTCAGTGTTGCCCTGTGCCTGAAATAACACACTCTTTCTCTCCAGCAGATAAAGTAGAGAAAGCAGCAAGCTTGCAGGCAGGTGGCACAACCCTGCTGCCAGAGGACCCATTTGGCTCTGTGCCCTTTGTGGCCAACGCAGGCAAGTTCTAGAGGCTATGCCCCAAATAAAGACTCTGACCTTCTTATTGTCCCCCTTCTGCTTATATACTCTCCACCTCCTCAACTTCCCACTGAACCTTTCTGCTCCTACTCTCTGGATTTACTCCAAGTCACTTCTGGATCCGGGAGTGAGGTGGGATCGGAAGTCCAAAAAGTACAGAGATGGGCTGATGAGTAAGATGAACAATCAGGCCCTGTAAGCATGACACGTAGGAAAATGTTACATAGCAATAGGAATAGCCTTTACAGACTGCAAAAATGTGTATAATATATAGGTCTCTTTTTATACACTGAACTACATGACGTAGACTGCATCACGGTTTGTAGTACTAATATTTCTACTTTTTTTTTTTTGTGTGCGCGTGCGCTACGGGAAAAGGACCACGCTTTTTGTATCGCAGCAATGAACAATGTAGTGCCTCCATGCTTTTTAGCTTGCCTTTGCCTTTGACTTTTGTTGGGGAGGCTTCTGCACTTTATTGTTATAGGACAACAACTTAATTTTCTTAAAAAAAAAAAATAACATCTCTAAACAATTTAGCTGTGTACCAAAAGCGTCAGACTATTTTATTAAAGCAGCACATCGTAGGACTAAAATTTGTGCCACTTCAGTGTAGGTAGGGTTTATGTTTCAAATACGCTCATTTTTATTATTGAGTTAAAAGGAATGAGTTTTGGGAATCCATGAATATTTCAGCCACAAGTAACTTTATATTAGTGAAGTCTAACGTATTTGGTTGCACTTCATCATATAAAGTGCTGCTAATAAAAATTTTGGATTCATTCATTTTGGCAGTTTTTACTCTCAATTGCATCAGTTTGGCATGAAAGAATAGTCCAAACCGTTTTTTTCACTTATATTAAAAGCTACATATTTTGTGTCTCAATTAGTAACTTTTTTTTTTTTTTTTACTTCATGTTGATAATTGTGGCGAAAGCCAGGATTTCTCAGGTACACACTCATGGATCTCACTTAATGAAACATTTCCAGGGATCTTCATAGCCACTGTGTTTACTTGTTCTGAACATGCCAATTTTGCATGAAGTTAATCACAAGTTTCTCTCCAGTGTTAAAATTGGCTTAGATTCCCTCATTGAGCCTTATCCCTATTTTTTTTTGGTTTTTTTTTTTTACTGTGAAGATACTTTGCGTTGCCAATTTATGGAACGTTGGCAGATTCATTACGTTAGGATGAGTTTAGACACATAATCAGAGGACTGTTGGAGCTGTGTAGGGATTTCTTTATCTTTTTTTTTTTTATCATCTCAAAATGTGATGCTTTGCTATGTAGCCTATGTGTGTATGCATTCACTTTTACTTGTTCACTTGTTACTTTGTGCCATTGAACCAGGCTGTGTCTGAGAATGCATGCAATTTGTTACAAGAAAAGAATCGTACACATGCTATACTTCATTGCTGCTTTCTCATTCATTCATTCATTCAAAAAAAAAAAAACCTTTTACTGACCAAATACTGAAGTCGCTTTAGTAATTACTCAATGGGAGATATTTAATAACCTACTAACTTTGTGTGCACATACAAACATTCTCTTATCAACTATTGCAGTAGGAATACCTGTTAATTCATGCTATTATCCAGTCAACCAATCACGTTGCAGCAAAGGAACTAAAAAAAAAACCTGGAGATGCAGTATGCTAGAGTCGATTTCTGTTTTTGCTGTGCATGATTGGAGTGGAAGCTGAAGTGGCTTCATTGGCTGTAGGCCATCTGTCCTGGTTAACTGTTTATTCTGAGATGCTTTTCTTTTAACCATGATTGCAGAGTGACTACTTCAGTTACTGCAGCCTTTCTGTTAACAGTCACATAATTGCCCACAGAAGTGCTGCTCAGTGTGGTTTTTTGCACTTTTTGGTGTAGACCTGTCTCTAGAGACTGCAGGAAGGGAAAAGCCCAGGAAAGTACCCTTTGACATGTTCGATTTCATATGATGACTGGATAATTGCATGAATGAGTAGGGTAGGTGTTCCTAAAAAAAATGGCTGCTGAGTATGTTGTATGTATTGTACTGGTAATTTAATAAGTCGACAGGGTGAGAAGGCTGGATTTCTCAGCACAGATTTAGGTTACTCTTGGATTAATCTGTATCGAGGATTCTTTTTTTAAAACCCCATGCTACATATAAGACGTGTGCAGAAAATAGTACCTCTGACGTATCACCTCTTTTTTTTGTTTGTTTGTTTTTTTGTTGTTTGTTTTTTTACCAAAGGTAAGTTAGAAAATCCATGTTCTAGATTCAGAAATCTTTTTTTTTATTATTATTTTGATTATAATTCTTTCATCTCATCTTGTTTACTTCAGTTCTGTCCAGCATCAGAACATAAATGGTACATGTTTTATCTGATGTGGTAGATAAAGACAGCCATTCTCAGAGACATCTTGGTCTAGTGGGACACTTTTTGAAATTTATAAACGATAGAGGAAAATACAATGTGATCTGAGCCATATGTTACACCAGAAACATTCATGCACATAACAACAAAAAGGTACATTTCTGTGGTAAGTTAAGAAAAAGAAAAAAAAAAAAACAGCAAGTGAGATTAAGGGCTGTTTTGTCGACTTCATTATTAGGTGTCGGCTCTGTTCTATGTCCTCGTGTTGTCTCTGAAAATAAGGGTGTAGTTTAGCCCTAAGGGATTCGTTTATTGTATCCACTCAGCTTTCAGTGTTTGAAGATTGTTGTTGGTGCAGAATGGCTAATAATTGTTACAATGTTATAGCACACCAACAATCATGATGGTAGAATTAATGTAATACACCCATTCTGCCATTTAAAGATAATGTGCTGTGGTGCTTTTGGGAGTCCAAGATGCTTCCTAGGACAAATATTTATAATCGTACAGCGGAAATATAGGACAATAGGCTTTTCACACACTAATTATATATATATATATATATATATATATATATATATATATATATATATATATATATATATATATATATATATATATATATATATATATAAAATAAAGCATAGTTTAACAAGGTGTTCAGAATGTTCTGTTCTCTTCAGACAGAAATGTAAATGCTCATGTATCATAATGTAAACAATGTATTTCTTTACAAACTGCTAATGATGAATAAAATGTATCCAAAAGCAATAAACACTTTGTTGATTTTGTTATAAAAGTTCCGGTGTCTCGTGGTCTGAATTCTGTACCACATAAACAAGATGTTTGTGATATGGTGAGCATGGCTGTCTTTATCTCATACATCAGTCAGAAAATGGCATTAAGCATGAAATGGACTTATACCACAGCGCAGATTTATTTTTCTACTGTAATTTAAATTGCAGATTTATTTTAATGTGCTCATTTTAATACACGTTTCGTGTGGTAAATTCTATAGTAGGTCAATCACAGAGGGGTTCAGAGTAAAATGTATGATCACTAATACAGTAACGTTTTATGAGATGTGTAGTAAATAGTTTCCCTACAATCCTTTTTTTCTGGCTTTTTATCTCCATAGGGAGGAAAAGCAGAGTCTGATGAGAGAGCGAATGGCTTATTTTTGAGCAATAATAATAATCGTTCTTTATATATCATGAAAGGAAAAATGCTGTGGTATAAGAGAAATCAGGGTGGTAACCCCCCTCACTGATTTATTTTCCCATGCGTGCTCACCCTGTCATGTTTTATTGCTTAATAAGTCTCAGTCCAGGAATTTCGAATGAGTTTTTAAAGCATTGTTGTTTTATAGCCAGTTATTGAGTAATGCCATGTTCCAGTTCATGTAATAGCACATTTTTAAAATCTGAAGAATTCCGTGCATTTTCGGAAATTTCGTCCTGGAAGCACTTCCAAATTTGGTGAATAGTAAACGTAAACAACCCGAATGTATATTTTATACACCGCCGCTATATACACATTCATTATCCAATCCTAATATCTTTTTAAACTGTCCATAGGAGTCACATGGTACATGTGTACAAGTCCAATTATTCGTTTTCATATAACAGGGGCACAGAAAACACAGCAGCCAGTTGAGCATCTGCTGACCTCAGAGAAACGGCCCCATGTAATACGTGGGTAGTCGTCGTAGTGTAATCTCATGTCCCTGCAAAAGAACATCACGCAATAAATTTCCAGCTTTAGATCTCATATGATTAAACTTGCACTGCCCTTGAAGTACCTGCGTTCTGAAATTTCAGCGTAATTACAAAAAAAAAAAAAAAAAATAAGGTTGTAATCTCAGTAGTACAGGCAAAACAGATGCTGTGTTCGACTTCTGCCCTGCTTTCATGCCAACTGTTGTTTTAAATAAATAAATAAATTTGAATAAATAAATCCGTATTACTTTTTCACTTTACCCCCTCCAGCTCGCTTAGCTCACCCTCCTTTCTAAACTTACTTGCAGATAACACTATGTTTGGCTAACCCTTTGTCTAGTCTTGCCAGTTTGGAGAGTTTAGATGGTAACAGATTTGCAGATCTGCCTGCACAGCATGAGGTATGGCTCTGACCAGCTATACTGAGGAGTAGAAATGAGAAAGAAGTGGTGCAAATTGGCTCAGTATGTTTGTGTGCATACATACACACACATTTTATGTGTATATGTATGTATATGTGTGTGTGTGTGTGTGTGTGTGTGTATATATATATATATATATATATATATGTGTATGTATATATGTATGTATATATGTATGTATGTGCGCACATGCACAATGTATATGGGGACGTACTAAACTATCCTGTCCTATTTGCGAGACATGTTGCAGAAACTGCTGATCTCCAGGGAATTTAATGCACAACTTTCTCTAGCATTTGCACAGAATAGTATGAAAAACAAAAAAATGCTGTCATAATACACTCTAGAGACTGTTTTGCATGAAAATCCCAATTATGGAAATATTCAGACCAGCCCATCTGGTACTAACTGTCAAAATGTAAAAAAAAAAAAAAAGAAGCATGTCCTCTACCCCAGGGATATAAACATTCCCTGATGTCTGATGATTTTATGCATTGCACTGCTACACCATAATTGTGTAGGTATAACGGTAAACGGATCGGTAAGTGTCTATTATACACAAACCACAGTATTGTATTCCACATTGACATGGAACTCAGAAGCATCTTTGTTGCTCGTACTGATTTGCTGATGGACCCGGTGTAGGCATACATCTGTTTAATAAGTATTTGTCATTCATTACATTTTGTCTTTGTTTTAGTCTGCTATTTGTAATAACAGCTGTTTACGTGAGCTTCACAACAATATTGTAGAATAAACTTGAACAGGATTTTTTTTAATCCTACTTTTTCTGTTCTTGCCACTGTAACTTCTAGTTTTCAAATCAATCCACATCCCATCTCCAACATTGAGATGGTGAACGGCCCTCATTTTTTTCCAGGTCCTATCTTGGTGTTATAACATGGACACTGTAGACTTGCAGACCCTAATAAATGCTGCTGTGCTCATCCCAGGACTCACAAAATATTCAAACTGAACCACTGCTATTCAATGCTGTTTGAAACCAGATCGAGTGATAGTATATTTTATACTGTAAAGTCAGTCAGAAGAAGATGGGCTTCGCTTTGAGACTGGTTCCTCACAATGCTTCTTCCAAATGTCTCTGGCAGTTCGCACTTTTTCATGCTTATTAGGGGTTTTCTTTAACACTTTTATGGGATTATAATATCATTTGCATATGATTTGACCTGTTTTCTTTTTCTTTCTTGTTTCTATCAGGACCTAGTCCTCACACAGAGCAACAAAACACAGAGTCTGGTCCTGCTGCTACTGTTGCCACTGATGCATCTGTTCTTGAAGTTGATGTCCAGCTAGCAACTACGAGAGAACAGAAGCCTGTGAAAAAAAGCAGCTCATCTAGTCCACTGCCTCATAAAACAGGGGAAGAATCAGAGAGTGACTTCGAGTCGGATCCTCCTTCACCCAAAAGCAGTGAAGATGAGGAGGGGGGAGAAGAAGAAGAAGGCCTTAACAGTGAGCATGACACTGAGCCTGAAAACCTGGGCCAGAGGCCACTGCTTATGGACTCTGAGGAAGAGGTTGAGGAAGAGGAGGACAAACACAGCTCTGACTCTGACTGTGACCAGAGGAAAGTGAAAGTCAGTACTAGAAGACTGCAAGGAGACAAAGGTTCTGTCTTTATTCAGGGAAATGTCAGCAGTGAACCTGAAACTGATATAATCACCCCCCCTGACTCACCAAGTGTTGCCATGACCAGTTCAAGTGAAGTGGATGTATTTGGTGCAGTGCCCTTCATTGGTGGTAATCAGCCCAGAACACCATCAGAGAGCATAGATGTCTTTGCTAAGGCCCCCTTCAGACAGGCAAGCCAGGAAAATACAGCAGAAGAGATAGATGTGTTCATCAAAGCTCCCTTTAATAGAAATCTGTCCAAGTCAAGCAGAAGCAGTGATGCTCCCTCTGGACAGACACCCCCAATCTCTCCAGCAAGTGTAGATGTTTTTGGTTTCTTGCCCTTCCAACCCAGCCACACAATGCCCACCTCCACAAGCCAGGAAGACGTATTTGGCCCAATGCCTTTAGAGGAGGCCCAAAGCCCACAGCAGCAGAAACTAAAGCAGCGAAGCCTTCAGAAACTCTCCTCACGCCAGAGGCGCACCAAACAAGAGGCCAGCAGTGGTAATGGAAAGCGCCACCATGGTACCCCAACAAGTGGGAGGAAGAGCAACAAGTCCAGCTTCCGTACCCCAGAGCGTGCACGGCGGCACAAGAAAGTGGGAAGAAGGGATTCTCAAAGTAGCAATGAGTTCCTTAGTGCCTCTAAAGAGAACATTAGCATCAGCATGGGAGAAGTGAAAGAGAAAGGGGCACCTTTGCCTTCCGAAGATGCCGTGTTGGATCCCTTTGGTGCCAAGCCTTTTCATCCACAAGACAGTGTTCGACACCCAGGGCTGGGGGACAACAAAGCTGATGCCAACTCGGCCAGTGGCAGATCACGGACTGGCTCTCTGCAGGCCACGTTTGATGGGAATAAGATAGATGACTTTGGGGCTGTGCCCTTTACTGAAATGGTGGTCGAAAGCAGGCCTCAGCAGCCCCCACAAATAGATCTTGACCCTTTCGGAGCTGCACCTTTTCCCTCGAAGCAGTGAATGTCTTGTCTTCCGGCACACACACACACAAGAGTGCACTTGCACAAATGCTGCTACTTTATGCAAAGTCAAAACCACACTTTGAAATGTATCTAACAGATGGCAGCTGTGTGAAGCGATCTCGGGCTGTGGCCCAAAAGATCACAAGCCTTTGTTCTGGTTAAAAACCGGATAACAGCTTTTTAAACCATTAACACCGAACTTGACATTTGAGTAAGATTTTTTTTTTTCCTGAACTTGACTTGAATCTATGTATGGATTGATTTTTTTTTTACGCCTTTTTTGCATTACCCGATTGCTGAGTAGCCGATTATGCTGCATCACAATGTTCTTTAAGAAATATCAGCACAAAGGTGACGATGACCTTTTGAGTTTTTTTTTTTTAAACCCCTGATTTAGCAATGAATTGATTCTATGCGCGTGCTCAATCACGGACCAATTATCAATGGTCCTGGTGTAGGTTGTTGCTTCCTGCATGATCTACGTGATAGGTCAGTTTCACACCATATTGCCTTATATGGGTATGCTTCACCTTCCTTATTGTACCTCAAATACACAAATGGCTGTTTTGGAGCCTTTGTGTCAACAGAATCATTTGGGTTGGCCACCATTATTCTTATTTCATGTACCATTTTTCTATGCATAGTGCATAATTTTAAATGCCCACCATTGTTTTCACCCAAAGTCCTAAAAAGAGATACCCAACAAAATTATACACAGCTTTATCACATGAAATAACTTTGGACTGGTTTGGGGTTTAGTGCTGGAAGGTTTCACACAAAGTAGACATACTCCTAATGTTATATTTAACCCATTAATAAACAGATTTCATTCTGCATACTCGTACATTTGGAAACGCCCTACAATCAGACAGGCCACTTCAGAAAGGGAAAGGACATGTAGGTTGTCATTGCGAATGTATTCTGTTCAATTTTAATGTGTACAGAATAAGGAGTTCAACTCGACTAACACAAGACAAAGCATATAAACATACACACAATTTAACTGGAACTGAGGAGAGAGTGATGTTTTTACAGAACATATAAATGGGACAAAGACTTTTACAGCACAGGGGACATCACTGACTACAGAAACAGTTTTAGCTTCTTTTATCAATTGACCAACTAGCATTGCAATATTTACTGTCTTTATTTTTCTTATTTGTTTGATTTGTCTTGCTACACTGATCTCTAACAATGCAATAAAATGTTGAATTCTTATTTAGCAACAGTCTTAATTTTGTTATATATGTGTGTATATAGTGTTATTTAACAAACTTAATTAAAGGAATCTCTCCAAGTAAAAAATGAGAATATTGCTAGGACAGCCATCTTTCTTTAAGACTACAAACTAACACGGAAATTGTATGCTTTTTGTTTTTTTCCAGAATTACCTATAATAACTGTGGAAAAAAAATAATATTGCACCCAAAACAGTTTAAACAACAAAAATTGAGAAAAAACAAGTTACATTTTAAAAAGCTGCAATAGTACAATTTCTTTTGCAGTAAAAGGCAGATGTCTTATTAATACAAAAGATTTTTTACTTTTTTTTTTTTTAAGGTCCCATTGTATATTATAGCTTATGGAAATCCTTAAAAAAAAGTCAGTGCTACAAAGAACCTCATGTAACGTACGTTTTGTGGATTTACAATTAGGTACATTTTTGTTTTAAAAAAGGGATCGTGGTGACAAATTTCCCCATATTGATATCACGGTGAACTAACAGCAGTTGGTTTCATTTCCTCCGAAGATTTTAAGCTCCAATGTTGCAGCATCTTTGGTATAATATCAAAATACCACTGGGCAGTTTATGGACAACACATTTGCAAGAAATATCTTTAAATATTAAACAATCCTCGTATATTTCCCTCTACCCCACTGAAAGTTAGTGAAACAGCCTCATCGTTTCTAATAAAAGTACTGATGATGATGAACATATGCTTATCATTCACTGAGCCTGATGGAATAGTGATGAATACTGCATTGCCACTCTGATGTGTTTTTGAAAAAAAAGAACTTCACATCTCATCAGCTACAGTAGGATGGTCCTATCATTCACTTTAAATGCATCGGATAAAATTGCTAGGCACTTTTCTACAGTATTTACAGAACTAATTGTTTAACAGGACAGGAACCTAATACATTTGAGACTCACTAAAGACTCTCATAGTGACCAAAATGGCCTGTAGTCGTGATTAGCATTAGCAACAGAGTCAGGAATTAATCTCACCTGATATACAATCGCTTGGCAAAAAAAAAAAAAAAAAAAAAAGCTGTGCGTTAAACAAAGTTCCTCTCTTGTGAATCATATTCCAGTTGTGCGTCTGTCTCAGAGCTGATGATTCTGCCCTAAGCATGCTGGAGGTAGTCAGGGCAAGGGTGTGAGTGTCTGTAGTTAGTGATGAACAGTGCAGACTGATGCCACCAGTAGAACATGAGCACCACCAGTATGTGCCAAATCTGGTGGCTCGAGCCGATGTAGTTCAGCTGACCTGTAGGTAACACGACATTGGAATAGATCATGTATCGCAATCAAAACCCACCACAGTAATAGTGCGTATAGATGATCGGAGTTTTGCTGACTGAAAAAGTGCTTCGTACAAATGAGAAGCATTTTTAGCATACGTTTTTGTATGGGTACAATGTGATCAGGACAGGTTTGGAAACATCCGTAAAAAGAAATTATCCCCATTAGTGTATCACGTTTCCATTTTGTCACCTCTTGCACTTATTTAACAAACAGGCAACAATTCTCAGCACTTTCTAACAGTCAGCAGGTTTTTCACTAAACAAATGTCTTAAGGATCGCACTATTAGCACTAGCACGCATTTTCAGCTAAAAGTTACACCCCCCGGTCTATTTTTCCCCACCTTCTCCAGGAGATAGTAAGGTGAAAAGTAAAATAAATAAATAAATTACATTACATTCATCATTTGGTTAAAGCATTGTACATTTCACAATTTGTACAAAATTGCTGTGGTATAAGGGATAAAACATTTTGGGGTATTTTAAGAAAAGGAAATTTGGAGCCATGAATGGGTGAAGTAAAATAGCCATTTTTTTTAAGGAAAAAAAAAAAGACGTCTCCAATTTTTGAAGCCGTTCCTGTGATTGATACATGGAGGTGGGGAAAATCATCCATGAGCACATTGTCTTTTGTAACCAAGCATACTGTACATGAAATATAATTATTCACTGATGTCGACTGGATACATTTGACTATTATATACTTTGTCTCCCATTTTACCTGGAAAGTAGCGCTCTGGAACTTTGGAGACATAAAAGATGAAGGCAACTGTAGCAAGCAAATACAATATGAGCACTCTGGGAATAAAGTCCTACAAACAGAGAGAGAACAAAAAGAATTTAAGAACAATTTGAGATCATAAATTAAATTGCCACATTGTAAAACTATAGCAGATGCAATGGATATTGTGTGTTCAGTAATATATACCCTGATCAGGCATAACATTATGACCACCTGCCTTATATTGTGTTGGTCCCCCTTTTGCTGCCAAAACAGTTCTGACCCATCAAGCATTTACTTCTTTAGCAATTTGAGCTACAGGAGCTCGTCTGTTGGATCGGAACACATGGTCCAGCCTCCGCTCCCTACGTGTATCAGTGAGCCTCGGCCGCCCACGACCCTGTCGCCGGTTCACCACTGTTCCTTTCTTACTTTTGATTAATACTGACCACTGTAGAACGGAAACAGCCCACAAGAGCTGCGGTTTTGGAGATGCTAGACTCAGTCGTCTAGACTTCACAATTTGGCCCTCGTCAAACTCACTCAAATCCCAACTTTGAGGATAAAATGTTCACTTGCTGCCTAATTTATCTCACTCAATAACCGGTGTGTGAAGAACACTGATTATCTCTTCATAATGGCACCTGTCATAATGTTATAATGTCAACGTTATGCCTGGTCAGTGTATACATCTTTCACTCTAATATAATAGATCATTTGCTTTGTCCATTTCATCGAGTCACTAAAATGTTAGATTCATAATCATTACATTTTACAATGCCAATAAAGTGAATTCTCATTCAGAATGTACTGCCACCCTGCTGCTTTTAAATACCTGCACTATTTCTGAGCTGAAACCTCCACTAAGCCAGATCCAGTGGATGGTAGGGATGAGGCCGTAGGCCACTACAGAGCAGAAGATGACGGAGCGCAGCTTCTGCCACTTCTTTGTCAAGTAAAGTGGGTGTATCTGGGCAAAGAACTCCGCTAGGGTCATTGCCAGAACCATAACCAGATACACCTGCCGCCAGTACTGAAAAACATCAGAGAGCAGAGAATGTTAAAATATACACTGACAAATACACACCACACACTGGAAACTATACAGTATAAACACAACGGTAAAGAATGAAGTGGCCTACAGCGGTTGGAGGATCTTGTCACTGGGTCAACACTAGAGAGTGGTTTTGGAGAACAGAACAGTGACCAAAGTGCTGAGCGTTATAGACCGTGTGTCCCACCCAGTACATGCAAATTATCATGTTTGGCTGATGAATTAATTCTGTTAGTTCAACTGATTTACCATGTATGTATGTATGTATGTATGTATGGATTTATGCTCTTAATAAACTTCCTTTTGGAAGTACAACAAAGCAGTACAGCCTAAATAAACTTCCTTGATTTCTGGATAGAGAAAATGATTGTGAGAAAATGCAAGAGAGATAGAAAACAGTCTCTCTTTCTCTTGGGGGACTTGGCTGATTGAGTAGTCACCCAAAAAGCAGAGCTAAACACTTGGCAGGGGTAGAGTGGAGATGGCTCACCCACGTGTGTGAATGTCATATGGTGGGGAACAGGAGTGACGGAGCGGGTCCTCGAACATGGCCATCTGCTTTGGGCTGGAGCAGATTTCCGCCGCATTCTGGGGCACAATAAGCCAGCACTTCCAATATGTGGGGGGAGGGTGTGTGCCGCGAGTATGTGTGCGCAGAGCGGCGTGGCCAATCGCTGCGGCCCTCCGCAAAGAGCAAGTGGGAGTTGGGGGGTGGGAGGACGAGAGTGAGCAGCCTGCTCAGGATGTTCCAGATCCAAGTTTCTCTGAAAGCTCTGCTCATCACTTGCTCGAGACAAAAGATACTCTGTTCACAGCCAAATCTGTTTAGTCAAGTAGTACTTTAGAAGAGAAACTCTAACAAAATATTGAATGCAAGTTGCATCAGAGAGAGAGAGAGAGAGAGAGAGAGATTACACACATCACATATACAACAGTTACACTACAGTGTTCCTGTGCACTATAGAAATAGTTTCAACACGTACTAACTTCATACACACCACCTACAGGATCCCACGCACGTGTTTTCCTACACAAACGCTTGAACTCTTGCTCTGTATCTGTTGCACAGGTACCGTATGCCCACAACAAAAGCAGGCCGACCATCTGCTACCACACCGCTTTGGGACGATGCTTCTCAGGCCAACTAATTAATCTACCCCAGTCTGAATCTCACCCCACAAACGCGTACATACACACACTGCAGGCACAGTGTAAACACTCATCTTTTCATGTCAATCACATGGGACTGCTTATTTCTGTGTGAACTGGATTCAAGCTATTTCGCAGTAGTACCCATATCCAGGCTAGTGACACGAAGTTAAATTCATCCAATTGCATTGTCATTTGTAGGTGAGGCAACACACAATCCATAAATATCTAGCAGTATGTGACTTGATTATTGTTTAGTGGTCGAGGTAAGATCAAATCCCAGAACTATTAAACACTGTTTGATAATATACAGTCAACCCCCGATAATTTGCAGTTAACAGCAAGTTGCGGATTATCTTAAAAATCGCATGAACTTTGTTTTAAACTATGTTTTTACTAACAAATTTCCTACTTTTTAAAAACACATTATTGTATTAAAGTCAGGTACTGATGTAGGTGAGGAGACACCTACATGACCTGCAGTCAGAGTTCCAATTTATCCCAAAGGTGTTCAGTAGGGTCGAGGTCAGAGATCTATAGCAGGAGATCTTCCACCACAAACCATGTAAATCATATCTTCATGGAGTTGGCTTTGTGATCAGGGGCATTGTCAGGCTGGAACATGTTTGGGTCTCCAAGTTCAAGTGAAGTGAAATTTTAATTGTGTGCCTTCAGCTTTGCGATAACAGTTTTGGGAAAAAACAGCATATGGCTGTAAAAAAATAAAGAAAAAAATAAATTAAATAATTAAAAATAAATAAATAAATAAAAGGTGTCCGAATGCTTTTGGCCATATAGTGTATATGTGATAGCATTTGCCATTGATGTTTGGGCTCACAAATATAGGGAATATTTTCTCAGTCAAATATTTCTGAGCATTTTAGGTATTTTGGTCTTTTCTCTCCCGCTGTGACCAGCATATAGAGTCGTGTCAGTGACATGCGATTTCTTCCGTAGTGTTTCAAATGAGAGTGGAAAGAAACAAGCAAATGCAAATGCAAATGCACATGAACTCAGATGAGAATAATCTTTTTCTGCATTCGGTCTTACAGCACTGTTTGGCGTGTTATGTGTTATCTATATCTATCTATACGTGTCAAGTGAAATCAACTGGTCGGTTTCCTGTGTTCTTTAAAACCACCTCAAAACAGTTTCACGTAGTGCAATAAGAGAAGCACTGCTTATGTCACTAATGCGTTCACTATACTTTTCTAGCCTGGCGCAAAGGTGTCACATTATAACATGTTTTGTACTGCTGGTTATGTAAACAGTGTATCAAATGTCACAATGCTCCTAAAAAAAACCCCAACAAACCAGATGTACGTTATGTTACGTACGTTATTGCAGTAGAAGGCGTAGAAGACACCTGGAACGTAGCAGCCCAACGTTCCGATAGAGACCCCTGCGTAATCCAGTGCCATCCAGCGCCGGCTGTTTTTTTCCGAACGGTGACAGCAGAACAGGTGATATCCCACTGAGCACAGCATGCACACCTAAACAAACCAGACTCCATGATTAGACTCCATGTAGGCCACTTAAAAATAAAGATATTTAACACGCCAAGTTCATGTTTTCAAACAAGCGCCCACTGAATTGTGAATTTCAATGCAATGCAATATGTATCGCCCACAGATCAGATCATTCAATTATGCGATTATCTTAAGCCTACCTAGCATGCACACAGTTATATACGAACTGTGATCTTGTTTTTCTCTCTCCGATTATTCTGGCATTATCTTTCGAAATGTATGTTCTGGGAATTAACACAGTCTCTAAGCTACATCCTTATGCTTGAGAGAATAAGTGCCAAAGTAGGAGGAAGCTCTAAAACTACTGAAAATAGAACTATGGCACACTAGCAACTACAAATATCCGATTAGCTGACTTCAAAAGGTAACAAATTGAATAGAATATGTTGTGCTACTCGGCCATAACATACTCAAGCAAAAATCTTTAACTGCTTGAAAACCTAATACACAATTCATTCATGGGGGAAAAAAATGACTCTGATATTTTAGAAATTCCTTAAAAGGTTCTTATGATGTGTTAATCACAGAGCACATGCGAGCCAAAGGTAAATAAACACACCTGGAAGCAGAAGAGGCTTATAGAGTAGATGACATAATCTTCTCTGGAGGCTCCGGCCATAGGCAGCACAGCCACCATGTCGTACACTCCCAAGGAGAAGAACAGGAAGAACCCGAGCAGGTGACTCCAGATGTTCACAGTCTCATTGGAAAGGATGAAAAGACTAGAAAGTAAACAGGATTATCAGTTGGAGAAAGCCACAAACTTACACGGTTTATTCAGACAATGTTTGGCTAAATTTGAAAAGATAAATTATTAAAATTTGTGATGACTCAAAATGTGAAATCCCATCAAAATAATTGATAAAGTCATGCAATATGCTCCGTCAAAACTTCTAGTTTCTTCATATTGTATTGAATCACTAGCAACAATGCACAATTCCAATAATGAGTTACAGTTTAGGGATTTGGAGACTCTCAAATTGTAATAGATCAGATATGACGTTTTTCAACCTGAATTTACTGACCTATTTTATACAATGAATATGTGCAATTGTTATTTGAGGTTGTTGCATTGTACCATGCCATCCTCCAACTTTTAGGTGAGCATTATAGTAGCTCTCCAACTGCAAAATTTTCTGACATTGCCAGAACGGTCTCCTTTGGTTTTCGTTGGAAATGGCATGCGTGGCAACTCGCTTTTTTTGATAACCGAAACCACAAACCACATGCTATGTTCATAGATTTCTTTTCACAACGTGCGATTTTTGTCTGTGGTGTCAAAATTCAACTAAAAAGTTGCACAATTCGTATTACCTACATTTACAGATACAATGACCTATTGACCACTCAAAATGTCCTAATAAAAGCTGGTAATAAAAAGAAAAGAAAGAAATCAAAATAATTTCTAACGCTTTCACTTATACCCAGAACAAATGGATATTTATGTAAAACTCTCACTTTTGTGCTTATGTTTTGAATCATTACAACAAAAAATAGAAAGAAAAATTGTGATTGTGGATATCACACATCCGTAGCTCAAGAATGTGCAGTTAGATCTATTCAGGTTACTGTCCGTCTATAATCTCCTGGTGTATATGTCAGTTTTCTTACGGTTCTCCACGTTTCTCAAACATCCCAAAAACATCGCTGGGACATGAACTTAATACACTACATCACTCCTAGATGTGAATAAGCAAACACCACCCTAAAAGCTTTCTATCAGGTTTCTATCGTGAAAGCGTTTATCATGTATTTTTGCGATACCCAGGCAAATTAATATCACACATAATATAATAATGTGTTAAATTTAGCATATTCGAAGCTTGAATGAGCACATTGTACTTTGCTTTTTACTTCTGCAGGGGTGATCTGTCAAGAGTCATAAATGTCTAGAAGAATAGATGGTCAGGATTTGAGATGGTTTCCTTGTTAGAGGGACAGGATCAGGCCAAGGCCTGGACCAAGAATAAATCATGTTACTAAATAGTGATGATGGGGTTCTGCCACCATTATTTTATCAAACTGGAAAGAACCTAGCTGTTTGAAGAAAATGGTGGTGGATGGGTAGAGAGAAAAGGTATTTTTGGACCGATACATAATTGGGTTAATAGCGGACTAACGAGTTCAATTTACATTTTAAAACCAAGTCAAGCTGGTTCAGGTATAGTAGGCAATAGAGAATTCTGGCATCTCTGCCAATTAGGCTTAAACTTATCTATTAAACTTATCTATTACATCCTGTTGTGCTCCTATGCACATGCTGTAGCACACTGAGGAAATCTTTACATTTATCCTATTTGACAGACGCCCTTATCCAGAGCGACTTAAAACTGAGCAGGGGAGGGTTAAGGGCCTTGCTCAGGGGCCCAGCATTGGTGGTGGGATTTGAACCTGTGACCTTCCAAAGTCCAATGCCTTTACCACTGAGCTACCCCCTTAACCACCTCCAGTCTTTCTCTCTCTCTCTCTCTCTCTCTTGCTGAAGGACCTTTTTATTTAAAAATTGTGCTTTATGCACCTTTTTCTGTTTGCTTGAAGGCATTAATAAACTGCAGTACTAATGTTCAGCAGCAATGACTTTTTTCCACATTTTTTTCCCACATCATATCTTTTTGCAAATTATAGAGTAGTATTAAAAACAGTATCAATAACTACCAGTATCGATAAACGGTAGTGGTATGGATAAAATGGAAACAATACCCATTCCTAGAGGTTTGGAAAATTATAAAAGATGGGTGTGAACAGGTTGCAGAATAAAGACTGTGCATTGGCTGAATGAATGA
The DNA here is from genome assembly GCF_014805685.1 of Silurus meridionalis. NCBI lineage: Eukaryota > Metazoa > Chordata > Actinopteri > Siluriformes > Siluridae > Silurus > Silurus meridionalis. The sequence goes on from NC_060910.1 coordinate 11,293,901, forward strand.
ATGAATGAATGAATGAAATAAACAGCCTGATCGATCAATACAGAGAAAATCCTTGCATAGTACAAGTACAAAGTACAAAGCAACGAAATGCAGTTCAGCATCTACCAAAAGTGCAAATAGTTGCAATGTGCAAACTGACAAGGGCACATAATTATAAATAACAAATAAATATAAAAGCTATGGTCAGTGAAAAGTCGGTTTCTTTTGTTTTTTTACTTTTGCTATTAATTTTCCATGACATTCCTGAAGAAATACATGCCTGTGGTTTTCTCGATCTTGTGTAATCTATTCACTTACCTTTTAATACACAGTCTGGAGGTGAGGTAAGCTCTGTAGCCGTCAGTGATGTAGGGGTTCTCCCTCAGAAAGCCTGGCACTTGCTCATAAGTGTACAGTCTGATTCCTCTGGGCACAAGCACAGGCCAGTACTGATAACTGCCCAGCTCGATGTACTGCGTGTTCTTCAACACCTTCGCTGAAGGCATCGTGGATTTCCACAGTTACGCTACATAGAGCTGAAACACAAGTTCACACGTGGATTACTCAAGTTTATATATATATATATATACACACACACACACACACTCCTTTCTTTCAATGCCACGTAGTCAGATAGCTCGATTAGCTAAAATAGAGCTAGCAAAACTAATCCTACCAAACATTTACTGTCAAACTCAACACATAAACACGACTTTTAATATGATTATACCTAAGTGCATATTTACACTAAATATATCGAGTTAAGTCGTTTCCTACTATACACCATTTACGGCTAACTCTAAACCGGGCTAATAGCATTAGGCTAAAACTAGTTTTCAATGAACGTCGTGTAATGCTAATCAGCGTTAGCTAAGGTAAAAATAAATAAATATACGCATGACCACGGGTTATCTTTTCTACCTGATAAAATAAATTCTACCAAATAAAAAAAACACCCCAGGGACAATCCAACAAATATAGTACATAGTTATCATGCTAATTACCGGAGACTCCCATTGCTAGCATAAGAAGATAGCTTGTTATTTCAGTTTTATTAAACACAAAACACAATATGCTCACTTTATGGCGTGGTTACTTACCACAGAATTAGCTAAATGTTTGTACCAAGTAGTCCATTTGTATATATTTGTGTGGAGGTCATTATAAAAATCCTAAAGCTCTTCCCCGGGTGAAAGCTAATCTCATCATAGCCGACAGTTCAGCTGTAAACTCGCTAGCTAAATGCTAATTGAGGCGGTGTGAGGTACAGCAGGCTACATACACTACAGACCTGCATGTGTATCAGTGCTATAGATAGTGTCCACTCACTGATCCTGGTGTATTCATCACCATGTAATGTCTCATAAATGCCCTAAAGCTATTCGCATTTATATTAATTTCTTTGATGTCATAATAGTCATGTCATAATCCAGAGTGATTTACATTTGAGCAGTTGAGGGTTGAGGGCTTGTTGAGGTTTAAGGGCTTGTTCAAGGACCCAGAAGTGGTAATTTGGGGGTGCTGGGATTTGAACTAATCACCTTCTAATCCAAGGACCAAAGCATTAAACACTGAGCGATCACTGACTGTGCAATGCTACACTACAAATAATTTAGAGACTGACCATTGAATCTGTATGTGGTTAAATTCTTATCACAATATAGAAAGAATACAATTATATAGGATGTTTCAGAATGCTGTAGATGTGTTCCTTTGCTGGGACTAAGAGGTCTAAACATGTTTCAGAACTGCATGTTTGTGCACAAAGCAAGATCCATGAAGACGTGGTTTTAACAGGGTTCGAGTGGAGGTCAAGTGATTTGAACAGAACCCTGACCTAAACCTCTTTTAACATCGACTAAAACTCGAACACTGACTGCACCCCAGACCTCAACCTACACTGAACTGTAAATCTAGTGGAAAGAGACGAAGAAGAGTGGCGGTTATTATAACAGCAAAAAGGATCTATGTTCAAAAAAGATTACAATATAATATAAGATATTGATTCTTAATATATATATTGATATTGGCGACTTCTCTGTACCACGAGCCTCAACACTTAGTGACCCTGTTCTGTGACATGGTCTCAATATGAGCTACTATGAATTTGGTATGTAACAACAAACACAAAATATTATCAGGAAACCACTGTGTTCAAGTGTAATCTCTTTTATTAAATTTTTTACAAGTTTTTTTTTAGATTTCAAAGTTCAAATGTCATTCAAACATATTGAAAAGTGTACTTAAGTAGTTTAAAGTTATTAAAATGTCCAAGTAACTGAGCCAAGAAAAATATACAAACATAGCATTTAGGTGGACTATTAGAGTACTTGTATTGCAAGTTGCATAACTTTCTACCACAGGGAAATGGTCATAAAATTTGGCTCTTGCTAGAAGAAAACTTTCCCTGTACCATTCTTTTAATTGCAGTAGGAAAAGGGCCAGAACAGGACCAATTTATCTTTTGTTAACTGTCATGAAATAATTGCTTACCATTTAATGACTTCACACTCTGCTGGTGTGCAAGCTTTCTCTGTGTTTTTGGATGTCTAATTATCCACATGCTATCTGCTCTTCTCAAAACTCTGGGAAAGTATAAACAAATCTACATTACCATGGCAAAGAATCAGCTTGCAAGACCATATACAGACCTACTGCCTGTCCTAAGCTCTGGTTCTAAGGTCCTTATCGTTACGTTTCCCAGAGAGTCCATCAAATTATTCCACTGACCTAAGCAGAATTTTTCAGTCAAGCACCTACAACAGATTTACAAGCATTCATCAGCAAGTATGCTCCTCAAGCAATTCATTTGTGCATTAATGCTTTAAAGTGAACCCCTGACTGGAAGGCTTTTTAAATGACTTCAGCTCAAAAAAGCATGATTTTTCACTGACTACACATTGCCTCCACCTGACAGTTCCAGATTTAAAAACTCTATAGTCGTTCTATTTTTTTTTCAATTTAATTAGGGCTGTAGCGATCAATTATTTTAGTAATTGGAACAATTATTCCAACGATTAATCGAGTAATTAGATAATAAGTATTGCGTGATGGAGAAGTACAGTATGTGCCTGCATTTTTCAGCATTGAGGACACCATTAAAGAGCAATACTAAATATACAAGAGGAAATAAAACAGGTCTCTTAAAATTAACTAGTAATTAGTTTCCTCTTTGAAAAATGAACATTTTATTGCTGAAATTTCATACAAGAACTTTTGTATAAACTATTTGACTTTCTTTTTCTTAATTATTTCTTGTAAACATCCAACATTTCTGCATGTCGGCCTGAAGTTTGAAGCTGTTGGAACAAGATGAAGAAGAGAAGGCCTCTTTCATACTCCGTCTCCTCCAGAGCTGATTGCTAGACAGAGTTTTCTCCAGGAATCGGAGGCTTAGTGTGATACCATGCAATTCTCTTGATTGTAGACTATTTAAATTTTCAATGTGTAAAACTTTCTGGCACTACAGAATAATGGTCCTTGGGAAACACAATGCTCCCTATGTAGATCAATGGACTAAACAAAGCATACAGGCAAACATTTGCCTAATTTTCACCTGATTTACCTTATTTGTATTCAAATTACTCGAAGAATAGGTTTAGCCCTACTTTTCATATCTCACATCATAATGCCTCATGGATCTTGCCTGTCTCTGACACTAACTGTGTCTAAACAAAGTTCCATCCGTTTCTGATTGTGTGACCATGTTTTAAAAGCTGGGAAAAAAAAAAAAAATGAGACAGGATGGAAAAAAGAATTAATTTGTATAACACAAATCAGAAATGTGTAACAGATGAACCTAAATAACCTTTTCTGATAGTATGTTTGGAAAAAGAGTTATCAGACATTTTTGAACATTACGAACAACATAATTTTTTTATATTACCATATTATCTTATCTTATGTTATTTACAATTAAGCCTGCTGAGTTTCTGTGCATACAGTACAGTATTTCGACTGTGTTCATCTGATGGTAAACATGGCGATGGGAATGGGAAGGGCTGTGAGCCCTCTGCTGGCCAAACAATTCACCCTTCTTCACAATAATTTTGATGCAGGGATGCAAGACATTACAACTTTTATTTAAAATAGTAAAACAGCATATACAACTTATACAATAAAACTATACACATGAAACCTAATAGGTTAGGTAAAACCAAGAAATTATATTAAAATTACCCTGCAAAATCTTAGAAAGTGTATATGGAGTAGACATTACAAATATATTTAATGCTGCATTAAGCCACTGTGCAAAAACAGATTTCTTTTTTGGCTGCTGATAAAAAAAGATTTAAAGAAGTACAATGATGTGGCAGATAGGTTAGCTTCCTCAAAGCTCTAGGATTCATATAATCAGACACAATTGTCTAAACTTTCTTTGTATGCTCTATTGTTAAAAATGATTTAAATTAAATGCAAAATGCTTGTGCAAATCACTTTTGATTGATTCATAACATTAAATCATGTATCTTTATTACATAATGAAATCAACAACTGAAAGCTGGCGCGGACCGGTTCTAGCATTACAATGCCCTATATACAAAATCCATTAAGACATGGTTTACTACATCTACAGGTAAGTTTGGTCATTCGCTCTAATGCCATAAGGGTTACTAGGGTCTCTAAGGGGTCCTCTCTGCTTGTTATACACTGTACCAGGAGTAAAATCACTGGGTCACAAAACAATGTGGTCACAACTAGCAACATCAGCTCACAGGAACAGTATTACCCCTGTCTTTTAAAGCTCTGAACTGAGAGTCTTCTGTCAACACAGGTTTCCACCAAGATATTTTTTCTTTCACTCTCAGGTGGAAGCACAAATGAACCACCTCAGAGGCACAAATCACAGTCTTCCCTCAGATTTTACACCCAAGATAATTGCCTTCTCATGTGGGAGTGTGTTCTTCATTAACACTCCTAATTCACCTTTCAGCACATTGCTCTTCAACAGGCTGTCAAATGCTCTGCCAAGACAATTTGCCCAACTCAGACAGTTATACCATGGCAGCTACAGAGTGCTATCACAATTTTTCTTCCAGTGTCTTTGGCCTCAAATGTCGCCTAGAAATATGTTTAACAATTTTCAAACGTAATTGTGAACCCAAAGAGAACAGCTAATCATCTAGTAAAAACTGTACTTCCACACCCACAATAAAACAATAAATAAACCTAAAAACAACCTGCTAACACTGTTGCCATTTGGTTATTTGGATCTGATTTAACACTTGATCACTGCATGACAGGAATTATATTCAAAATAGTGATTACATTTCCTGTTAAACAATGTTGCCTTAATGCTATAATGTACTTACTATTGTTGATAATGACCTTATGATCCACTGAAAGTCAACATGACACCATGAAATCCTACATCTCAACCGGTAAAACAAATCATTGGTGAAACAAATATCTGCATGTGAATCTGTATTCTGATTTAAACTTGTGGATTTTACCCAAACCAGGTTTTTTATTTAAATGAGACACCTATGATTATTCCATAGAAACTCTGGAAACCACTGAAAACCCAGGAGTAGAGGTAGAATGATCTGTGAATTTTGGCGCTGACAGTTTCTTAAACTTAGCTACATCATTCATGCTCACACCTTTTAGACCTGCACATTTTTTTTCACTTGTATTTCATGAAATATAAACGAACAAATAGAATAATTCAAATTACTCTAACCAATTCCTAGTAGATTTTTTTAGCAAAAAATTGAGCAAAATTGTTTTTTGTCTAAAAACACCCTAAGAAGAAGCATTTATTTGTCACTTATACATTATAGGGTAGTTTAATTCTTTGCATATCCCAGCTGATTCGGAAGTGAGGATCAGAGTGCAGGGCCAGGCATGATATGGCACCCCTGGAGCAGATAAAGTTAAGGGTTTTGCTCAAGGACCAAAAAGTGAGAACTTAGCAGTGCTGAGGATTGAACCCTGGACCTTCCAATCAGTATCCCATTTAAAAAATGAGTGAATAAATCCTGTGGATGAATGTGGTCTTTCTTGGTCCTGTGAACTTCATATCTTGACATACACCTCTAAACTCCAAAGCAAAAAAAGCAAGCAAGCAAACAAAAAGCAGTGTACTATTTATATCTCTATTTTTCCCCACTTAGAATACATGACCTGTGTATTACAAATACCATGTTTTTATTTTGTATGAAAGGCACAGTTAAAATGTTATACGAGTCCCAAATAAATAATCGACTCTGTACTTCCATTCAGATTCAGCTAAACTTTATTCATAAACCTGACTCCACGATACATGATGCACCATGCTGACATTTACCCTTTTACCCAAGTTACTCTGATAAAAATCCTTTGCTTCTGTTGTTCTGATTAAAATAAGGAATCCCACCATGTCCTGACAGCAACCTCAACTGCAAAGTCCCCTCCAGATGTAGCAGAGGCCAGCATAAATTCATGCTGGGAAACACCACAAAAAAGCTGTCTAGCCTGGCAGTAGCCACCACCATCCCCCCAAAACTCTCGTCAGATTTATTTATAATCTCCGCCAGGAGACATCTGCTGTGGACAAGCCACAGTTTGCACAAAGGTTGTGTCAACGGTTTCGTTGCAACTTGTTCCGAAGTCTGGCTCATCGTCATGAGACTCTCCAATAGGATGGGTGTCATGGCCGATCCAGTTCCCTACTGTCTGATCGCTACGATATGGAGGACAGAGAGAGGCTTCAAGGCGCGAGTAGCTAGGCTTGCTGTTTACTCGATCTGAATGCTTCTGTTTGTTTGGTGTCTGAAGTCTGGTCATGGGTTTATTTTTGGGACGGCTGACACACTAGGGCAGATCAGAAGCTGGACGATGTGTTCTGCTGTGACGCTGCTTTCTGAGCCTAGCATAGCAGCAGGAGGTCAAACAAAAGTCTTGATGTAAAATAACAGAGGCAGTACCTTTTTTTTTTTTTTTTTTAAGGTAGGCCTGCAATTTCTGCGCTAATAGGAGAGTAAAATGCCATCTAAACTGCCTTTCTTGAAAAGTTAACTTAGCTACAAATTCTTAAATGAGCAACATAAATCATTTTGTAGAAATGATCTATAAATGATCAAATAAATATATTTTCTATTTCTTTCGATTCTTATCTGATAACCTGTCTGTGTAATCCGATCCCAAAACACAGAAAATAGTTGAAAATGGATTTTCTAATTGTTCTAGAAAGCATCAGTCAGCGTTTTATGGTTACGTAATAGCTAATATATGCTATTAGCTAATAATGTAGCTAATATTAAGGGCATCTTTACACATTGTATTCTTCATTATATTCTCTATGAAATGTAAACTAACCTTTATTCATGTATAGCACTTTTAATAATGTACATTGTCTCAAAGCAGCTTTACACAAATAAAGCTGTAATTAAATAATGATTTTCTGTCATCTGTTGAAATTTTTATAATGCTGATTTAGACAATGCCTTAATTGATTGAGTAAATAAAATACAAAAAATTACTTAATGTATGGTCTACACATTTTCAGGGCCAGGAATCAGGAATATCCTAACTAGTAGTTAGCATTATGGGGAATACTGATCAGTTAAGTATTACAATCCAAATTTCAGTCTCAAGAGTGGCCACTCTTATATGTTTGGAAAAGTTTTTATTACCCCCACATACCCCCACCAGCTCAACTCTATTTTGTACATGCAAATCATATACATTTTCTCACCTATTGGTTCATTTTACATTTCCTCCTTATTTACTGTACAATTATCTCTCTGAGTGTGAGTTGCACCGTGGATATAGTATGTAATTTAAGAGATAATAGTTGTGTGCTGTAGGACTGATATTTGGCTGTACCACACCTCTTAATTGTCAGATTAGATTAGATTAGATTAGATTAGATTAGATTGCATGAGATAAACACATAACGTTTACAATGTGAACAATATAATAATTAAAATATATCATTTTCTAATCATGATATTGATATGATTAATACATGTTAAATAAAAAAATAAGAGTAGTATATTGAAAGATAAGTACATGCTCACATCTGTCCTGTAGATGTCACTCTGCAGCCATAATCAGATTTTTTTTCAGTCTATAAGTGCAGGATTTTAGTGGGATATTAGGATATTAACCAAGTAAAGGGTTCACAAATTTTGTTTAAAAAGTATTCTGTATTTAAAGATCTTAACTTCTTTAGGGTCATGTCTCATTAAAATGACTGGCATAGAGTACATTTTCGCCTTATATTCATGAACTCAGTCACATAAGTGTCACAAATGTATGTGAATATTCATAAACACTTATTCTAATAGGCATTGACTGACATACAGACCTCTTAAAAACAAGTTATGTCACCTGAATATGACATTTATGACAACTGATAAATCAAAATAAATATTAAGATTAATTTTAGCAACATTTTAATAATATTTCTATTAATGCTCTTTTTGGGATTTTGGAATAAAAGACCAAAGATTTCGAGATATAGATTGTATTCCATTGAAGATCTATCTATCTATCTATCTATCTATCTATCTATCTATCTATCTATCTATCTATCTATCTATCTATCTATCATCTGTTTAAATGTTTTAATCTATAAATGTCTAAAGGCTCATTATTTGTAATAGTTTGTTAAAAAGATGTACATAGCCTATGTTATCCACTAGATGGTACTATAACAACTCTTTCTGCTATCTTGCCAGAGCTTTCGATCACCACCTCTCTCGCCAAACACCTTTAACAGTGTCCTCACTCTTAAAATATCTTAATAAACTAATAAATACTGTATTGTAAATATTGTAAAATGATCAGATGGTGGACTCCCCAAACTGGATGTATTCATTATGAACTACAATATCAAATGTGGGCAAGCAAAAGTGACTGATGGATTATAACAGCTCTTTGGGAAAAGCCCAGGGAAGAGAAATGACCATTCAATTTAAACTTATAAATCAATAAAAATTATTTATCATGTTGATGTATCAGCAGTTGAAGGACTTTTATAAGATCCATTTTAAAATAGAATTAGTTCAACCTATACCATCAGTACATTATATGAATAAGTGATATGCATTAGAGAATAATTATTGATTTTAAAAGGCATATATACATAGTCGTTATATTGTTCTTTTTTCTTTCTTTTTTTTTTTTTTTTTTTACATTTTTCTTGTTATATAATTTTTTACTTGTTTAATTTATAAGTTTTAAAGTGTTTACATATGATTTAAAATGGTTCTACATGGAAGATTATTATTTATATAAATTATTTTATAATACAAATCAAGTAAATACAGATGAAAAAAAAAAATTGGTTCACACTATGGTTTTGTTAATCAGTTTAAATTATTGTGTCTACATAATTTTTTATATACATTTGTATATGTACTGAAGTGATTTTTGGATTGTATCTGGTCCACTAGTTGAAATACAGGGCTTCCAACATTTTTATTACTCTCAGCCCCATTTACAGCTTCATGCTTAAAAAACAGCTGCCAATATAAACAGATCTGAAATTTAAATATTACCTGTTTGATCACCAGTTTGTTTGGCTGCGAGATTTTCATGGTTGTTTTTTCTCCAAATACAGTGATCTCATCGCAAATATTTAAAAATGACACCTGGTTTCAAAATCCATGAAAAACAGATCAAGGGACTTACACAAGGATAAAAAATAAGGCAAAGGAGAGGGCTGTCTTGGCATGTGGGGGTTTCTCAAGGTCATGGCTGAAGATCTGTGTATGGGTGAACTAGGCTAGAAGGGGAGAACTAATGAGATTTTCTTTCCCTCCTTCGCTCTGTCAGTGTGGCATCACCTTGCAGGCCCTGTCAATCCACAACCTTTCATCATTGCTGAAAAGGACAACAAGACGAGGTGGGAAAAATGAGAGAAAGGGATAAAAACTGTTTATTTTTTTAACAGGACAGTTAATTTATTTGGACTGGGTGTAAAAGGACATTTGCATGGAGACGCTTTGGTGATAACGGTGAGGTTGTGACATCCCCTGCTGAATATGCTGAGCTCTCTCTAACCTCTCATCAAACACCATGATCTTTATGGACTGTATCATATTGTGCCGTAATGTGCTTTATTGTCCACAGAATAAGCTTTTCTTAAAAGTAATTGGAAAGCTGGAAATGGCTGCTATCGGCTGATTTTTAAATACATTATTTCTGAAATGTGGCCTGGGTAATGACCCTGTCGGTGTAAAACGTAAGATTTATCTTGGCAGAGGAAATTGATCCATTTCACCTTTGTCTAATGGAAATTTTTATCAGGGATTATCTGTTTATGTAAATGAGCGTTGCCCTGGAACAGGGAAATAAAAGGAACTTGAGGGGGCAGTTAATCTAACACTTGACACGTCAATGTGGACATAATGCATACAGAGTGCTCTCTCTCTCTCTCTCTCTCTCTCTTTCTGGGGGTTGGGTTGAGTATTGTAATACCTCTTCATTACCATATAAAGAAATTGCTAAATCGCCATCCGCACTAATAGAGACGTTACATAGCTCCGGGTACAGGAAAAAAAATCCCTTGCCCTTCTCTTTAAAATTATATTTTGATCATATTTTTTCATATAGTGTACATATGTCATGTCTTGTGTTTACCCTTATGCTACCAGGCAGCTCTGTTTGCCCACCCTAGATGCTTTGGGTGTAAATTCAAGCTGAGGCTCCATACATCTTCAAGTGCATTTGACTTTTATTCAGTGGCCTTTTAGACCTCAGGCCTCTTCAAAACCTCATGAAATGTCATAGAGCATAAACATTTGCAGATCTATAGCTCAGCCTGAAGCATCATAGTCCATGTTGTGGGCAATCCATCCTTTCACTTGAAAGGCTTTTATGTGGTAGCTGTCGAGTATTTGACAGAGTAGTCACTCAAAGAAAAGCAGCAAGGATTGACAAGGCCCTGGCTTGTGTTTGTGGCGTGTGGCATTGTTTTGGAAATGGCGGTAGGTTTGGGTTTCAGGCAAAGGTTCTACCTTTTACCTTCGAATATCTGACTTGTAGTAGGACGAATGGCTAACGACAGTTTCGCTGGGCAATTTTTGCTTATGTTCCTGTTGACCAGTGAAATAGCAACAAGGGTGTTGCGCTTTTTTTTTTACTTAGAATACTATTACCTAAGTATTTATCTTTGGATTTTACATTAAATGTTAAAACACATTTGATCAAGTTTCTTTTATTTCCCCCAGGACCATTTTTCCTTCCTGTTTTCCTGGGATATAAATATGAGCTTGCATAAATGTAAAATCTTTGCTATCCGAGATCACTCGGAAAACAGACAGATATTTTTTTTAACTAAACACGTCAATGTAAATGTATTAAAATGACTAGAACTTAACTAGAACTTTGTATTAACAAATATGTATTGTATTAATTAAGAGTAAAAACAATCAATTACAATAAACATTAACAAAGTAGAAAAGTAAGTCAACATGTTTTAATTAATGCTTGTTCAATTATTAATATAATATATAAAACTGTTTTTAGGTCTAACGCACATTCTGTATGTAACCCAAATCTTGCAGGAAACAAACGTGCTAAATGCTTCTAATCTTCTGTCAACATTGTTATTACCTCATAAATGTTCATTAGGGTGCTGGCTCACATTGTCATATTCGGCTTCATTTTACTCATTAATGGCAGGAAAATTCTTAAATGTACTGATCATTAGCCTTGTATAGTTTTCAATTGAAATGAGCAATGCACGAGTATGCCATATAATTGTTAGTAATGTTGTTAATGTCATTTAAGGGTATTAATGCAGCATAACAATGAATACAATCAATGATTTAGCAGGATTACTGGGACCACCCAGCAAAGAAAGATGATTTTTTAACTTGTATGACGATCAAAAGGTGTCAAAATATCAACACTTAAATAAAAACTGCCATCATTCACCTGTACTTGTAAACAGACAGACAGTAAGAAGAATGAATAATGTCACTTGTCTGCAAATGTAGGCCAGAGAGAAGCATTTGTGGGACATCTGTCTTAAAAACACTTTTGATAACAGAGAGTACAAACCCAGGGAATTGGCTTTGAAGGCTGGAACTGACTAAATGCACAATATGAATAAATTAGAAAATAGGTACATGAGCGTATGTGAGGTGTAATTTAATTCATGAATGAACTTCATGTGTTTTATGATCAGCTGACACATGATGTCCTATAACACTGTGCTGGTGTATGCATGTAGTGTCATGTTGGTTACGTATGTATGTTAAGTATGTTCACAGGTGCTATCAAGTCCTGGAAAAGTTTTGACATACATTCTGTAATACATATGGTGAAAATATGGCAATAAATACATTGTAAAAAAAAAAAAGGATATATATATATATATATATATATATATATATATATATATATATATATATATATATATATATATATATATATATATATATAAGCTACAAAATAAAAACATTTCTATCTCAAAAAGTATCCAAGTTGTCTCAAAAGCTTGCCTTATACTGACCTGCTGCAGCTACACCACACTTTCTACTTCTTTTCAAACTGATTTGAAATGACAGTATGAACTCTGTATTGCTCACTCCTGCTGTGTGGGGAGGTTTTTTGTGCAATTACATGAGCTTTAAACTAACAGGAGCATTAAAAATGAATCCTGGGTAGCAAATAGAGTATCCCCACTCTTCAGAGATCATATGTGTCCTAGAGGAAGCCTGTGACAGATGTTAGGAAGAGATATTCCAACACACACACACACACAGCATCATGAACAGTTTGATGTCTGACTTAATCCCCATTTAATGCACCTACTGTCAATTACTAAAGACCAAAGCACACTAGGCTGACAGTGATTTTATTGCAGTTACCTGTCCCCATGCCACCCAGGGGAATGATTAATTTTTAAAGCTACAAAACGGGAGCAGATCTGGCTTACAAATTGTTCATTTTAATGATTCCAGGCTAAACGTTTTTTTTTTTTCTAAATTGAATATACATTTGTTCAGCTGGGGATTTAGTATGTTTTTGGATTTACTGAAATTAATCCCTTATTAGTCATAATGATATATGCAGTGTTTTATTATTCTATATTCTTCTTCTTCGTTTGACTGCTCCCATTAGTGGTCCCCACAGCGGATCATCCGTCTCCATACTACTCTGTCCTCTTCATCTGCCTTTTTTAAAACAACTACCTGCATGTCTTCCCTCACCACATCCATAAACTTCCTCCTTGGCCTTCCTCTTTTCCTCCTTCCTGGTGGCTCCATTCTCAGCATTTTTCACTTCTCTAACACACTCTCCATTACTTTGCACTGTTGGCCCCCAGGTACCTAAACTCCTCCACATTCTCCACCTCTTCTCCCTACAACCGCACCACTCCACTGCCCTCCCTCTCATTCACACACATGTACTCTGTCTTACCCCTACTGACTTTCATTCCCCTTCTCTCCAGCGCGTACCTCCACCTCTCCAGGCTCTTCTCTACTTGCTCCCTACTCTCACCACAAATACAATATCATCCGCAAACATCATAGTCCATGGAGACTCCTGTCTGACCTCGTCTGTCAACCACTGCAAACCACTACAAACAGGAAAGGGCTCAAAACCAATCCTTGAAGCAGTACCACATCCACCTTGAAACAGTTTGTCGTTCCTACTGCACACTTCACTGTGGTCACATTGTTCTCATACATGTCCTGCACTACCATCCCATATTTGACACCAGACTTCCTCATACAATACTACAACTCCTCTCTCCACTCTGTCGTATGCTTTCTCTAAATCCACAAACACATAATGCAACTCCTTCTGACCTTCTCTTTACTTCTCTATCAACATTCTTAAAGCAAATAGGTCATCTGTAGTGCTAATCCTTTGGCATGAAAACATACTGTTGCTCATAGATCTTAGTGACCTCTTCTCTCAGTCTGGCTTCCACTACTCTTTCCCATAACTTCATGGTGTGACTGATGAACCTTATTCCTCTGTAGTTACTGCAGGTCTGCACATCTCCCTTGTTCTTAAAAATTGGTAGCAGCACACTCATTCTCCATTCCTCAGGCATCCTCTCACCTTCTAAAATCTTGTTAAACAATCTGGTTAAAAACTCCACTGCCATCTCTCCTAATCATCTCCATGCTTCTACCGGTATGTCATCTGGTCCAACCAACTTTCCACTCCTCATTCTTTTAATTGCTGCTTTAATTTCCTCCTTACTAATCCTGTCCACTTACTGCTTCACCAACTCCACACCATCCAACCTTCTCTGTCTCTCATTTTTTTTAGGGTTAGAACAGTTTAAACAAACCTTCAATGTTCCTGGCCTTACTCCCTTTCCACTTCGTCTCCTGAACATACAACATATCTACCTTTCTCCTCTCCATCATTTCAGCTACCTCTCTCCCTTTAACAGTCATAGTACCAACATTTAAAGTGCCAACCCTAACCTCCACTCTCCTCCTTTCCCTGCTGTCTCTGTAGACGTTTCAGTTGAATTGAATTGCATATCATGACATTCACAGGTGTGTATTCTAGTGTTTTCTTAGATCTGTTTTGACCATGACCAGGATAAAGTTGTTAGTCAATACAAATGAATGAATTAGGAAATATGCTACTTAAACCTGGGCTTGTTTGGAGGGACTGGGGTGGCATCAACCCTCAGTGAAATTTGGCTGGCCACCATATGTTGTGACAGTGGCAGATGATACATTTATATTGCTGTCAGTTATCAAAGTATGTTGTACAAATTGTTATACATGTACAAACTGGATATTTGGTTATGGTTATTGGCTAAATGCAATGTGGATGCAGTTTGGTGAAAATTCAAAAATTCACAGCAAGTATAAGGACACCAGCTGAAGCCACTATGAAATTCTGAACCGTGACAGAACCATAGCCAATTATTCCAGATGCTTAGAATTTTGCTCAGCACAAAGCTAATAAAAGATACAAACCCAGCTGTTACAACAAAACTGTCTAAGACATGGCAGACCATATGCAAAACTCGACTAATAGTACCTTTTAACCTGTCGAATGATGGCTATGATTAGATGAAATAAAGGTACTATTTAAAATACATTGAGGACAACATTATTTTTTATCATTAGTTAAAATGTCCAAATATCCTTTTGCCATTGTTGAAATAATTTTCTTTTTTATACATTTATACATACTCAAGTTTTCCTGATACATAATTTATCGTCATTGACAGGGGTATGATTTTTCTACTGAATTTTATTCGATAACCAAGGATTTGTGTATGAGAGTGTTAGTAACACATCAAAAAATAAACCTTTTCCAAACAGAGGGACAGCAACTGTCCAAACCTGACCATGTGTAATTAATCTACTGGGTCAATCTTTCCAGTGTTACATTACACATATAAAAATATGTACAATATGTATAAAACACTGGACATATGGTTGTCAACAATGTTTTGTGTAATACAGAGTGAAATATTTGAATTCATCAGTGTCTCCCATGATTTAAAAGGAATGGGGCTAGTAATTGTACCAATCACACGAAAGGTTCATTTGAAATTGAACAAAATCTGACCATATAGTCATCAGGCATTTCTATATTTCAAGCCATACATTTGATCATGATAATGTATCTAATGTATCTATTGCTAATGACACAACACTCAGTGATAGTATGAGTTATACAATAGAGAGTCCTAATTTGAATTTGTTTGTCCAGTTGTTTTATTAAAAAAAGTATATATATACACACACACACACACACACACACACACACACACACACACACACACACACACACACACACACACACAAAAATATGTATAAAATGTTACCATATTATGATTAATTTATGGTAAGTTTTGGAACTAAACAAACTAATTTCTGAGTGGACCATTAAACCCTCGATGATGATCATCTTCTGTAGATTCCCCATATTCCTGAATTCAACTGCACCAACTGCTTGCTACTACTGCAACACTTCCAGATGCAGGCTATTACTTAGCCCTCCTTGGCTCTGGGCTGCCTTGCTATCCCCCACTCAACCCCTGGGTGTCAAAGTCCCGTCCTGTTGGTAATTTGTTGCTAATCAGCTGTCAGCTCGCGAGCGATGATGAGGCGATCACAGCGCGGCGGGCGGGAAGGTAATGGCCTTAAAAGTCACAGAGTCAATGTCAATGGGATCACTCGGATTCAATCAGGGAGCAGCCATGACGGATGGCGCCCGCTGCCATAACCACTCATTTTGAGCTCAAGCATCTGGGCCCTAGTAAATAACCATCAGAGGGTGGGTCCAAGGGACAGGTCATTAGCCCTGAGAAAAATAAATATCGCTCCTCGTGCAACGGCTGCAAGTCATTTAGCACAGACTAGGAAATTTCACCCTAGATTAAATATGATGAGGCAGTAGTAGTCGGCACTGCGTCTCGGTGACATGGACAGGGAAATTTTTTACGTGGGACTGCCCAAGAAAGTAATACGATTTTAAAGAGTTGATGTGTTTGGTTGAGGGGTCACAGCTGAGAGATATTTAGCCCTCTTGCCCCTAGTATACAGTGTCAAGATAACAAGTATGAACGGGACAGGTTATATTTTGTCCTATGTAGTCAGGATGCATTTCTAGATGCATTGACCAGTTTATAAGGTCATGGGACATCGGAATGACTCTTTTCCCCCTACCTTGTCTCTCTCATTCTTTTTCTATTTAAAGAAGGAGAATGATAATTAGCTAATTAAGGTTTCCAAGGATTTCCAACTATTCAGGTTTTCAGTAACTTTGCACTTCTGCTACTAAATCACAGGGCAAGTTCTTTGATCCTCATCACGCACACACTCCTGCCCCAATGATGGTCTTAATTTTTATGTCACTCTACAAGACCCTACCATCCTCACATTCACAATTGTCCTAATTATTTAAGGATGAACTTTAGAGATGGTACATGCCTACCATCAGGTAGAGTGCCAAAAGACAATGTGTAAATGACCCTGGTGGCTTTCAGCTGTCATTAATCCAATTAATAGTAATGACTTGAATCCATCACTCGCAATCTTAATATAAACATTATCATATTAACCTTTAAAGTCAATTCAGAGTCTATCAACATAATTAATTTAATCAATGTGAAAGTGGGAGTTATCTGAATAATTGATATAATTCTTGTAGATATGAAATATTCATATTTCCTGATTGCAAGCTTCCGCTAAACGGTGCTGGAATAGCAAGTGTCTCCTTCCGATCTACACATAGCGAGAGAGTGGGAGAGAATGTAAGATGTATCTGCAGAGCAAAGGACCTCAGGATCGTAGGACTGACCTTCATGCAGTGGACCGCCTTCACAGCTGAGTTCCTACATTGTTTCAAATACAGCAAAGCCATGGCCGTATATCTCTGTGCTTTGTCCCAGTTCCCTCACTCAGCAACTCTGGGCAAGGCTTCATTAGGTCTAATGTTCCCTTTACAAGCCATTCTCTGGTGGCTATTCACAGAGAACAGGAAAATGCACTGACCTGTGTGTAAGGCAAAGGAGTAGGGAATAGGGTGTTCCTGATTTCCTGGTTGGCGGACACTTGAAGAATGGGTTTCTTTAGTTTAGACAGTATTAGAGACAGGGATTAGAAGGTCAGAACTGCATTGTCTAGTAAAGGAAAGAACATCCGCAACTTCATGATTTGGAATTCTACAAAACCCTGAAGATTCCTTCCAAAAATGTTAAATAATATATTAATAACATTAATACATCTCACACAAACTTCAACAATTATACATGTTCTATTAACACAACATGTTTATGTGGAGCCCTGTGTAAGTTTTAACAATATTAACAATAATGTATTATAATGCATTAATTTAAACCTTGCAGTCGGAGCTGTGAAGCTGCAGAGAAAACAAAACACCATTTAGATTGATTTAAGCATTTAACTTGGCTGTGGTATGACACCAAATAACAAACACCATGAAGGTAATGACGTGCTACTTCACTTTACAATAATTCTTCTCATATAGTGGATAAAAGCCCTTTTAGGGAACCTTGTATTTTGTCCTATTTAAAGAAATCACATTGGTCTGTAGACATGCACACAAGAAAGCAAACGCACACTCATTGGGTCTTTTCACACTTCAGATTTTTTAGGACCTGAGTCATTTCCAGTGAGAGTTTGGAATGTTTTATGCAGTGCTAAAGCTCTTTTTTAAACCTGTTGTGGTTCAGGGACCAGTCTTTAAACACACCATCTGTGAAAGATACCGTTTTAGAAAAATATGATTCCATATAACACCATAAAGCATTCCACACTTTGTCTTAATAGTCTTGAGGCTCTTTGTTAACAGTAAACTCATGTAAACTACTAACATGTCAAGGGTCAAAAGTATATGATTTGAACATCCTATTCTAAAACCATAGACATTAATATAGAGTTAGTTTACCTTTGTTGCTATAATTATCTTGTGTCCTTTATAAAGGCTGTACATTATATCTTGGAATGTAACTATGAACTATTTGTGCACATTTAACACGACTTTTTAAACAGAGGCACTTTCATGCAGAAACATTTTTTAAACTTTGCGTTCCAACAAAAGGAAAATCAAAATTCTACAGCATCCAAAATGCATTTCAAACACTGTGCTTCCGAACTCATTGCAACAGATTGGGGAAAGTTCCATATATTTTTGGCCATATTTTAGGTATTTTTTGCTAAAACAAAAAGGATAAAAAAATCTATTAACATTGCCTGGGATGTCTGTGTGCACTGATCATGTAAAGGGCCACTGTATCAAACACAGAGGTAAAAACAGGTAAATGCTAATGTGATTAGCTTACTCAAATGATTCTTTGATCAGAAAACAAATAAAAAATTCAAAACCTATTGAACCCATATTTATATTGGGATAAACATAAATGCACACACACACACACACACACACACACACACACACACACACACACACACACACACACACACAGAGTCCAGCAAGGACACACCAGAAGCAGGTGCTCTGCCCAGGTGGAAATTCCAATGATGGACCTGGCACGGACAGATGGGTCAATGCAGGTCATAAGTCCACAAGCAAGGCCTCACTCAGTCATTGTCTTTCCCTATCTCTCTCCCTTTCGTGTGCACACACGTATATATACACACACACACACACACACACACACACACACACACACACACACACACACACACACACACACACACAGTGCCTACTTGTTGCCAACTCATTAAACAGGCCATTAAGAAATCCTCCAAAATCGATGCGCCAAAATAAAACTTATCTGCTCGTTTCGGGAAGGATAGATATCATTAGAGAGTAATTAATTTGTATTTTGTTCCTGTGCTCCCCGCAGGGCCCAGAGCTTTTCCACCTTGCAGTGCCAGACAGACTTGCTGGAGGTAATGGCATATATTTGTCTGAGTTTTAGCAACGGCCAGTTCCCTATTACAACCTGTCAGCCGCTAAAAAAGCACCTCAGCTGGTGCTTTGGACCTTCAAAGTAACACATTGTTTCACAAAATAATATGCAGGCTGGGAAGAACTGCTCACTTTTTAATTTACACTACGCACACTGAAAAGTCAAGGAAAGATATATATATATATATATATATATATATATTTTTTTTTTTTTTTTTTTTTTTTAGTTTCCTCCTCGTCTGGCCACTTTTGATTAGGCGAAAGTGTTAAGAGTCTGGCTGCTAGATAACACATTCCGGATCTTCACACTCCTCCGTCCACAATCAATCAGCATGCTACAGTGTTGATGCCGCTCCATCTGCTAGCCCTAGCGCCGTCCATATAACAAACGCTTGTCAATTTAAGCTGTTTTATTGACTCATCTGCTGAGTTAGGCTTTGATCACAATCCCCCCCTTCTTTCTCTCTCTCTCTTTTTCTCTCACTCGCTCTCTTTTTTATGAATACATTTTCATGAATACATTACCAGCTCCTCTCACCCATGTGCTGGGGTGTTGTTTCTCGCAGTTAATCACTGGGCAGATAAATCATGCACATATTTGGTGTCCATCTGCTGGGAAGGTGCTGCATGCATGCTCCCCCTCACCTCCTCACCCCCCTATTTCTCTTTCTCGCTCTCTCCATTCGCACTGATGGACAATAACAGCAGTGAAAAGCACAGGGACGTGCTGCCAGCAGGTTACACCTCTGCATTGGCACACACTTTCTTAAGGCCAGATTTTGGTGGTGGTAAGGAGATGGTGTGATGGAACAGAATATTCTTTATTATCTTTATTAACGCCCTAAATGCACAGGAGCAGTCAGCAGCGTCCAGATTTCTCAGACTTACAAATACACAGCTTTCCAGTGTTTAAACGAACACTGTTTAACACATGCATCCTTCGTGGCCTTTATATATTATATAGACAAAAGTTTGTGGACACTTGCGCATTAGATTTATATGTGCTTATTGAACATCCCATTCCACATTTAATCCCCATCCCAAATACATCTAGGAAGATGTTCCACTAGATTTGGGTGTGTGCTTTAAGAGATTTTTGCTCATTCAGCCACAAGGGTGTTAGTAAAGTCATGTACTGATGTAGGGTGAGGAGGCCTGTGGTGCAGTGAGTGTTCCAATTCATCCCAAAGGTGTTTAATATGGTTTAATAAGCTTTATAGCAGGGAAATCAAAATCGTCTACTCCAACCCATGTAAACCATAACTTCAAGGAGCGTTGTCATGCTGGAACAGGTTTGGTTTACCTAGTTCGAAAGAAGGGAAAATGTAATGCTACTACGTACAGAGGCATCCTATACAATTGTGTGCCTCCCAACTTTGTGGTAACTGTTTGGAGAAGCCATAAAATTCATGCAATGAAAAAATTCACTTTTGTACTTATGTCTAATACAAATTTTAGGCTACATAAATGTTTCCCTAAAAAGTACTCTTTAATATTTAGGAGCACTTAAAAAGGAATTTAAAACTATTAAGAATAGCAAAAGGTGGCAGCACTGAAACAGAAAAGAAATGCGCACACATCATACCAAGATTCAGTAATGATAAATGAAACTTTCATGACTATTTGCTTGATTGCATTATATACCTGCATCAAGATGAATATTTTACCCCAAGCTGAGAATTTAAGGTATTTAACCTCCAGCTCTCAGATGTTTCCTTTTTTGCTGCATCAGTTGTTTTCTATGCAGTGATGCTGATGATCTGAGTGTAAAGCAATGTGAGAGTTGGCCGGAGTTGGCCCAGTAATGATGGATGCACTGAAGGCAAAGGTGATCCCCACTGCATGCACTCTCAGACCCTTAGAGCCATGACATTTTGTATGTGATGGAAAGATTAAAAACAGAAAGGGGGATGTAACGATATCATAGCAATGTGGCATGTAAGATCGAAACCAGAGCGCGAAAATGAGAACACAACTGAAAGGATGCTCACTTTTGAGAAATGGAAAATGGTGTTAGGGATTGAAAGCAGAATTATCGTTGGTTTAACACACTGACGAAAGCCCCATTACGTTAATTATACATTTGGTACTTTGATGTCCAATAGTCATTAAAGATTCAATTGGGTCTGGAAAAATTAATAGAGCATTAATCAACATGCGTTAATTAGCTAATAACATGTTAATTATATCGGGTATTTAAAGTTCAGAGACGTGTAATGCTTAGCCTAGCGTGGAGCCCTCGGTGCTCAGGCTCAACTGTCACCAGATCTGTGTCTGTACCAGCAAATTAAAATGAAATAGAAGCTTCAATTAGCATGTATCTTCTTTGTCCTTTTCTGTGTCCTTTTTTCAAGCAAGAGGCCTTCTCCACTGATCAATCACACAACAGAACAAAAAAAAACATGGCAATAAATGACCGTTTGATCGCTATTGCAGCTGGCCATTTTAAACAGCCATATGCTCGCTGCTTCTTTTGACACTGGGATGTAAATACAAAGCGGCAAGCAGGATGGAGAATGGCAGAAAGCCAATATGAACGCATGTTCTTGAGCATCCCGATCAGTGAGTTATCTCAAGAGGGTGTGGGAGCTGTAATGTGAAATCAATAGGCCCTGGCAGAATAAAACGCTTGACCTGAAGTTCCATTTTCTTCATCCTCGCCTTTTGTGAGTGGACCATGTGATAAAGGGCATGGTTAATTTTAGCCACTATTACATATGTGAAAGCAATATGTGTTAATCATTTAGTTATTTTACTAATCCACAATTCCACCTGTAATGTGGTGAGAATGAAAAAGGCATTGAGGTATTGGAGAGTAATTTTTCAGAATTACACGTGTTTTCCCCATATGTAATTGCTTCAGTGGTAATGTTACTGCATAATAATTAGCTATGAGCAATGTGACATTGTATAGTTCTGATTTATTTAAATCCGAAGATTGCACTTTATCAGGCAATCCAGTATAATTTTTGTTGGTCTCCCAAAGATGATGCAATGGCACCAATACAATAATTCCCACTTCTTCCATGCAATAGCTTTGCACCACATGACGGGCTCTGAGTCGCCAAGACCGATATTTCACTCTCTTCCCTTGGTCACTTCTGTTGCAGGGTGTGCGTCCACAGATCAATACTTTTGATGGAAGGCAATAATCGGCCCTATTAAGTGACAAAGGTTTACTCTGTAACAGCTGGGCTGGCGAGAGACCGGAGCTTGTCTGACTAATGAATCGTGAAACAATCAGGCAGTAGCCATTTGTGTTTAGATCTGTAAATATGGCGCGGTACAAGTGCCAGACCATCGCCGGAGCTCCAGCTGGGGCCACAGATGGTCTGGATTCAGAGCAGTACTGGAGCCGTTAGCTTCTTCGGCCCACACCGCACCTCTGCTGTCGCTGAGTGACAACTTCACTTTCACACTAACTTCCTTGTATACCCTGTGCCAGGGAGCCAAGATTTCTTAAAGTGGCTGACAGGTTCTCTAAGCAAGGGTGTCCCCAGAAGGATGCAAGCAGGGAGAGAGAGTAAGAGAGAACAGGAGACAAAAAAAAAGCTGTGATGAAGAGCAATGTGATCTTGCTATTTAAAGACATGATCACCTAATTAACCTTGTAGGGCAATGACTAATTCGGACACGTCGCAGACTAGAACCATGGCAAGGTCTGCAATAAATCTCATTAAGTAGCTTTTTCTCAAACATGAACACCCATGTTGGAGCTTCACTTGCATACGGTCATAAGCGTGCATGTTGATTTTGTTCTAAGAACTGAAAATATAGTATTTACTCTAGTTATCAGTCTGACTGAAAACCAGCCTAATTGCAAACAATGGATTGAAACATTTGAACTGGCTGTTAACCACTGTTTCTGTTCGTCCACACAAATAACAGTGAAAGGTTGTGGAACTAGTTTAGTCCACGCAGGAAGACAGACTCAATGAAGATAAAAAAAAAGATGAAATAAGATGTAAGATGTATTTAAGCTATTTATAAGGCAAATGAACCACTACTAACATCTAGAAGGATGGGTTTTTAGAACTGTGTTTGATTTAGCACATTAAGTGGTTTTAGAGAAACACTGCTGTTTTGTGTAATAAATATAAGCTTGTATATTTTTATATATATTTTATTTATTTTTATCCAAGACATGGCACTGCTCAAGAAGCAGACTAGCACTATAATGCAATTTCTTCTTTACAGTATGACACAACATGAAATAAAAGAATGCTGTATGAAAAATATTTTACTGTAACTCCAGATTTCTAAACATAAAGCAGAACAGCTTCTGAAGCAGATTATGGTAATTATTTAGCAGACGGCAGCTCATCTACCCAAAGTCCACCTACTGCACTGTGAAAAAATTGGCTGTAACTCGAAACTGTGAAACATAGTATTGTAAAGTACTTTACTATCTTACATAATATAAAACACCATATATTCCAGCATATTTGCTCATTTGGCTGATGCTTTTAAAATTGAGGCAAGATACAACTAAACAGAAAGGTTTTACTGAAGGACTGATGCATGGTAGTTTGTCAGCACTGAGATTTTAACATTTGAACTAAAAACCTTATGTGGAATGCGAATGCGGTGGATAATAAGCTATTTTATATTGCATAAGATATAAGTATAATGTATGTATATTTATATATTTATATGTACATTATATTCTTGTGATGTACTTATTTTATTATGTATATTTATTATCTTATCTATTTAACTAAGTAAAAAAAAAAAAAAAAAATATATATATATATATATATATATATATATATATATATATATATATATATATATATATTATATATAGAATGCATATATAATATTAAAAAAGCTATTTTTACCATCCACTCATTAGTTATTTATCCAGACCTTAGTTAGCAAGGAAGTTTAGGCATCTTGACTTTTATCCACAAATCGGTTAAAAAAAACTAATAATTTGGACATTTTGGACATTTCTTTAAGATATCTGGATGAGTCTTGGGGTTACAATGAAGTCACTATATGTAGCCTGTTTAAAGCTGAAGAGCTCTACTGCTAAATGAAATGCTGAATATGAAGAGACCATTTGGCTGGCACACACCAAGCATCAGGTGAAGCAATATTTATTGGTACCCAATGAATATGACCAGGTCAGCCGCTACATTCATTTCACATCAATAACAATACCAGCAGGAGACCTGCTGTCCTTGCCTTTCTCTGTGTCACACTCTCTCTTTCTCCAAGCCTTCATGAATATAGAATCTGCCCAATGAAACTTTTCACTGCGTTAACTGTCGTGACCCCACACGGCCAGGCAGAATGACTTAACTAAGCTGTCAGGTCTAATCAAGCCAATAAAAGGATCAGATAAATGTTTATTACATTGTGGGAAAAGATAATTTCTATCCTGAAATTGAAGATGACCTTTCTGGATAATTCCTGACCACCTCTTTTTTTTTTGAGGCAGATAAATCAGTGGTTCTTTGTTTGAAGCCGATGTGGTGGAACCTTACTGATGCTGGACATAAAATGTTCTGACCTCTACTTCTGTCCCAATCTGAGATTCTGTGTGTTACACTCAGATTTACAAAACTACCTTAACATAAGGGTCTAGAGTTCAAAATAGAAAATATCTATGTGCCATTCTGAGGGCCATAGCTTGTGTATCTGAGTTGATTTCAGTTCATGCTATTGAGCAAAAACTAAATAAAAGTATGTATTTATTACTGTGGCCCAACTAGTGGGAATGTAAAAAAGTAAGGAATAAAACATGATGAAATTTACTTTTATAAAAAAAAACAAAAAACAAAAACAACCTTTTTTTTATAACATAATTGCCTGTTTTTTGTGTTTAATTTCTCTTATACTACATTGTAATGCACCAAAAGCATACTTGTATACATTTAGAGTTCAATTCAAAAGAAGTGGTGATGACTTTTCCATTGCAAAAAAAATCTTGCTGACTGTTACAAAGCACTGCTATTGGTGACTGTTTGCATCATTCCTCCTACTCAAGAAATTATTTGTTAAATAGCAACACCCTGTTAAAATTGTTTATTATTAGTTTTGGATCAATAAGATAAACTTTTTATCTATAAAATCTTTAAAACAGCCAGTGCAACAGATGCACATTTCCTGGTGCAGACTATTAACACCTTCTAGCCAATCAGATTTGGGAATTCAACAGTACTGTATAATATATATACTGTATATATATACTGTATAAATTCAGAACAATCAGTTAGGATATAAATGTTTATATATGAATGCATTATGTTGTGTCTACATTTGGTTTAATTTCAAATGGATGAAGACAAAATCAACTTTTGCTTAACTCAAGTCCAGCATACAAGATGAGGAAAAGAGAGGAAAGATTTTCTTGGCATGTGGAGGCCATTAGATGTGTGCAGGGGGCTGTGAGATGTTGTATCACTTTAATTAGCATTGTAGCTGAAGGGCTTTAGTTATAGCTCTTATGATCTAGAGAGTCTTCTATAGACGCTTTTGTCATGCTTGGCTTGCTTTTCCAATACGTGCATCAAAATAGCATATTATAGATCAGATTTGATAGAGCTTGTTGTGGCCTGGAAGGTATTTAAACCTGCATACTGACTGGAAAGTTAATTTATATAATGTTACAGCCCAAGGATTAATTATAATGTAAAATGGGACATCAGCTATTAATTTAACATGGTCTAGGTGGTATACATTGTTCTGTTGATGAGAATATTGTTGGGACAATGTCAAAAATTGAGTAAACAAGAGCACATTGGAGAAAAAAAAACCTTTCAACAGGGAAGACGTTGTACAGATTCCATTCAAACTACTGAATTAACTGAGGGACAGAATGTTGTTTTGGCTGAATAATGGCTCTCAAGTTCAGAGTGGTACCTGCAATTTACGTGCTCATTGCTGCACTGTTAGCACATAGGGGCTTATTAGACATTTATTTATAATGTTTAATATGAATTAAAACAGTGAATACAGCAACTAAATGGCAACTAATCGATCTGCACATGTCCAAACCATCTCAATCTCGCATCCCTCACCTTGTCCTCAAAACGTCCTACATGCACTGTCCCTCTAATAAACTAATTTCTAATCCTGTCCATCCTCATCACTCCCAATGAAAACCTCAACATCTTCAGCTCTGCCACCTCCAGCTCCACCTCCTGTCTTTTACTCAATGCCACTGACTCTAAATCATACATCACAGGTCCCACAGTCCTATAAACTTTCCCTTTCACACATGCAGATACCCTTCTATCACAAATCACTCCTGCTGTCACTCTTCTCCACCCACTCCACCCTGCCTGCACTCAAGTTTATATAATATATGAGTTAATATGGATCAAGGTTATAAATTAATTTTTATTTTGAACCTCTACAGTGTTTTATAGTCATATTTCATACAATATTTTATATTTTTTTACAGTCACTTTATAGGACAGTGACAGGACTGTTTAGTTGTATCTTGGTTAGTCATCATTAGACTAGGATTTTCTTTTATGTCAAGATAAATAATAATAATATTATTTAAGATTAGATTAATTAGATTAATCACTGTCAAGTCTGTTCAATGTGACTGTACTGTACCATATGATTAAGAATATACTGTTGTTAGATTTGTATCATGCCTGAACAAAAACTTAATTCTTGGAGAGGTTTCCTATGCGATCTGCGGTGCCCCTGGTGTCACACAGAATGGCGCATATGTTCTTCTTCAGTTTAATGCAGATAACAGACAAGTATATATACACAGTGGAAAAACCCTAACCTAAAACTGTTCCTGATTGGGTATGAACACATGGTAACCAGAGATGTGTGAGCCCAGACAAAGACATTCTGTATAACTTACATATTTGCTTTGTAAAGATCCTATGGACACTGAACAGTTAACATAGGAATGTGTGTTTAGAGTGTGAGTTTACTAGTGTGAGGCCCATCTTATAACAACAACTAAACAATGCAAGTTTGTAGTAAGTAAAATTTAACTTTGAGTAAATCAAATAGTACAGTCAAGTAAATATCAACTTAATGTTTCTGTTGACATTTCATTATTTAGACCTGAAGTTAATAAGATATGCTTATGTCATCCTGGTTATGTCATTATTTCTGTAGGATGGCCTTTTCAAACACACACACACACCACACACACACACACACACACACACACACACACACACAAAGGTCTTTACTATCATTATATTTTGCATTACAGACCACATATGCAATAGATTCTGTATGAGATCTAATCTAAAGAGCACATTATCTGCATGCCTAAGGTATGGACATATTTCACTAATAGTGCACAGGAAATAAAGACTTATGGAAAATCAAATGAGGTATGAACCGCCATAAGCCCAAAGACAGCTATTCCCTTTGGAAAATCGTATATTTGCTAAAGATAAATCCTCCGGAACGTAAAATGTCCCCGTGTACTTGACCCCGCACCATTATCTCCTCTATGCTTGAACTCTCCTTGAACTTAGAATAAGCACTTCACAAGTGGATATGGTCACCTCTTTTGCATCCAGTTATTCTAGCTCCAATTTTCTGCTTAATACTGCAATTACCTTGATCTACGACTGAAGTCACCCTTTCGTGTATTAATATTGGAATCAGCACATTTATGGAAGGAAGCACCTGACTGTGACCCTTGCTTTTGCTTCTTAATATCCTGATTAATTGAGAAAATAATTAATTGACTTGGAGACTGGACAGTCCAAGTAGATGTCTATTGATGCTTCATTTTTACAGTGTTCTATAAACTGGAACATTCAGAGACAAGACAATTTCATAATGCTATAGAAAAGAATGCATTTTGTTTCATATACAATTATGCAATTACAGTAAAACTCCAACTGCTATGTGGTTAAATGTGTATATTTACTCATTCAAGCTGACCACTTATGTCTAACACTACTCTACAGACATGCTATACTTAATCTATACTTAAGTGCCCTGGAACATATTATGTTGCATAGTTTTCTTATTCTTTTTTTGGTGTAAATATGAGCTTTAAATTTCTGCTCATATAAAATGAATTTCTGTGTCACGGTCAGGCTCAGTGTCATAAAGCTATAAATCTTGCAGTCCATATGCTGCCTCTTCAGTCGTGTCCTCCGGCAGCATTTACTACAGAGTGAGACACTTTAATACTGCATAATAAAATGACACTTGAACTTTATGTAAGAGCATCACAAGGCCCAACTTGATACATTTGTGGAAAATGATAATGATTAAAAGGTAAAAAAAAGTGTCAAACAAAATGCTTTCACTGTCCTTCAATAGAGAGAGAGAGAGAGAGAGAGAGAGAGAGAGAGAGAGAGAGAGAGAGAGAGAGAGAGAGAGAGAGAGAGCAAGCAGAAAGCACTTCACCAGGAGATAAAAAAACAGATGGCCACCCTCAGCAAGACATGAGTAGAGGAGATTTGAAAACATCTTGGGCCCCAGCAGCTAGTAGGTTCTGAGTCTGCACAGCTTCTGCAAGGGCAAGCAAAACAACAATGCCACGCTAATGAAGAATGCTCCCATCCAAAACGATCCATCATAATGGCACAAATAGATAAAGAAATTAATGTATACTGTGCCAAATGTCCAAATGCGCAATGAAGACAGTTAGCTATTTATTTATTTATTTAACTTATAACTGGGCTAAAGCAAATAATTTTGTCAACAATTTGTAACAAAGTACAAATTTTAGGAAAACTGAACTGACTTAAATATATAGATTTATGATATACATTTTAAATTAATACATTTATCCTTATAAATGTATCCCTAATGAGCAATCTAGAGGTGACAGTTGCAAGGAAACCTTCTTGAGATATTGTGTGCTAAAAAGCTTTAAAGGATCAAGACTCGAAATGGGACATACTCTCATCTGAGTGACACCAAATATTGTGGGTAAATAAGTATGTATAACTGTATACTGTAATCAAGACATGCATTATAGATTTAATATGATACAAAGTCCACTGAGTTGAAGTTACCAAATGGTGGAAACTTGAGTGCAAAACTGTTTGCAGCATTTGTAGCCCAAAGCCATCTTCATGGATTCTTAAGGGTTGCCTCCACAGTAACCCTTACATAACCATAACCATAGCCTGTTAATATGAGGGCTTCCAAAAAATGAGAACTACATTGAAATGAGCATTACAATGAATCAGAATGAACCTGGAAGGTCTGTAGAGCAGAGCCAATTTGCCACCAATATGCTACCAATGCAATACTACCAACATTATGGCTCTAAGTAGTGCCCCATACCTGATATTCATTACATACAGACAAGGTCTTAATAATCCTCTTAGCCTCTCTATTACCAAGTTATGTGACACATTAGAGATGATATGGATTTACTATATAGCAACTCACCATATCATCTCTAATAGGATTTTAAGTTTACCAATAGCATATAATACATTATTTTCATATTCTATAGTATTATAGGCTATTGGTAAACTTTATACACCCGAAGCTATGCCTACAAATACACTTCATTGCCAAAAGTATTCGCTTGTCAGCCTTTACATGCAAATGAACTTCGAGTAACATCCGATTCCTTTCACTGGAACTAAGGGGCCAAGCCCAACTCCTGAAAAACAACCCCACATCATAATTCCCCTCCACCAAACTTTACACTTGGCACAATGCAGTCAGACAAGTAACCACCACCCCAAACCCAGACTCGTCCATCGAATTGCCAGACAGTAAAGCATGATTCGTTATGTGACTGGTGTAGAGTCCAGTGGTGGACTGCATCCACTGCATCCAATGCTTTGCATTGCACTTAGTGATATAAGGATTGGATGCAGAAACCCATTCTATGAAGCTCTTTACACACTGTTCTTCGACTGATCCGAAGTCCACATGAAGTTTGGAGGTATGTAGCTATTAACTCTGCAGAATGTTGGCGACCTCTGTGCACCATGCACCTCAGTGTAAAATGATACAGTGAAAGAAAATCCTGTTACATACAAAAAACTGAATAACAGCATTTTCCTATTATGTTTGAAATATTTCATGATTTCATTAAAATTCAAGGCTGGTTTTCTTTGTAAACTCAGACACGTGTGACATGGTATTACAAGTTGTTTAAATATTGCATCACTGGAAAAAATAATGTTTTTAAACATGATGGTTTGGCAGGTAGCTGTTACAATCTTACTTAAATTATTGTCAAAAAAATTACATTGGCTATAAAGGTCATTTGCAGTTGTGCATGGAAAACCAAATCGAATGTGAGATTTACACAGGAAGTATGCAAACTACACATCAAGCGGGAAGTGTTACAAGGTAGTGTGTTCTAACAGACGGTGAATCTCTGTGTCACAGGGAGTAACTGAGGTCACCAGAGCACATGCTGCACAAAGCAGTGTCATTATTTACACAAATGAGGATGACCCAAAATTTGAGGGTGATAAAAACATTACAGGCACAGCTGGTACACAGACATAAACAAGCATACAGTTAGACTAAACAGCACCAACATAAAAGAACCTGAAACACAAACATGGAATGTACTGTATTTTTTTATTTGTTATGTCTACACTTGACCTAATTATTTTCATTAACCAAAAAGAAATCACTTGGGCCTTTCATTTTCCAAGTCCTCACAGCATTTTGTGAAAAAATATGCATTAATTCTCATAGGAATCCAGAAAACATTTGGTAACCACATGGAGAGTAAAATAGAGAATGCTTAAAAAAACAGACAAATGTCATACTGTACATAGCTACAGCTTTGTGCACATAAATTAGTGCCAAAGAAAAAAATCCAGAAAGACATATTTTCCAAATGTGTTAATATAACACTTATTTTGTAGTGAAAGTTAGGTTACAGTAAATGCCAAATAGGGAATTATGTAGTCAAAGAATAGATGCCTGAGTTATTTTTCTGAGTTTATACAGTGGCCTATAAAAGTATTTATCCCCTTTAAACCTTTCTTATATTTTGTAGTGTAAAATTCTGGAAGTTAAAGTAATTGTAATGACATATCAAACATTTGGGTTATCCAACAAAACACAAGAGGACAGGAATATATATATATATATATATATATATATATATATATATATATATATATATATATATATATATATACATTCAGAGGAGCAGTGTGGAGCTGAGCATATGATGATATTAAAAAAAAATTGTAACACTGGTTGTAAAGGTGCAAAGAGAATGAAAAGGCAATAAAAGTATAAAAAATAGTTTGGAATTGTAAAACTAAAAAAGCATTGTACTGTGAGTTATTAGTGAAACCAATATCATAAAGCATGGGGACAGAATATTCTTGTAAACATTTTAAAGTTATTATTGTGTTTTAAATTACGTAAATCATTAGAAGACCAAACAAACTTTTGCTATGTTTCCACACGGATGGCTAATGAGGTGATACCGGAGAAACTGTATCTATTCTAGCCTTTATGCAGATTACATAATCAGAGGATATTCGTTCATCTATGACATTTTTAGCTTTCTATTCATATATTTATTTATGTTTATGAGACAAGTATTCACTGAGATTCAGGTTGTTTTATTTATGTGTCTGTGAAGAGAGATGACAGAGACAGCGAAGGCAGAGAGCACATCCTGTCTGTTTTCTTTATTTTACAAAAGCAAAGCATTTTGTTGTTATTATGAGTGTATGAGGAAAAAATGCCACAAAAACACCCCGGCCCCCAGAGGGTTCAGTGTGTGCATCATAGCGGATTTTAGTGCTGATTTGAGACTTGCCGCATCAATAAAAAACAAATGTTTACTAATATAAACATTTTTTTTCAGTGGAGTTATTTTTAATATCTAAGTAAAGAAAGGACATTGAGAATAAATGTGTTGCATTGAAGGTTAAAGATTTTGCTTCTTTTATATTTATTTATTTATATCTATAATAAAAACAGTCAAACAGAAATGTATGCTACATAAATCGCACATTAATAGAATTAGCAACGTTAAAAATTTTTACGTTAACTCTGTAATTTTGACATCTCTAATAAATATATTAATACAAAACCAAATTCAAATGTTTTTACCTAAAGAATGTATCAAGGCTGAACATCCACCAAATAGAACACGAGCAGAGAAAAGATGATGATGAACAGGTGATCAGGAATGTCTCTGTTCTCAGTCATGTTTATATCACTGACTTCTTCTGTCTCATCCATGGGATCCCCAGACTTCTTTTTGCCTTCTGCCTTGCTCATTGTTAGCTTCATAAACTAGCCTACATCTGTGGTGTGTGAGAGCCAGGAAATGATAAACCAGTGGTAGATTGAAAAAAGCTATGCAATGACATTTGATGGGCTGAAAACCGTGTACAATGAAAATAAAAATAAATGTAATTTTACCAAACAGATTAAAACAAGCATGGTTTGAAAATGTAAGTAGAAGGTACAGATATACCAGAAAAATCTACTTAAGTACAAAAACGAAGTATTTGTACTTTGTTACTTCCCACCTCTGATTATGCGTCTAATTAACCCCATATTTATTTTGCAGCAAGACAACAATTCCAAACCTACAGCCATTGCCATTAAGAACTTCAGCATAGAGAAGAACAGGAAATCCTGGAAGTAATTGTTTTGGCCCACACAAAGCCCTGAAATCAGTGTCATCGAGCCTGTCTGAGATTATATGAAAAAACAGAAGGATTTGAGGCAGCCACAGAAGATCTATGTCTACATTCCCCAAGATATTTTAAACAACCTACTTGCTAAATTCCTTCAAAAACTGTTCCTAGAAGTACAAGTGTGCTTAGAAGAATTGATGCTGTTTTGCAGGCAAAGGATGCTCACACCAAATATATACAGGTAGCCCCTGAGTTACAATGGACATGCATTACAACGACAGCATCATAACATAAAAGCCGGACCCATTCTGTTTCATTGTTTGTCGATGCCAGTAAGAAGGAGAGAGACAAGCTTGGTCTTTGAAGCACCAAACACACAGAAAAAAATTCATGCTCAGAGACAACTGAACTCTGTTGACTGTTGGTCGAGAGTAAGACATCTCACAAGGTGGGAGATGTGTACATCCCGGCAGCATCCCACCGTATTGTATGAAATTTAAAATGCCATGCAAAAATGTAAATATTTTTTTCATTTGTTCGTATCCCTATCATCATTGCAAAATAGAAATA
This sequence comes from Silurus meridionalis, assembly GCF_014805685.1. Taxonomy (NCBI): domain Eukaryota; kingdom Metazoa; phylum Chordata; class Actinopteri; order Siluriformes; family Siluridae; genus Silurus; species Silurus meridionalis. The sequence continues at coordinate 11,327,332 of NC_060910.1, forward strand.
TTGTAAGTCAAACCATCTTAACTCAGGGACTATGTGTACACACACACACACACACACACACACACACACACACACACACACATATATATACAGTCATCCTAACACTTCTTGATACTGACTCAATTAGTGCGATGCTCTATAAGATATATATTTATTTCTTTAAAAAATTACTTTTATTTAAGCCTTAAATAACTGGTTACTGGCTTCAGACTAATTTCCTAATTTCCACTGTACACAATCTGGTGTTTAGATTATTCTGGTAAAAATTCTGTTAGTCAAAGTGAGCATTAGCATTAATAATGAGGCCACATCAAAGCTCAGAAGAAAAAAAACAGATGGAGCAGATACAGGAGGTCCACATATTGCAGTGGAGATCAGACCATGTTTTACCAATCAGATTTTGTATCTCCAGGGAAAAACTAAAATTCAGATTCAGCACTAACATAGAGGACCTTGGTTTAACATTTTGCTGGAGATGCATGCCCACTCACCGCCCAAAGCTTGCACTTGGTATCCTGGCAAGCTGCTCGGTTTCACAGACTGATGGTCTCTCCTAAGGCAATACTTGACCATGGATCACACACACACACACACACACACACACACACACACACACACACACACACACACACACATGCCAATGATTTTATTTATTAAAAAATCAGATAAGATTTTGCTTAAACACTTAAAACACTTAAATTACTTATATGTGTTAGACAGTTTCATGACTGTATAATAAATACTTCAAGTTTCATTTTAATTATTGATTTTGCTTACAGTCAAATTTTTTTTTGCTTATTCAAAATCAAATAACAAATATTTTACACACACATAAAAAACAAACTATTACGAGCTCTATTTGCATGCGAACCCTTACAATACCACATTTCAAATGCATTGTATCATTCATGACCTCATGCACACACACAAACATTTGTCTCCTTTGCAGTCTGTCTCCTTTCCCGGTCCGGCAGATCTGTGCCTATAAACACCCACTTGTTTTTTTTTTCATCCTTGTTTTTTCCCCCCTCTTCTCACAACCAAACTGTTCAAGCCTCTTGCCTGCCAGTCAGTCAAGATGGCCCCCGGCCTTGCAGCCAATCCGGCAGTCTGGCATGAAGTAAAGGATGGCAGGCCAGCTGATCTGCTCCCGACTCCCTTCATCTGCTCTTCTGGAAACTTTTGGGATGAGTGCAAATTTCCAAGAGCTTACCGGTCTACTAGGCTAGAGTATTTTGAGGGAGTCGGGAAGAAAGGAAAAAAAAGCCTGCAGTCATCTATGAGCTAGAGAAATCTGTTGCTTGATAACCCTGCTACAACTGTATTGCTTACAAAAAACAATATCAATATCAGAAAGAGCTGTGGGTGAGCACAGTTTTCTAGGGTCTGGATTGGAAGCTGAAGCTAAACAGCTGAAGGACATGTTAATTGTAGTTGCCTCTTGGATTTGCCATGGTATTGCATGGTGCTGTAGATGAATAAGTATTTATGTGCAATAGGAGGATCCGTCATTTTATAATGAGATGAACATCTTTTAGAGGCTAGTTTGAAGAAGTGGAAAGGTAAAAATCTGAAAACTTTGACTTTTAGAAAATAAATGCAATCATTAATCAAACTTCTACCTTCCCCTACCTGGAGAGCAAAAGAAGTGCTCTTTAGGGGGAGGGTGTAAATAGATTATGATAAAGTGCTTGAACCACCGTGTGTGGCAGTAGGAAGGAAAGGACCCAACAGCAGTTTAGGCAACAATTTGGGATGCAGCTGCTGTTTGATTTAATGTTGTAATTGATAGACTCTATCAGTCATTAGCGGGAACAGAATGAAATCTTAACTACCATCATTATGGCTTCCTAATTGTTGCATACCATGCAGGGTGGCTTTTCTTTTTCTCGTAATAAAATTACAATCATCAGATTTATTCAGTTTGTTAAAACAAGAACGACATACATATAACAATCATTTTCATAAAAAATAATGCTTAATAATTATTATTACTCTTTGATAATAAATGCACTGTCTAAGAATCTACAGCAATAGTGAACTTTCTGACTAGCCTAATTGCTGAGATCTCATCAAATACTTAACTATTGGAAAAAAAAACCTTATCATTCACCAAGCTTACTATGTGGGAGTAAACTACAGGACACACTCATGTGCTCAGAAAGTGTTTATTAGCATTAATCCTGTATTCACCCCAGTTCCCAAAAGACACAATTAAAAAAACTAGCAGAATTTGCAAAGGCAGTACATGATTGAGGGCAATGCTTACAGCATCATTAACAGAGCTTTTGCTACAAATAGGTCTTACCTCTGGTATTGTTAGTTAAATCTGTGAAGCAGCTAAGTTTCTTTGGGCTTACTGGTTGAGGAACTAGAATGGTTGGGATATGGGCTGAGATTCAAGGCCACCTTGAAAATATCTTCCCCCCCTGCAGAGGAGCCTGGATTTTAGCTGCCCGCAAAGCATAAAAGCTGAAGGCAAATAAATCTATTTGGTATATGTTAAGTATTTATGAGCTAATGAGCCTAAAAGGCAGTTCAACATGCCTAAGTGCAGCATTCAATTACTTTCTTAAAGCATGCTTAATAATAATAGTTTCGGGGTTCAAAATACTGGTTAGATGGTAATAAGAAAAAGGTAAAAACATGAAAAAAGTTAAAACATAATAAGGTAATTTTCATCGTACTCACTTCACATATCAATGCCAATATTATATCCCCTCATTACTACAAACTGTTTACATGCTGTTTTTGCACATCTTGCTTGACTGCTGCTATTGTTTTTTTTGCACAAACCATTTTGTTTACATTTTGTTCAATTACAATGTTCACTCCGTACTCGGTACTCTTTTACACACCGCACTGTGTAATATACAGCAGGTTTACTGGCGGTGCTATTTTGTGTTTTGTGTATTTGTCCTATAAAGTGTCTTGTGTTGTCTTGTAATGCCACACATTGTTATATTGCGTTTTGTATAGTATTGATGGTTTCTATAATTGCTATGTGATAGTGGTGGTATTAAGAGGTGGATTAAGTCCCAGGTACCAAATGCACGGCCCGCCATTGCTTTTTATAGAAGACTAGGAATCTGCATAGAGGACTGAAAGTGTAACTGGAAAACCAGGAAAAGATTTGCAAGACTGGCCATTTGCACAGAAGCCCAGGAGTCTGAACAGAGGACAAGAAATCTAAATGGAGAACTGGCAATCTGCATGGTAGAAAGTAAAAATTGCATGAAATGGTGCATCTGTAATTTCTCTCTCTCTCTCTCTCTCTCTCTCTCTCTCCCTCTCTTATTTTGATGTGAATCCCTCTTAGCTCTCTGGCTTCATTTGCCAGCCGAGAGCACTTATAGTCATTATTGTCCTTCAGCTTCGGTTGACTGAACTCTACCTCATCACTGGTGCACATGGTATTATGTTTTGAGGGTTGTTATGGTTGCTGTCCAGATGCTGACACCATGTCAGCGTGGCTTCGGATGTTGTGGAACCACCCTGAGAGGTGTAGCATCGCAGCCTTTAAGCTGACATTCTGATATTCTATACTTCACCATCCCCATAGTCATTGTTTCTGTAATAATTCAAAACCGCAATAATTGTCTCCATCCCATTATTTTACAAACTGCACTGCATGTTGCCTACCCACCCACAGCCTTTGTCTCTTCCTCAATCCCAAAACCTGTGTCAGTTATCGAGGGGTAATATAACCATGCACACACCCACGTTGGGCAATCGGAAGGTTAATCGACAGGCAACGGCTGTGGAGTCCCATTTATCAGTTTCTATTTATCTCTCCTTGGGAGGTGGCAGGTTTACTGTAAATACCTTCTGTCCCTCTAATTTCCTAATGATGGGGATAATGATGGAGAATGGTGCAGTCATTAGCTGCGACCAGGCTCTGTGCATCACTCTGTCAGCTCTGTCTCTCCCAAGCCCACAATGAGAAGTGATGGAGCCCAGCTGTTCTCACACACACACACACACACACACACACACACACACACACACACACACACACACAATGGCAGCATGACCACCAGAAACCAGCAGCGAACTATCCAGCCCGGGTGGCCAACAAAAGGGTCCCCAGATAGAGGACTGATGATGGCTCAGAATCTAAGATATAAGCCTTCAGGCTTTTTTCTCACTTTTTTTAATTTTACGTCATTTACATTGTGTTCTTTGGGGGATTAAACTCTTAAGAATATTAATGAGCTAAAGTGATACATTTTTATTTATATCACCATAATTACAAAATTATTAATTGCATTTTTTTATATAATATGCTTTTAGATGGTTATTGACATTATTGTATGACTGGACATAAAACAGTCTTGGTATTGGAGAAAATGTAAATACTCCTTTTTATTTTTATTATTAGCAATTTATACAGTATTTATTGAAACAGAAACACAACCGCTTCAGACACCTCAGGATCCTTTTGATTGCAGTTGTGTGTGTGTGTTTGCTTAATGCTAATAATGTATATTTTTAATAAACCTAAACAATTAAAAGATCTATCAAATTAAATTACATTTAGTTTATACTTCATAAAACTAAATTAACAAAGGACATGAATCTCTCCTGGACTCACTTCCACTTTGTCTCTATACCCCCCACCCTGCCTCCTATCTCTTCCTGTCTATGAGAAACAGTCTTTTGTCTGGCACCTGCTTTAATTGGTAGTCAGCACCACGTGTCCTGCTCTCAGCCTTGCAGAACATGTTACAATTAGAGCTGATGGCGAATTAGCCCTTTTCTTTCCAAAAGATTAATTTGGGAGTGTGTCAGATCAGGGAAAGCTTCTTTATCGTGTGCTATTATGTAGAGTAGAAAACAAATAAACAAATAAATACGTATGTAGATAAATAAATAAATGCAAAAGTGACATTTTTGCACATATGAATGACTGAAACTGAATACATTTCTAGACAATCAAATGATTTAACTAATTGCTATATAAGCACAGGTCTTTTAGGCAAAGTGCTGGTGTTAATACATAAAAATGATACCAGTGCTAATTCTTATACATAAACCAGTGGTTCTTAACCTGGGTTCGATCGAACCCCAGGGGTTCGGTGAGCCAGTCTCAGGGGTTCGGCGGAGGTCAAGACACACACCCTACTCATATGATTCGTGATGATGCCCCGTTTAAGAAGGATTCGGTGGATGCGCATATGAAACTGGTGGGGGGTCAGTACCTCCAACAAGGTTAAGAACCACTGACATAAACTATTTCAATGCTAGCAGTAATGCATAAACTGATCTCATGTTAGCTCTAACCAAAATATTTCTAGTGCTAAACGTAATACAGTCCTAAGTTCTTTTTTTTCTACAGGCGAGTTTTCATATAATGACTGCTGACACCAATAAGTTGTCACAATAATGCCTGTTACCTCCATCACCCCCTTCTCCAAAGGCCTCACACCTGACCGCCACTAGCTACAGATCATCAGCTGACTGCGAGTCCTCGCCTGTTCTCCTGTAAAGACCTTGAGATCTCTGCACCTCCAGCCATGCAGATCAGTAGCTGGCATGAACTTGTCAGAGCAGTAACAAGATCCTGTGTGACTGGGCATCACTGGAGATGTCAGGCCTGGAGCTGGAGGAGAATGGACCTGTCTGGATAAGCACCGGTAACTGAGGCAGATCTGCCTCTACTTTACTAACTCAACTTATCTGCTTGAACTAAGAACCAAGAATGATAGCATGTCCCAAACTGTTTTATAATTTTTTTGTGTATTATAATAACTTTTAAAGGAAATTGTGCTGTAGTAATCCAGATAGGTTGATATTACTTTACTTTAATATTATTACCTTTAAAGATTTTAATTAAATTCCAGTATCCAGGTTTTTATAGTATGTACATGTTTTTTACCAATAAATTTAACTGTGCCGGGATTGTGGAAAAAAACGATGATTCTTACTACAATATTTATATTTTGTCCTTTTGTTCTATAGAAAAAAAATATTTTTTTAAAGATTATTTTGTGTTAGAGTATTAAAAATGGTAGCTCAGTGGTTCCGTTAAAATTCACTTGTTCAATTCCCTGCACCACCAACTTTCCACTTCTGCTCCTTTGAGTAATTCTTCACCCTTAATGACTAGTTGTATAAATAAGATGATTGTAAGTTGCCCTGGATAAAGGCACCTGCCAAATGATGCAAATGTAAATGTAGTATGTATAGTAAATGTAGTATGTGTAGTAAGCATACACTTGCTATTAAATTGATAGTTGTTTTAAAACGTTGTTTAATACTTGATATTATACTTGTTTTAATACGTCTATTTATTCATAATGCTAAGTAACAAATTCAACAACTCTGAACTGTTTTAATCAAACAACTTGCATACAAATAAGGTTGGAAAAATGTATCTCTGAGTGATCCACAAATACAAGTTAAAGCTTTATCCTGCAAAGATGATGTGAACTTGATCCAGAAAAGCCTTCGACTTAAGAGGAGCGTGACCATCTTGTTCACGCATGTTATCTGCTCTCAGTTAAAAAGCATGCATCTCTGTTGGTATGGGGGTGCATTAGTGCCCTATTGAAAGGGCAGGTTTCACATCTGGAAAGGTTTTAGAGCAACATATACTTCCAACCAGACCATGTCTTTTATAGGGAAGGCCTTGCATTTTTTAGCAAGACAATGCCAAACTGCATAGTGCATCTACTACAAGTTTCCAGTTTCAAGTTTTATTTGTCATATGTACAGATGTACAAAGATGACCCACGACTGTTAAACAGCTAGAATCCTGTATCAGACTTGAATATGACAACATTCCTCTTTTGTCCCCAAAATTTGAGATTTTCTCAAATTCTTTGGAATTGGAGTTGTATAATTTCACCTACCGTATTTTTCGGACTATAAGCCGCTACTTTTTTCCCAGGTTTTGAACCCCGCGGCTTAAACAACGAAGCGGCTTATTTATGAATTTTTCCTAGGTTTTTCCCGGTTTCACAAACTTCAAGCCAAATAACTGAACCCCATAAAATTAGACCAATGAAATTCCGAACGGAAACGAAAAAACGCACCTCACCTGTGTTCTGAGCTGCACGGCTTCGGGAGAAAGAAATTATTTTTTTAAACGCACGACGATGCCAAAAGATAAACTCCCGAGAGAAATAGTTGTGAAAGGAAGGAGGAAGACAGTGAACAATGACTTTCTTGGTCGGCTACTGTTTAGATACAAGCCGTTGTAATGCATTCAGTCTGGGTCAAGGGAGCGCTCGCTAACTCTAATTGCAACAGAAATCATATAAGCACAGACAGGTTTCCAAAACTCGTGCTTTTTTATTTTTCTTGGCAACAGCATTACAAGTTAGTCAAAAAAACTTAGAAATAAGCATCAGAAAATACTAAGGACATAATCCTCAGTCTTGCACACATGCAGTAATAGCGGAAAAATGCGGCAGCAGGCTATTCCCAAAATACCGCTATGCTCCTAAAGGAAGCGCAACATATTTCACCCGTTACACCGTGTAACAGACACTGTCTTTCGTTAAAGCCTGTGTAAAGTACATTAGTTTCAATGTAGACATGTAAGCGGCTTATAGACAGGTGCGGCTTATTTATGTTTAAAATAAAAATCTTTGTCAAATTCAGTTGGTGCGGCTTATATATGGGTGCGCTTTATAGTCCGGGAATATAGTAAACGTTGTTACCTGATTAAAAAGTATAGCTCATGGAGTTTTAGTGTACTTTAGTTAAAATGTCTTAGAAATAATTAGAAACACTTGCAACTATAAACTGTATCATCTGATTTTTATGAAGTATGTTCTCCTTTTTAAACCTTTTCTTAAAGGAAATTATGTAATTTATCAAGAAAATAAAATCCTGTTGCCTTTAACCCAGTGCCTCATTTATGGAGAAAAAACTGCAAAAGAGAAAAAAGAAAGAGGAAAAATTGTCTGAATTTGGTTAACACATTTTTTTAAAGCCTGGGAGATAAGATGTGAAGGGCTGAGAGAGGAATATAAAGCTGTATGGTAGTTTAGCTTTTTGTCAGCTTGCAATTGATTTGACTCAAAATGATGACTTACTGTAGATTTGTAATGGAACATATTTAATGGCACACAGTATAATGAGCTTGCATGCACAAACTGCTCGCTTCAAGCTCTGATGGCTTCATTGAAAATACGTGCTTGGAAAGCTTTAATATTGGTGAGACAAACTGAAATCTAATGGTGTTTTTGCTCACTGCAGATGTACTATTATATGTCAGTGATCCTAAAAGGTTTTTTTTTTTAATGAAATGGACATTGCAAGTGCATACTGTTCCTTTTCACGATCATCTACTATGTTTCTAGTTTTCCATATTTTGCACATCATTTACAAAATATAATCAGCCTTCTGAAAGACTGTACACTTCACTGGTGATGGGTGCGGAAAACATAAAAAAAATTGTGCTTGTTCGTGTCCAATGAAGCATGTCAAAATGTCGTGATAAGAAAATAAAAAAATAAAAAAATTGTGCAGATGGGTCTAATAATATTTGCAATATGAATCTGAATATAGTTTTTTCTTGTTGTAATAAACAAATTCCTACACTGTTACTCAGAACAAAATGGTCTACCACATTAATGACCTAATATTGGTTTTCAAGCTATCAAAACCAGTCATGGTTCATAAAGAAAAAATTCCTCAAATATAAGGAAAAGAGGGTACTGTACCTTAAAATAGGGTTTTTATCCAGGTCAGGAGCCTGCCTGCTTTAAAGGGTTGGTAAACTGGGTGGGTTGCCAAAGGCTGGATTTTACTGGCAAAGATCCAGTAAGGATTGGTTGGATGAGGTTGGCTTGTTGTCAGCTCACTTGTTTTCACTCTCCTTTAGCTGTAAATGATCCTAAAAACACATGACACTACTGTAAAAAAGATACTGCTCACTTACATTAGATATCATTACAAAATTATTTATAAAGAACTAATTGATGCTAAGCCAGTTTGGGACTTGCAGTATCAGCAGCCTGTCAAGATTATTACAAGTCACACTGAACAAAATGATACAAATATCTATTACAGATTGTGTAGTAATAAATTCTCAAAGTTAGTAAATTTATTGAAGATTCTATAAAGATTGAGCTGTTGATTAAAAACAACTACTATTTTTCTTTCACTGGAATCAGAAAATGATGGATAAACCAAAACATTCTTCAGTGTAAGCATGAGGTGGTAAGGATTTTTAATGTCAATTAGCATGTTTCATTTAGGTTTTGCCATTGCTGTTACTGTGTATTTTCTGTACTGTGAGTTTACTCCTATATCGTGATCCTATTAGGGGCTTTAAGATGATCTTCGTAGCAGCGGTCACATTCTGATGCTTTAAAAAAATAGTTTGCATTGGCACTAATGAGAATGTCACATTATGCGGTTATTAAGTCTGAATATCACAATACATGATTATTATTATTTTTTTTTACGATGCATGTTTCTTTCTGCAACAGCAAGAATATGTTCATAAACTTGTAAAGTGTAAACTCAGTATGTACAATCTGTACATTTAAAATAAGTACAATTTGTACAATACGATAAAGTGTAAATGTTAGGGTTAGCAAATAATTTGTTTTGTTGCATTTTAAAAAAATAAATACAAAATCTAAATCTAATTGGGCAATGTATACTGTACAAAGCATTATTTGTGATTGATCTGGAATATTTTGATCAAATAATACCTTTGTACAAATAACTTTCTTGCTTTAATTCTGTATGATTTGTATTACTCATCACTAGACCGAAGGCCAGAAGCCACAGGTTCCATAGATTAAGACAAGGGAGTTCTCTTGACCTTTTCGCTGAAATGCCACATCGTTTAATGTGCACAAACATAATTAGACATGATAGTCAACTCATGCAGTCTGATCACCCAACCGATTGCAGGCGTTCATTAGCTGACTTTTGGATATCGGGGGCATTATAGGCTAACGATGGCAAATGCTGAGGAACGGGTAACATTGTTTTTCATTCTTCATTGGGCTTTTTCACTCCATCAGACACACAACTGTTGCTTTTGCTCAGCACAACATCGTTAATGAGGGGATGTTGACACTGGGTCCAGTTAGACATCGTCAGGAAAATTAAGCTCTCTCCAGGCTAACTTGGCTCGCGATTTGCTCTGACATTTACCATTAGCTCCGTGCTGAATTGGACAAACGAACAAAAGCAGAAGCCCCCCCACCAAAAAAATATATATACACAAATCATTTCCAATTAAACGAGGTATCAAACAGAGAATATCCTTGCAGGAGATTTTACGGGCTGTGCACGGCAAAAGGTCAAGCTTCAACTGTACAGGGGCACAGGCAAAGATCTGATTATGACTAATGAGCTCTTTCCTTTAGACAAAATTAGCTGCATTACACAAAGGCCCTACTCACTGCTAGTCATGCCAAAGTTACAATATTTGTGGACAGACATAAGAGAATGGGTGATCCAGGTTTATAGTCAAACCTCGCTTTGATATGTCAGGGTTTGATCTGGGAAGAAAATCTGGAAGATTTCCTTGTTAATTGATAGTTGATCCAATGTGTTGAATTTATTAAAATGTTTGAAATAAATAACGTTGGATAAATTATTACACCATTACAGCTTATACAATGATGTATGTGGCTTTCTCAAACTTATAACTGTTGTAATAGAGATTAATACAGTATATCAATATGGTTTTACTATTATATAATCATTTTTAAGCACTAAATTTGTTTTTAAATCGTGGAGAAAATGTTATAGTGCCCTTTTAACCAGAGTGGATTTTGAGCGGGGAAGCAGCTGTGTCCTTGCTCCCAAGATACACGCATGTGGTCCTGTATTTGTAAGTGTTTATGGAGGAGAGCAGCCGAGATTGTCTGTGACAGCAGCGAAATGAGGCTAACAAACAGCCTAATGGGAGCGAGGCAGGCACGCGTCCGAGTTCCCACTGAGAGGCACTATATGTGCCCTTCCTGCCGCAATAATCCACTTAATGGGAGTCGGTATACTTAGCTGCACATTGCCACTGAGGCCGGTTCAAATGTACAACGGCAGACAGCCAGAAACAGGATCCACTCAGTGCCAATAGGGCAAAAGGAAGCAATTTATCTATTAGAAAATAGCAAAACACAAAAAAGCATATTTAATTAATATGGAATTTGGCTCAGCTTTTGCTTCTGGATGACACAGAGACCATTTACAATTTATGCCTTGTGCCCTTATGGCATCTGGATGCGACACTAGCCCACTTGATTTCTGCAAATAAGCTCCAGAAGTGATTTAAGATGTGTCTCACAGTAGCGTCTCCAACTCTGACTCAAGTCCAGTTTTGAGCTTTTTCATTACCCTGCAGGAATCTTTGCTAGAGGCCAGAAGTACACACAAGAGCCAAGACGACAGCCTCTACAGCAACTGTGCTAATACTTGCTCACCAAAGGAGCTTCAATTACTTCCCAGTTTAGACTGGCAAATGCCAGGCCAACTCACAGGATTAATTCACAGTAGAGAGTTAATACTGGCAGGGATTTCTGGTGCTGAGGTGAGTCTACTTTTTTTGCCACAACATAATAATGAATCTTACGATGAACCTATGGATGGCATAAACCTGACTGTGCCGCACAATAAGCACTTGAACTGACTCAATATCTTGCATGGAAGATGAACACCATGAGGATGGTCTGGAAGAGACACCTTTTGATTTTGGAAAGGCCCTCTCTCACTATCCCTATTTCAGTACCTCCCCCTTTCGCTCTCTCTTTCTCTCTCTCATTCCTGGCAGGCTGGGCAGCCATAAGGTGGGGTGGTGCCTGAGGATAATGGCAGCAGAAGGCGAAGGAAGCAGACAGCTGGCAAACGCTGCCCCAATATGTTTCCATGAAAGAGGCGAGGAAATTTCAGAAGACGAGACGTGCACCCGGACGACACGCTCAGCGGTGAAAAGAGAAAGATTAAAAAAAAATAAAATTAGTTAACATCTTGCCCGTTTCACCCCGCGATGCACATTTTGGCATGCAAAAACTGATTGCAGAGCCTATCTACATTACAAAAAGAAATTGGGGAAAAACGTACAGTTAATGAGGAGAAATCATGTATCGCCTACTGCAGCTAATTCAGCTAACACAGATGTGGTCCAGAATTATTTAACCCCCTCTCTAGAAATTTCCTTTCTGCCTGGCATCATGGTTGATGCTCCCCTTCTTTGGAAGCATATTGTGAATCTGAAATGCAAATGTCTTACTTTTTTTCAGTCTCCAATCATGCTAGTTCTAATGAGGTGTAAAATATGTACATTAATGACAGAGAGTTATTTAGTTCTAGGGGAGCACTAATTGCTCCTAATCATTGCCTACATCCATCTGGTTACATGCGAAAAACAAACCACTTCATCCTGCAGGCTCATTAGACTTCTAGTAAATCACTAAGTAAAAAAAAGAAAACAGCCCACATATTGATCTAGCATTATTTATGCACAATTGTGTTCTACTTCGTACTGAAACAAGTGGGAGACATTCTTCCTGAAACTGCTGAAGACAGCTGAATATTCATACAAGTGCTCCAGGAATTATACAAGAATTAATGCATTTACTAGAAATAAAATTTGATAATTGCATAGATTGTTGGAAAGAAAGAAAAATATTGTTGGTATAGCCAAACTTTACGAACTGTGGGTACTTTTTGAAATTCGTGTCTTTACTAAAATGTTAAAATGACAAATACTATCTAGAGGTTTTTGTTTTCTGTTTCTTGCAATCCTAAATAAGAAGAAATTGTCATATCACTGCTCTTTAATGTGTGGTAAATAGATTTAATTATTAGGAATATAATCAACATAATCAACAGTTGAGAGAATTCAGTGAGCGAGTGAGATAGCTGTTCACAGCTGTAGGGTACCAATAGATTAACCAACAAATTAATTTAAAAGTGAATTTATATTGATAAAATATGGATCAAAATACTACTCAGCTGCACATCCCTGGTATATTGTCACCCCACTGCACATTTTTAGTTTCAGACAAATAAATACTTTCTGTGAAATTGTGAGGCAAACCAGATTGTTTTTTTACCGTTTTTCTTGTCGGTAGCTGTCTGTCTATTTCCACCATCACATGATCTTTTCTTACATCCTCCACTAAAGAAACTTTTGAGGGATGTTTGTTTAACATTTATGTTAATAATGATCTGAAACTGTGGATGTCTTCTGAAATCACACAGCATGCAAATTTAAATAGTGACTCTTAAAGGGTAAAATGCCCAATAAATAATACAGTGTCAGTTATTCACATGTTCTCTGGTTTATTTGACCCAGTAGCAACTCTTCTCATGACCCAGTGGTTGGGGACCTCTGACAGAAAATTCACTACACTCAAATCCAGGGCAAATCCCCTCCTTAGAGGCTCCTATTTTCTGTTGTCCTACATTATTACACAGGTATAAAAAATTTGAGTAAGCTCATTAATCTGACAGTCAGAGTCGCTGTTATAGAAAATGAATAAACAATATTTAGAATTGAGAATGTAACAATTCTGTGATATAAAAAAATATATACTGTTTACTCACACAAAGCATTTAACATATAACAAAAACCATAATGCTAATATACACTATACATCGACCAGGGATAACTTCATGGCCATTGATTAGGCATAACATTATAACCAACTGCCTAATATTGTGCTGGTCCCACTTTTGCTTGGAAAACTGGTCAAGCATTACATCCTTAACTTCTTCATTAATTTAAGCTACAGTAAGTCGTCTGTTGAATCGGACCACACAGACCAGCCCATGTCACCGATCACCGCTATTAATTCCTTGGACCACTTTTGATAGATACTGACCAGTGCAGACTGGGAACAACCCACAATAGCTGCAGTTTTGGAGATGCTCTGACCCAGTCGTCTAGCCGTCACAATTTGGCCCTTGTTAAAGTCACTCAAATTTTTAAACTTGCCCAACTTTTCCTGCTTCTAACACATCAACTTTGGAAGAGCATAGAGCTCTGACCTCAAGCCAACTTTAAAAGCTAAAAGCTCTGTGTTAATGCCTATGGTTTTGGAATGAGCACATATGGGTGTGATTTGTGAATCCTGTGACTTGGAGTGGCATGAACAATTTTATATAAAAAAACATTTATAATTTCATAACCTTTACATATTATGTGTGGCAAAAGTTAATGATGTGTGCATGCATTATTCATTTCTAAATGTCATGATCGGTTATATATTTAAGCAAAAACTTTGCAACATATTTATTTTACTAACCAATAACTACACATATTTGTGTGTGCGTGTGTGTGTGTGTGTGTGTGTGTGTGTGTGTGTGTGTGTGTGTGTGTGTGTGTGTGTGTGACTAACTGCATCTAAAACCCTAACAAAAACACAGACTGAAATTAAATCCCCGGTGGTGTCCTCACATATGTCCTTGTGTATTTTTAGTAAAAATGGTGAAGCAACGACACCATATTTGTATTTTCAGTCTGGACTACTGCACCCAGCATATATTTTCTGACAAATGCTATGAGCAAGCCAGTGACGGCCACACTCTGGAGCTCTACATCTGTTGGGTCTCATTATTATGCACAATGCCCAGAGCTAACACATTCCCCAGTTGCCCTAAAACTGTGAGTGATCCTCAGCTAGCCAGCACTGACAGCACACACCACTGTACTGTTTAACTCGAGCCAGTGGCCTATTCCCTCGAGCAACAGCTGTCCTTTAGCATCGACTATGCTAACTTATCCGTAGACAACAACAAGATAGGAACACGAGTGTCAACATCTTAGAACTTTTAACATGCCTGAGCACTTCAGACTGCTTCTTTCTCCCAACAACAAATAAAGCGGCAAAAATTAACATGCAAATCAATTCTCCTCTTTGTTTTATTCATTTATTTATTTATTATTGAAGCACATCCATGACAGTGTTGCTCTTGAACTGTGACACAGATTACAGGAAAGGATGCAAATGAGCAAAGAGGAGAGACTAGAACACAACAAATGCACGCTAACTGAAAAAAAACAAACTTTAAAGATTACCTTGAGAGGGGGACAAAGTGCTGTTCACACACGGGGAGATTAGAGAGCAAGCAACTCAAGCAAAGTCTTCTTGTACCACCTAAATAAAGCATCTCTCCCAAAGTGTCAGAGCGCCGTCTGAGCACTAGCACTTGGTGCCACATCCCTGACCTACAACAACCTACAACAAGTTCAACATTCACTCCAAAAAGGCTGGAGGGCAGAAAGGAGGCACTAATTAGGGAGGGGAACATGGATGACGAAGTCCCGCAAGTGGTGGCACACGGTTGGAGAGTATACTGAACCTTCTCATGTAGGTCAGCGTGAAGCTTTTAGCAAGGCCATGCATATTAATGGATCCCCCTCTCTTTTTCTGCCTCTCTCTCACACCCACACTGACACACACACATACATAGGAGAGAGAACCTGCCGTATGGCTCTGGAGGCTCTGGGTAAGTTAACTGTGGGCTTTTTTCAAAAACATATGCATTGCAAATTGAAATTACGGCTGGATACTCAAAGGTCCCTCTAGCATTCGTCGCCTAGCGCACAATCAATGGTGTATTATAGAAAATGAATGTTGAGCTTGTTGAGTCTAAATTAATTAGTGGTGTTTGGAGAGATGAGCATGTTTGGTACAGTAACTTTGAATATCTTACAATGTTTAAAAGTTTATGGAACAGTTAACTAGAAATTCACATTATCCAAATTATGAACATTTACAATGAATGGTTTCTGGTATTCCAAATGCTTTATCTCAACTATAGGTGGACCGATATGGGTTTTTCTCTGGCCGATGACGATATTTAAAAAAAATCAGGGCATCTAATGGATGATTTCTTTGACTGATATATTTGGGCAACACATCTAAAATGGGTAAAATGGGAACGCAGACTCTTGACATTCTTGCTCATCTTTGCAACTTAGCAGACATGATTAAAGAAAGCAACACAAATCTGTGAGTAATAATCATGGCATGTGTAAACGCTAATTGCTTTACATCTTCACAGTTCTAGCTCTTCGTGTTTCCCTGTTTGTACACCGAATACAGATTACTGCCACCTGCTGGTATGGGAGAGTTATGTTCACTCACGCAAGAGCAGAACGTACACACACGGTTTGGTGTGTCAGATGCACGTGCCTAATAATCAGCCTAATTTGCAGCATAATCCGATCAATTGATTTTTTTAAGGCATTTTTAATTAATCAGCATCAACTGATCGACTAATCAACCTCTAATATTTATAAATATTAGGATTTTTATTAGAATGGATAGGTAAAGGTAACAACTTGTTCAGTTTCCCAGCAGAAGAAAATCTGAGACTGTGTTAAAGAAAGACACATGAGACAGGGTGTTAAATAAAAAACAAATGTATTGATTATTTATAATGCAAAAGAAAACCTGCACGTATCATAAAAAGGTTATGATAAAATCTATACTTTCATTATATATGAATAAATTTTCTACAACAGCGAAAGCTTGATTCTGATGAAAAAAAGGTTTTAGTTATTTAAGTCTGATGGTACAAGTAGTTCCGGCTGTAAAAAGTAATTAGGACAATATTAACTCGTGGTTTTAATAAATGATCATTTCCATAGTAACAGCTACTGTATGTAAACAATAAACAGACATAATCAGAATCGAATCGTAAACAAATTGAAAATAATCACTAATAATGACTTTAATTTTATAATTATTTTAAGAGAAGCCTTGATAAACAAAAAATTGTTATTGATGGAAAATCGCTGTAATATTTGTGGTAACATGCTTAAGACCATAGAGGTGGTGCTGGTGGGTACTTACTTTTTTAAAATATTGTTTGTCTTTTAATAAGACTAGGTCGACCCAGCAATGGTTTTCATTCTCAGGTTCTTCTAGAAGGGGTGGCTTCAAACAGAACACCTCGTCACACGGGTCGAGCTGATCGAAGAAAGTGTTCCTCAAGTTGCATGAAGCGATTTGGGACGTTGACACCCGCCTTGTGGACACTGTCCTCCCTGCTGTGATAAAGTTCGTCGGGAGGAAAGTAGTCCATCCAAATTTCCTGTTTTTGTCTTTCTCTGTCTGAAGAGGAAAAAAAAAAAACACACTGAGTCACAAAAACTACTTTCTCTTAGAGCAGTTCCTCAAGCACACAGGTGAACAACTCAACCACTAACTAGGGCACAGTTCAGGCTACAGGAAGCATTTCTACCCACTTATTATTTTCCATTGTGCCCATTCAATATTTTGCAGGCAGATCAAAATGCAAACTAATAATAAAAAAAGTTCAAAAATATTTAGTGATATTAGCTAGCTAGACTAGCCAGCTAGCTAATCTTAGTTTCGCTAATGTTTGTCTTTGATCTAATAATTCGATTGTAGTCAGCTTTTAGACAAATAAAAACTAACTATATAAATATATTAATGCATTTAATAAACTCTTAGTACACGTTTGGCATGGCGCTAATTATTATGTATCCAATAATAATAATTTGCTTTGTTTATAAAATCTGTTTTAAAATTTTTAAAACAAACAAACAAAGAACCCACAAAACCCTTGTCACTAATAAATCACTATTCCAGGGGCATTTAAATTCCATTTTATTAAATGCATTAGCTTATACTATTGTCATAACAAGATGAGTGGTAGAGCTGCATGCACACCTTTAGCAGATTAAAAACGTATATTTTAAGCAAAGCCTACACATAACATACGTCACATATCATAAACATGTGCTCCAATACATCTGATCAAATGCACATTATCAACTTGTGCTGTTAATATCATGAACAGCAGCTATGCTATTTTCTCTCCACTGCTTCTCTTTCTCTCCCCATCCCGAGGCATCCTGAAGTTTGGCCAGCTCCAGTCACGTCCCACCTCATGAAGATTATGGACCTTTAAAGAAATAGATGCCGAACTCGCAAACTTCTCGTACCACCCAGAGACGTACCAGTGCCAATTGGATCCCACTTTATGTGTGGAGTTTTGACATTGGACCTCCTGGAGTGTTTAAAGGCTTTGGCATGGAGGAGCTGGTTTTGGATCTGTGATGATCGAAAATGTTGAGCTATTTTATGAGTTGCTAAGTAGCTGCTAGTTCTTTAACCACAATGACTGTATAAGACTGTAGAAAGAACATTACTTATAATCTTAGACTCCAGTGCTCATGTTAGTTCTCTCTCCAGTGTTCTGTATTGTTTAAAGACTATAATCACACTCTTGATGTCACCCAAATGAGGATGGGTTCCCCTTTTGAGTCTGGTTCCTCTCAAGGTTTCTTCCTCATGACATCTAAGGGAGTTTTTCCTTGCCACAGTCGCCACGGCTGCTCATCATGGATAAATGCACACCATTCACCTAGACTGTTGATTCCTGTTAAGCTGCTTTGAGACAATGTCTGTTGTGAAAAGAGCTATAGAAATAAACATGACTTGACTTGACTTTACTATTTGCACATTTCCATCCTACTTCTTTCCTATTTTTTTTTTTAATTGGGCTCCTGTAGATTTAGACCTTTTTGTCATCCAAAATTTTTATTTGGATTCAGCTCTCCTTACTGGTATGACATCACTCCAGGTCTTGTTAGTTCTCCCACTGGAAACCCTGATGGCTGACGTCACTCAACCCTCGCCTATCCTTTCTGAGTGAATGAGCAAGGGAACTTCTTTCAGTGGGTACACATTCCGAGTCCCGACCAGGTTCATTTACTGTGACATGATATAATATTTCACATGTATGTCCTCCACCGGATTCACAGCTAGGCTGTGGATCTGACATCCTAGGATACTGTGTAAATAACACTTTGCTGGACCCTGGAGGGTTATTGTATGGTGCAACATAGCGATATGTTAATGTTAATGTTTATGGTGATTGGTCATTTTACTGTCTGTAAGATGCTGGTTTTACATCTGAATTGGTTATCTTAAAGAAGAAGTGTTAACGAACAATGGTGTCATTAACCGTTTTGAAAAATATTGGCCAAAAAGAAAGATCTATCATCCGATGCCCATTATTAAAAAATTCTGAATATCAGCTGATTTATCGGTCACGACGATATATTGGTCAACCACTAATCTCATCCACCTTACTTAGCTGGGTAGTATTCCTATAAATTCTGCATGAGATGTGCATTTGAGATCATAAAAGTATCACAGCTTTTGATGTAGAGGAAACGTGCTTCTTTAGAGTCAGGGCAGGATAACACACTTTGAGTAAAGTGCTATCTATGCTCCTACACATACATAAGTTTACTGACACACACAATTGGCTAGTGTTGCTGTGATTAACAGGGAAAGAGCATTGCATTAATCCCACACTGGGACTAAGGAGTAGTTTTGCTTATTTGGCTGTCAGTCATGGGTGTCTGTGGTGCTGTTGGGATTCTCGCAATCTCATAACGATTAGGTGAACTCTTTTTCATGGTTGTGACACTCCCTGCATATCTAAAAGTAAATGTAAAAATTTCTATGCACACCATACCTTTTTATCTCTTACCAAATGTAGCCTACTTTTATTTATTTATAAAATAAACAAAAAAGAAATAGGTTTTGATGACAACATGGGCTCTAATCATCCACTGACTTCCACTCTAATCATGACACTGACATCCACTGTTTACAAATGGCACATTCAAATTTCAAGTTTATTTCTATAGCGCCTTTCACAATGGACATTGTCTCAATGCAGCTTTACAGAATTTAAGAATTTAAGGGAATTATGTGTATTTATCCCTAATGAGCGGCCTGGGGTGACTGTGGTAAGGAAAAACTACCTAGATGAATGAGGAAGAAACCTTGAGGGGAACCAGACTTAAAAGGGGAACCCATCCTCATTTGGGTGATAACATTGCTCCTTTTACCTTGTCACAGAAGAAAATCCAAGTATGACCTAGGATTGTTAAATGTCCATCACTATTATTATCTTTTTATTTTTTGAATTAACTGTAATATTAATTATTTGAAAACAACTGCTATTGGGTACTTGCTGTATAATATAAATGCTCTACATTGAGCTGGATAGTATGTCCAGAGATGATTTTGAGATGATTGTCCAGCATGATTTTCAGACTGCCGCAGCTTGTACATCAGCTCATGCTGACATAGAGAGTCTTGTGCGACTGCTGCTTGTCTGAGCGAGTCGCCTCGTCGTGTGTTTATATACTTACCCAGCTTCTGGCAGATGATGGCACGCTGGCACATATCTTCAGCTACCCCTCATGCTCTGTTTGTCCCATTGTCACTTACCCTCTGCTTTGTTTATTCTGACTTTGTTAATCTGTGCCTTTCCCTCCCCTTTAAAGTTGAACTCTGGGATATGTGATGTGCATCAATGGTAATCAAATAAGTTGGGTACTGTGAGAGGTCTGCACATCATCAACACTAAACTGAGTGTCAGAGTGCAGCTGTCACATTACATGCCAAGAGAAAGTGCAGTCTGCTGCTCTAAGCAGTAAACTGAAAAAGAAAAAAAAATTAAGGGGACAAAAAAAGCGAAAAGTTGTTTTGTGTGACCTAAAAAGCACCAACACTTTAAGCTTTAACCTGGAGAGCCAATAAGCAATCAGCATTCTGTTCCCATTTGAACTCTTTAACCAATTAAAATGGCAGATTGGAGTAAAGATTTTAACATGCATGAAAAATGGCAGATTAGGAAGGGAAAGAAAAGAAATATCACGGCTAATTATGCGGTCAACGGTCTGCCATGATGCCATTGTACCTTCCGTTTAATTTGCACATAAAACTGCTCCTTTATACTGGTGATGTTTTAGATCTTGTAGTCAGGGGAAAAAAAATCCCACAGCTTTCAAGTGCCTTGTTTTAATGAGTCCACCGAACATTTGGAGAGCTGTTTTTGCGATTGAAAGAAAATCTGCAGCACCAATCCTTTTTTTTACTTTATAATGAGGACATATAATTAGTATGCATTAGTATTTCATTGGAATTTAGTCACTGTTTACCTTGCTTCAACCATGTTGCTATAGGGTTGTGATAATGAGTGCAGTTTAGGAGTTCATGGCTTTGTTGCAAAAAAGGCAATTATTTATTTCAAGCTCGGGTGATCAAACTTTGTAGTGTCAAATGTGAATAATCAAATCATCCAATATGTACTAGGTCCTTTTTAAAAAGATAAAAAGGAATATTATTAACATATCTTTACATACACAGTTTAAATAATCCCTATTTTTTACTCATGGCCTAATGTGTAAATAGTAAATAATATGAACGATATGAAAAACAAAATAAAAAGGGAGGAACTGTATCATAAAAGCATTAAACATAATGAGACATGCAGTTATTGGAAAATAACTAATGAAAGAGGTGGTGATGCAATTAGTAAACCACAATGGATTATTATCTAGCATCCACCATGCAAGTCCCTATACAAACACTAATGATCTCAGAGCTACTCTTATAGAAAATCACCAACTGAAATTGAAATTTAAAAAATATATAATTTTTTTTATATGTGATATATATTCTGTCCAATCAATAAATGGCCTCACAGCTGTCAATGCATTCAGTATCAATGTAAAAACCAAGGAATCAGGTCAAAGCACTGCAGAGCTTAGAGACAGGATTGTTGCAAGGCACAGATCTTGGGATGTCTGCAAAAAATCGCTGCCACACTAAAGATTTTCCTTCATAATTGCCAAATAGAAGAATTGTGGCACAACTAGGACTCTTCCACAAACAACCATAACTGCAGCCCTCCATCGATCTTGGCCTTATGGCAGAGTTGCTATATGCCTCTCTTCAGTGCAAAATCTTTTTTTTTTTCAGTGCAAAAGCCCACTTGGAGTTTATCAACAGGCAGCTGAAGGAATCTTAGACTGTGAGGAACAATATTCTCTGGTCTGATGAAACTAATATTTATCTGTTTGTCCTCAATTCTAAAAGTTATGTCTCGAGAAAACTATGCACCACTTATCACCTGCACAAAGCCAGCTCAAAAGTGAAACATGATGGTGTCACCATTATTCTGTGTTTTTTTTATCTGCAGCTGGGACTGGGAGACTGGTCAGGCTTGAGGCAAAGCTAAAAAGTGCAAAGTACAGTGATATCCTAAAAAAAACCCTGTGTCTTAGAGTGACCCAGATCCAGAGTCCTGACTTGACCTGACCCTAGTGAACATCTCTGGAGAAACCTGAAAGTCCCTGTCCACCAGCGATGCAACCAATGCAGATTGAGAGGATTTGCCATGAAGAATGGCAGAAAATTCCCAATCCAGGTGTACAAAGCTTGTTACATCATACCCTAAAAGACTTGAAGCTGTAATTGCTGCCAAAGGTGTTTCAACAAAAGTACAGAGTTCCAAATACTTAATCAGACATAATATACTGTATCATGTGTGCATAAGAAATATATGCAAAAGTAAAAAAAAAAAAAAAAAAAAAAAAATGAAATAAAATAAAAAAATTAAGAGGGGTCCGAATACTGAACAATGTATATATTAAGGGTGTGCAATGCAATACTTTTTATGTGCAGAACATAGTCCCTCAGGAACCTATTAAGTGGCGTACCGCAAGTTTGTTTAGTAGAACTTATCTTTAAGGAATTAAATATTAAATGTAAAACACACACACACACAAACACTGCATACATACACATATATATATGAACATTTCTTATGTTCAGGACATGGTTTCTAAAAATTTCATGGTTTTCCATAACACCATAATACTACTACATGGTACTAATGGTGCCATAACCTAATGCCACCACCTTTTCTTTCCTGAATTTTTTTAACACAATTTCTGGGCCAACCTAAAAAAAAAAAAAATCCTCTTCTGCCTATCTTTTTTTTTTTTTATCCATAAATACTTTGCTGATTTTTGCAGTGCTTGCCAAAAACGCAGCTCATCCAAGCTCATTTGCAGCAAAGTCCATTATGATCATCACTTTCGGTGATGAATTCCCCATGACGGTGGCGGCGCTTGCCGCAGCCTCCACACGTAATGACATTCTGCTCTCACTGGCAAAGCTCCCATGCAGATAGCTCACTCTAAACTGTGTGCTTGACAGACAGCGTGGGCCTGCAAAGTCTGTGAAGAGGGTATCTGTCAGTTTTAAAGGGGCAGAGGGTGAGTTATTCAAAAAACATTATGGCAAAACAGCTCGAGGAAAACACAATTCAGCTTGCAGCCAGGGATGCTGTGCTTTACAGAGGGTTCAAGGTCAGCGATGCGTATAGCAATGTGTTAAGGTCAGCACAAGGTTGAATTTAGATTTTTTTTCTCTCTTTCAAAAATCTACCCTGAGAGCAATGTTCCAGCTATGAACTAGCAACATGTTACCACCCACTGCTATTCAGGGTAGAACTTTGATAGTGCAGCAGGCTCAGTGTTAAGCCTAAGGCTTTGGCTGTGCAGTTTCAGTAATAGAAGAAGACATCTTGCATACCTGAACTGCGAGACTTGGCTTTTTTGCTCATCAAGAGAAAAGAAAATGAAAAAATAGAGAAAAGAAGGAAAAACAGCTTTATAAGCATCAGGCTACCAGTGATGGGAGAAATTAAGTTTGATGCTCCATGAAACAAAATGTGGGCCGTGGCAGTGGAGGCAGTGGGCTGATAAAACAAAAAAAAAAAAGGACTACATGACAGTCATTCCATCTGAAATAAAACAGTCTGTGGACACAGTAAGCTTATCTTGTCAAGTACTGCATGTCTCAGCAGAACAGAGTCCTCGGTGAGGGTGGAGAACTGGAGCAGCTGCCTGCTATCATGGCTCTATTATCAGAGGTTAGCTCTTATAAACCTGAGGGATCAATGCCTCATGAGTTAGATACTGTATTACATTTGGATACCTGGGGGTTTTGTAGAGCAGCCAAGAAAATAGGAATGTATGAAAGAAAGTCAGGAATAGTCTTTAGTCCGTATAAGTATTTGCAGGGTTAACATAAAGTGACTAGTATAAATATTACATGAATAAATAGGTGAAATATTAAAGAGATGCAAACATAGAGGACAACATTTTTAGTTGTACTTTGACAGAGGGCTTATAATAGAATTACAGAATTACAGTACATACGCTCCTGGGTGAGAAGGTATAAAGGTTTCAACTCATTTGTCAAGATATTAGCAAGAATTAAACAACAAGTGTACATGTCTGATCTATTAATCCTGCTTTCAGTGATGGCCTTAATATTATGCCCTAATTCGAGGTAGATAACCAAATATGACTAATCTTTTTAGGAAGAACTCATAGAAGATATTTTTTACACCCACAAATTACTTTTAATTTTACATCAAACATTTTAATCATTATCATGAGTTTATTTTTGTGTGCAAGAATGGTAAAAAAGTATATTTCCTTTTTTCTAGCTTTTCTCTCAACAGTTTACAAAAGGTTGCATGAGTGCATTTCTATGCATTTTTCTGTGTTATTCTTTGTTAAGCTTTTTTTTTTTTAGATTAGTTCAGGTAAATGAATAAATTAAAAAAGTTTCCAACAGTTTTTATTAAAATGAATTACTTTTGATGCGGTTTATATACTCTATGGTCTTGCCATTGTTTTTTGGATGTACATTGAATTAATCTCATCAAAGATGTATTGAATTAATCTCATCACTGTACTTTTTGAAACATTACATGCATAGTCTATAATGTGTGTGCAGTATGTACTAATAAATAGAATTGTGCTTTAAAGTGGTGGTTTTGTGGTTGAGTAAATTCTACTGAGTGTATTACAAGTTTCGAGAAGATTTTATTAGCCTTTGGGTTAATTTTGCTATGCAAATCCATCAAACCTCATTACATTATAAAGTTCAAAGTTCTTCATTCAGACCTATTTTTTAGTACTGATGTCACGGTTTACTTGAGTGTAACCCTGTTCCCTGAAAAAGCGGGAACAAGATGCTGCATCTCATAACGATATGGGAGCATTCTTTGTTCGACTAGATATAAAGCATATGTGTCAAACACACCAAGTATTTGGCTTAAATAACCTTGGTGGGTGATGTCATCTGAATTTGTGCACCTGTGAGGCTATAAATAGAAGGGACACGGACACACCTTCAGGATAAGCTTTTGTCTGAAGAGACGTCTGGACACGCCCACAGAGCGGCAATGAGGCGTAGCACCTATTGCACAGTGTTACACTCAGATGCAGAGACGTTCCCTATCAAATGCTACACTCGATGCTGCTGCATCGCATACTTGCTGCAAGGAGACACTTCTTGCTAGAGTGTTGGAGGATGCAACCCCCCCTGGTTAAATAGGCCCTAACTCCTAGAGGTAGAGCTTGACCACTCTTCTTGTAGGCTAGGGCAATGGCATCCCTTACTCAATGTGACATTGTTTGATTAGGCGCAGCCACCCCCTGGTTGTGGCTCCCATAGCATATGAAAAGATGCTCTGTTTTATGCCACTGGCTAGTGCAGTGGACATAAGTCTAAAGAGTAGGTGAAGTCTCTCTCACTGGAGGAGTTAAAGGCTTTAAAAAAAGACCGTCTGTATGATTGAGAATGGAACTTTAGAAAGATAGTTAGGGTGAGGATGCAAAATATCTGTGACTAGTCCAGGGTCAAAGTTTTGACAGGATGACAAGACAGATAGAGCCTGCAAATTATGCATTATCTTCACAGAAGTCATAGCCATAAGAAAACCTACCTTTAGAGTCAAAAACGTGACAGGTGCTGACTCTAGTGGTTTAAATAGGTCACAACCAGAGCCTCAACCACTACAGTTAACCCATGCAGGGACTGTTCCTTTAGTGGTTGGCTTAGTCGCTCCATTGATGAAGTGGACGCCCAGAGGGTGCTTGACTACAGAGGGCCCTTTAATTAGAGCAAATAATTTTTTTGCAGAAACTTCAGCACTCAAACAACTTGGCAGTAAACTGGGCTTGCATAGTGTGTCATACACCAGCCTCAAAATCACACTATCTGAGGGCATAGCTTTTTCTAGTGGAGGGAGCCCTAGTAATGTCTGTATTACACAGACCCTGAAAGTAGCAGAATCTGTACCTGCAGAAAATTTTCCTTGCAGAAACTTCAGTGCTAAAACAACTTGGCAGTGAACTGGTTCCGCATGGTGTGTCATAAGGCTCCTAGGAGCAAAATGATTGTGGGGAAATGCATGAAGAGGCAGGCTGGCCCAAGTCTTGCCATTGCGTCCAAACCCAGAGGTGCTAGAAGAGCCAACTGGTCACTCAACACCAGCTCCATCAGCAAGAAAGCCCAGCAGCATCTGTGCTTCCTGAGAAGGCTGAGGAATGCCCACCCCCCATCTTGACCTTGTTCTGCAGACACCATCAAGAGCATCCTGAGCAGCTACATCACTGCATGGTTTGGGAACTGCACCGTCTTTGATCGCAAGACACTACAGAGGACAGTGAGGACAGTTGAGGAGATCATTGGAGTCTCTCTCTCCCCTCTATCAAGGACATTTACACCACACGCTGCATCCGCAAAGCCAACAGACCCTTCACACACACTCTTCACTCTCCTACCGTCAGGAAAGAGGTTCCAAAGCTTTCAGGCCCTCACATTCAGACTGTGCAACAGTTTTTTCCTTCAAGCCATCAGGCCCCTCGACAAACAGTACTAAACTCTACCGAACTCTCACAAAGATTCACTTAACTGTGTGTTACTGAACTGTTACAACCTGAACTCAAACACACACTCAATGCTCATTTCAATTTATACACATCTATGGCTTCAGCACCACCCATTTTATATTATTTTATTATAATTATATTATACTGTTTACATGCTGTTTTGCACACCTTTTAATTGTAGCTCTTGCTGTTTTTGCACAGCATTGCGTTTACATTTACAAATACACTGTTTATAGATCTCTTTTGCACAGTGTACTGTATCTACTTTATTATGTGTTTTGTGCAGCTGTCCCACAATGTCCTGTATTGTCTGTTTGCACTAAGTTGAACACAATGCACTTTATGTGGCTAGTACAACTTAGTCCTTAGCTCTGTTTTCTGTTAGGTAGCTTTATGCTGTGTGATGTAGCTCTATGTTGTTTTATGTAGCACCAAGGTTCTGGAGAAATGTTGTCTCATTTCATTGTGTACTGGCATCAGGTTTATATGGTTGAAATGACAATAAAAGCTTCTTGACTTGACTTTCTGAAGACACATTTTGGACACAATGTGGTCTCTGAAGACAAAGAAACTAACTATTCTTCCTGCTCTAATACTAAAGTAACGGCGACTGAAGGTGACACTCTATTTCACTGAGGGCACCTTCCAAATCCAAGCAACCAAGAATGTCCTTCTCCTAGAGCTGACAATTGATGGTGGTCACCAGGTGGGATATGCTATCCTAACAGTCTGGAACTCTTGTGAATTATATGCTGATAGATATAAACAGCTGTTATTCTTGGTAATGGAAAGCAATTAGAAACATCTGCACACTTGGCGGTGAGCGATGCCTTCCTGAGTTGCCTGCTTCCCAGGTGCCATTGGGAAATAATTACATCATTGAGACACTGCCGGTAAGCCTCCAGGACTGGTACTGATCTGTGAAGAACAAGAACAGAGCTCCTCCTTTTCTGGACAAAGAAAGCAAGTGTTCAAAAGTTTCCATTCCCAGAGTACAATACACATGGACAAACAATTTAATAATTATAAAAGAAAATAATAAACAAAATGAAAGGGTTTTACAGCTAGATTTAAAAATGTGATATTGTCTGGTAAAAGTCAGTACTGTTGAGTTTTAAATTCTGATTGCTTATTGATTCAATATCTACAACAGCAGCTCTGACAGAAGCACCAACTAAAAGTCAAATCAAAGGTTTATAGTAATTGTTTATTTGACATTGTTGGAATGAGTCTCTAGAGTAAGTGCTATGTAACAGCTATTGTAAAACTATAACTTTAAAGTTTTGTCAGTTCTGACATGCATTTACAACCTAAATTCTAATATTTGTTCTATTAAATTGTATTAATTTATTCACAACTATTCTCTTCATTTTGTAGCGTTTCTTTTGGCTGCACTGCTTACAGTATGTGTATGTAGATGTTAGATTTTTTGTCCAATCAGATTTCAGGCTTTATGTGCTGCCATTTCAATCTAATCTGCCCCTGGCCTGCAAAGTCAATACGGCTGGCTCTTTTACCATAGTCTCCTTAAGAATTAGCTCTGTTTCTTTAACCAATCAGATTTAAAATTTGCCTTACAGGGCGAGCTAGCTGGCCCAGAATAGCGTCAGCATTTTTCTATCCTCTGATTGGTTGGTCAGAGGGAAACGGTTACAGCCAAGTTTGACTGGCAAAACATGTCTGGAACACTCTGCACACAAATACATCTGAATTGGACCTTTTTACACCTACGGTGGAAGAGAAATTTATTTGGTTTCAGACATATTTAAAAATACATTTTCAAGAAAAGCTAGACAGTGTGAGAAGATTTTGGCTAACCTAGCTAGCTTGTTTCAGCCCGAGGAAGGGTTTGTTCACTACTTCCAGACCAGTAAATACGAGCGGTACCACTGGCTTACAGCCTCTGAGGAGCGTGCAAATTATGAGTATGCATCTCTGGTGAGAAGGTAGGATTTTATTTACATGTTTATGTTTTTTGTCATGTTATTTGACAAATATTGATTCTGAACTGCTCCAGATGATGTAGGTGCACAGTTGCGGTTGTAGTGTAGAGGTTTGGAATCGTCTTAACTGGGTTTCTTGCTTTAGTAAAATGCCTCTCTCTCTGTTATGGCACACATTGTTATATTGCGTTTTTTTGTATAGTATTGATGGTTTCTATAATTGTGACATGATAGTGGTGGTATTAAGAGGTGTATTAAGTCTGGTAAATCCCCACTGAAGGCCCAGGTACCAAATGCACAGCCCACCACTGATATTTTGGAATGATTTGTTGAAGAACCCATATTTTATTTAAATATGTTATAGTTATATACTTTTATATATATATATATATGTCTATATATATATATATATATATATATATATATATATATATATATATATATATAGTTATAATTATAAGTTATGAATCATGTGTTATACTAATTTACATGAAACAGGTGAAACGAAAAAAGAAATAAAAACATAAATAAACAAAGTCTAAATCACATGCTATAATAGATGATATTGCTAACATTTCCAACTTTTGTTTTGGTGAAAATTGTGTATAATCACAATATGACCACACAAAATAAATATAAATACTGTTATGAAAATAATTGCCTCCTCAGGGGGTAATCCCCCCTGTGCTGAATACCCTTTTCTTCAATTAACTGGCAAAGCCCACCTAATCACCTTTCATCACTCCTCACACTCCCACTGTGCCAAGCATGTGGAGTTTCTCCCATGAAAGCATGACTGTGACTTTAATGACTTTGACCAGACCCCTATGGAGGGATGTCATCTGTAAATACCACCAGCCTCTGATGATCTGGGTGGAGCCGTAAAGTGGGAACAGTGATATTGACTGACGTAGTGGCTATAGAATATGTGGCTACAGAATATGTAACTCCAATGTAC
Organism: Silurus meridionalis; assembly: GCF_014805685.1. Taxonomy (NCBI): domain Eukaryota; kingdom Metazoa; phylum Chordata; class Actinopteri; order Siluriformes; family Siluridae; genus Silurus; species Silurus meridionalis. The sequence goes on from NC_060910.1 coordinate 11,356,754, forward strand.
TTAGTAATTACTTTGATTAATACATCAGCATCAAAGCACTTTACCTTCTTTTTTAAATGTCAAAAACATTATATTAAATAATAAAAGTTAAGTAAAAGTAATAAAAGGAAAATCATAACAAATATTAAAAGCATAATAAAAGCATAACAAACTATTTGGAGAATATAAGCTGGTTAGTGGACAGCGTTGAACTGTGCAAATAAGTGATGAAATTATCATAAATCAGAAATGAAAATAAAAAACCTTAGTATGCCAAACACAGCGTTAGATGCTGAAAAATGTTGTGTAATGTTTCAAATGTAAAATTTTATTAAATTTGTATTATTAATTTGAAATATTGAACAGTGCTGTTTTGACCTAAATTAATTTCTCATGAGATTTAAATTGTAGCAACATTATTTTGTTGGCAAGGCTGTAATTCCACAGGCAAAAAGGAGAAAAAATGTCTGTCAGTGCAGATGAGTCCAAAGGTAACCTGATGGAGTTGAATATGTTGATTCTGGCTGGCGTACGTGTCAGAAGAATCTGTAAGCTCAGCTCATGATAAACAAGGCAGCTGGTGTCATGTGAGTGCAAGCGGAGACAAAGTGCGGAGTATTAGCAAACACACGTGTGCCAGTGGTGAGCGAGTGGAGGGCAGAGCTAGACGGAACGAGCGGTAAGAAACACCTTTCAGCTGATGAGATTAATAAGTGTGCTCTGTTTCAGTCCAATGACTCCAATAAAGAGGAGAGAGACACCAGCCTCGGAGAGAGACACCAGCCTTGGAGAGAGACACCAAGCAGAGACAAGCGAAAGGGTCGCCGGAGAAAGAAGTGCCGGCTGGTGAGTGCACTCGGGCCAGAGGAAGGGGGCCCAATCCGCAAGTGTGTGGGTGAGCCCCAGCGTGAGAAATGGAAAGGAAAGTCCCAGGGTGAAAATGAAAGCTCTTCTTGGTGAAATTTTGCCTGTCCCTCTTTCTTCCAGCATGAAATCATTGGGATGTATTACAACAAGTCAAGTCAAGTTTATTTCTATTGCGCTGTTCACAATGGACATTGTCTCAAAGCAGCTTTACAGAATTTAAGAATTAAAGTGAATTATTTGTGTTTATCCCTGATGAGCAGACTGGGGCGACTGTGGCAAAAAAAAACTCCCTTAGATGTTATGAGACCTTAAGAGGAACCAGACTCAAAAGGGGAACCATCCTCATTTGGGTGATTAAGAGTGCGATTATAAATCTTAAAACAATACAAAACACCAGAGAGTGGGAACACGCATACACTGACAAATCCACAAAGGCCAGGCAACATGTTCATGCTAAAGTCAGAACAGCCCTTTCTTTAGGAACACACAACAGCAATTGCCACTTGTGTTAATGGATGAACTAAACATTTAATCTCTATCCATGACATTGGCTCTCCCAGTATGGATGTGGGTAGCATAGCTAGTGCCCTCCTATGTATTATCTATGTAATTGTTCATATTTTGACTAAATTTGCTGGTAGCCATCTTTGCGAATGCTACTCATATTTGCGTTTTACTTGCCACCTTTCCAGGCCCAACTGTATAAATCTGTTGTCAAAATTACTTTACCTTATGCAGCAGCAGCATGGTTCTTAATATCTTTATGAAAATACACAACATAATACACTATGGACTCGCTCATCTAGATCTATTCTGCTTACACCAAACAGATCTACATTTAATTTTTTATAAATAAAATCTTGCCAATATCAACCAGAGTTTTGTTTTGATTGTCTGAAATATATCTAAATGCTCAGAATAATGTGAAAAGTACACTTGTGCTACATAGCTATCTCTTTATTCATTATTACAGGAGCAATACTTTTTCTCATCTGTTTTTGTGTTTTTCCAGGACCTGTGATTTACACACTCTTGATAGATTTCACATCAATTTTTTATTAATATTTTCTTATTGTAGCAACTGCAACACTGCAATAAAATACATCCAATATCTTTTCTATAGGTTTGCTGAACTAGGCTTTAAAGATAAATAACTAAAACATGCACCAGGACATTATGTTTGTAGAAATTCAATTTATTTAATTGAACTACACAAAGCCAGGGTTTACTTTAATTTGAGTGTCCTGATGGAACTGCTGGAATCTTTTTATACACATGTTAACACAGTTCTCCAGCAGTATTACGGAATGTCGTAATATGGGAAGATATATTAAACTAGGGAAAAAAAGTATTCTGCACAGCTGGAAATCTGCTTTTGTGTTATTTAAAAAAAAACAATAACCTTTTCCACTAATCCCTTGATTTGTGCTCTAGTACACCTACATAACAATAACTCAATCCCTGTCTGTTCATATTAGGATTATATCCGAGGTATGTTTTTCCCCTTTGCTCTCACAAATATGTTAGATAGACATATCTGTTTAATTGAATTCTCTGTGAATGCAGGATTACACAGTAACGCATGTCTGTCATTGTAATTACATTGCCAAGCAGGGATGATTCATGTAAACATCTGCATGACACTCTATGAATCAGAACTGATTATTTCATTGTGTGTGTTGGATGAAAATGCATTGTTGTGAATGCGATATGGACCATATGTGATACACGCACATAGACTATATGAGTACTCTGTGTGATTAGAGACAAGCATCAGCAATGTTGTGTGTAAATTAAAAGCCATTTTCTTCTATATACACAGGCTTTTTTTTTTATTGTGTATTGCATTTGGACAGCAAGTTGCTGATGTGATTTTGTACAGAACAGGATTTTCTGCGATTATAAATTAAGCCCCTTAACTACTTGATTTAGTTTGGAAAAGCTAAGAAAAGCCATACACCGCAAATCCATGATACTTCAGTGGCTTTCTTTGGCAGCAAGCTATCTCTGTGTAAATCTGCCTCTTCCCCAAATTGTCTTTACCTCACGTGCTGGGCAGAATATTGCCGCACCTGCATGTTTTAGTGATTTCCCTCAAATCTGGCAGATGGTCCACTCAAACCCCTTCACACACATGCACGCAAACATACACACTCCAGCCCCCTTCCACATACCCCCTGCTCAAGTGCAGACTCTGGCACCTGAGTCTGTTGGGAATACTGCCATGCAATGCTACGCTACGCTAGCTTCCAAACAGACTGTTGGACAACACACACACACACACACACACACACACACACACACACACACACACACACACACAGAAGGTATGTTTCTTTCCAAATGTTGTGCAAATTTTAGGCTAACTTATGAAAAGAGCTGAGAGGTGGAGTTGGCATCCAGTCCCACCCACAACAAAACTCCTCCTACAAATTCCCTTCCCACTTCTTATTTCTCCAATCCTCTGCCAAATAACCAGGGTATCCTGTTTGGTACACATCACTGTATCCATATTACTACGGATAATTATGAAGCAAATATATATATTTTTTTAAAGTGAGACTGTTTCTTTAATCAAGCTAAAACAGAACTTTTTGAAAACTCAGATTTTCAAAAACAATTTTGAACAAGATACTAGAACAACATGTAGTTGCTTTGCTGTAAAAAAGTTATGGCATTTTGTACAACCATCAGATTGCATTTTTTCAAAGGTAAAAGTATGTTCTCCTCCAACAGCTCCACCCCTTCATCTGTCCATTTAAAATTCCTTTTTACACATAGTTATACACACAAACTGTGTGTAGCTTGCTTGGGAGAGGAGCATGCTCAGTCGGCTCTCAAGAGAGTTGACTGTTCGCATTGCAGCCGCATGTCCATGCGGACCTTCCGCTCCCCGAGAACGCTCGTTCAAGGAGGGCGCTCTCCCTCGTGGCTCTGGCCTCGCTGTTGCTGAGGCAAAGCGGCATCAGACGTCATAGGGCTCGCAAGTGGATTTGGCAGAGGGCATGGAGATAGGCTTGTCCCTTTCTCCCGCCTCACCTGCCAGAACCAGCTTCTTCTCTTTGGGTTTTGAAGCACGCCATTTGACGGTTTCTTCCCTCAGTAGAGGGAGCGCTGTGCTCCACCTCTCTTCCTCCGAGGAGGGGGAGGGCTTGGAGACTAGCGAGCCCACTGACTCCTAGCCAGTTCTGTATGAGCAACTCACTCGTGCTGTGTCCAAGCTTGAATTAGCGTGGCCAGACGAGAAGCAGAAGCTGCACCCACCTAGTAAGCTGGACAAACACTTTCTGTGCCCCTTCACACAACCTCTCCCATTTTTCCACGATCTGCACACTGAGGTGTCCAGATCCTGGACCTTTTTACCCCTAATATTTCTCTCTACGCTAGTAGTGGGGTTGAAAGTAGACCGGTTAGTTTCAGGAGTCTAAGAAGCTGTCTGTGGTGTTGCAGCGCAACCTTTCTCATCGCTCTTAACGCGTTGTCACTCGGATTTCTGAGGGCCGTCAACTCCAGTAAGAGGGCTTTGGCTGAGAGACCCTGAATGTTGTGGGTCTTAGCTTAGCGCCCCCGGGAGGTCAGAGTGTTACCCCTATCACCATGCTGCCAACTATCAGGAGGCCCCAGCAGCTGCAGGGCTTTGCTCCAGCCACTCTGGGCAGATCAAAGACCAGTCTAGATTCTAGATCTCCTTGAACCGCTCGTTGCTGAGGCTCCTTCAGACTCCTCCAGACAGGACAGAACTGTGAAGGAAGTCGGAGCATCTGTTTGTCTGCTACGGTCCCTATGAAAAGGGCTTCCAGTGAACAAGCAGACCCTCAGCAGGTGGATTGTGGATGCCATCTCATCCTCCTATGAGTCCTCTGGTCTCCCCTCCTCTACATTTTCACTTTTTTCTCTTTTTGTTTTTTCACTTTTTTTGAGTTTTTAGTTTTATTATTATTATTATTATTATTGTTTTTTTTTCTGACTTTTGTATTTTGTTTTGCACTTCTCAGCCACCTTAGAGTATCCTACTACTAAAAATACATTGAATAATTTTTCAATTAAATTAAATTAAATTCAATCAGTTTTTTTGCTTTAGCGCTTTTAACAATGAATATTGTCTGTGGTGATAATGTAGTGATAAAAATGAATAAGATGTTCTTTATGTGTAAGTTTGTCCCTGATGAGTAAGCTGGTGGCGACTATGGCAAGGAAAAACTCCCGGAGATGGCATAAGGAAGAAACCTTGAGAGGAACCAGACTCAAGAGGGAACCTACCTCATCTGGGTGGTACCGATTGTCCATTCATTACAGATAAACGATGTTGAGGTGTGCAGTGATGGTGATCATATGCAAACTGTAGTCCTGAGTCAGTGTAACAGACTGTTGACATTAACTACAGTCCAAATCCATCCTCAAAACTCCTGTTCCTACTCCGTAATATCATGGATCCTCAGGCCGTAGATGTGAAACATCCCCAGCTGCACAGAGTGGCCTCCAATCAAAGAAAACACCATCCAGAGGCAGGCTGGAATAGAGCGGGCAGATCTAAGGAGAGGGGAGGGGCAGGAACACTGATCACTGGAAACTCAGGAGCATGTTTAACTCGAACGAGAGAGAGAGAGAGAGAGAGAGGGGGGGGGGGAGAGGGGGAGAGAGAGAGAGAAGAGGGGTGACAGGTAGAGAAGGATATGGATTGTTAAGCATCCTTATTGTTGTATAAAAGTTAGGGACACGGTGCAGTTGTGGACTCCAGCAAGACTCACTATGGCAGCATAACTAAAAGCGAGAGCCAGAAGGTAAAACAGACATTGCATAATGTGGTCTGGGCATCCCATTTAGGCTGCTGCCCCTGTAACTCTGACTCATATAAGTTGAAAAAAAATTATGTTTGTATGTATGTATGGATGGAATCTGGAGAGACTAGATCACAATGAACAAAATCTCTGCTATGTATAAGATAAAATATATATAAAAAAATAAAATAAAAAAACAAAATGGGTACATGAAAAATCCCTACACCCTGACCTATCAAGATGAATCAAACAGGAGTTTTTTTATTTTTTTGTGCCAAGACCTCTTTTTTCTAAGTCTAATGCAAAAAAAAAAAAAAAAAAAAACCTTCCCAAAACTCGAAGTTTATGTATGACTCTGTGGTGTGATTTGGAGCAAAACTTGCCGGGAAAGGTCTTCCCCTTATTGCAGCTGTATCTTTCCTCTAATCTCTTTTAATCACACAATTCCAACCAGCACTGCAAGCGACGTTAATGGGGAAAATAATTACTTCTACGATGCATGAAGTACTTATATTAAAACGAGACAGCAAAAGAGCCTTTAGCTGTTAGTATTAATTGAGGTCATGCATCAGTAATATGATGAACCACAACTGACAAATATCAGAGCATTTGAGTTCATTTGTCCACAATAACAGAAATATGAACAGAGTTATCAGAAAAGAGCAGTCTTGCCTTCAGGCTTGAGGCTTGCCCTACAGTTACAGATACCACATAAAGGCAAAAATAGAGTGAGAGTTTTTTTTACGCAGGCATGTAAAATATAAAAACACTTATGCTCAATTATCATTTAAGCTGTATAGAGGGAAATGCCATGTGCCACCTGAAAGCAAACCAGAAATGATAAAATGATTGGCAGTTGCAATGCAATATGTCAAAATTCTAACAAGTAATGACATCAGTGATTTATCGAATACATGTAAAATTTTGTTGGTGAGTAGTCATTCATTAATCAATGGAATAATAATAAAATATTGCTTTGTTGGATAGAAGTCATAAATTGATGGATTATAGTCCTGAAACAAACCCCACAAGGTAATGCAAAAATAGTCAAGCAAAGCTATTCAGAGCATGAATTAAATTGTGGTTCTATATTTCCAGATTTTGTTTTTAATCATGAACTTATGAAAATTCTATTTTCCATTTACTGAATCATATGCATTTATGTGAATGATGACATCTCATCAGACAAGAGACTATTCACAGGGCTACAAAAAATTTATTCGAATGAATGATTTAAATAGATTTCTCTTTTTTAGGTACTGAAAAAATGACATTGTTTGTTAAAAAAAAAAAATAGAAAAAGAAATGTTTTAAATGAATGGAGAAAAATGTTTAAAAATGAATGGATGCATGCATATTACTCTGTCAATAATAATGTTAAGATCCTACACTGAAAAAAAAAAGAATATGAACACAGCATTAAAATTCAGACCATTGCATGCATGGAAATTCATAAAACTAGGCATTCACAATTTTAATTTAAATACCCTCATGGTTGCAGGTAAAAACACAATTATATAAAGGAAACAAACATAATTTATGGTAAGCATGAAATGACAACCTTGGGTGCAACAAGGTTGTGCAGTAAAGTCAGGGAAAAGGACCACTATAGTCATAATGTGAGCCATAAACCACTCACAGGAAAGATAACAGCCTTGCATTTGGAGTCAGCAATGTCATTCAGAGTCATCATATTACTTGTTTGACATAAATCGCTGCGATATTTAGATTTCCAGAGTGCAATCTTTGGACTCACTGATTATTTATGAAAATTCTACACTGCGTGCCAGATTTGATATAATACATGATCGTGCTTGACATTGTTTTGAAAGTTTATGATAGTGTTTTTTTTGTTTTGTTTTTACATATATTACCTCAACTGAAAGATTTGAAAAACAAAAACCCCTCATAGCAATCCCTGGCCTTCTAATCGGTGGAAATTAGGCACCCTGTAGCTGTGGCATGTGTGCTGGCCATGATCCACACCTCTATAAGTACTGGCGACCATGAGACGAGTCTCAAAATAACCTGGCAGGAGACGGAGACCCAAATGGAGAGGGAGTGTGAGACAGACAGATAGAGAAAGCCTACCAAGCCATGTCTATCAGCAAAGTGTGGGAAAACTGTGAGCAAAAATGGCTTTATTGAGAGAAGGTTCTCTCAGTTCTTCATTGCTTGTTTAATAATTGACTTTTGCAATTGAGTTATAAAGATTCTACAATCTAGGCTGCTTAGTATCCTTGTTCTTTTTACTTTTCTTAGCTACATCTCTTGACTCATGTTTGCCCTCTGAAATGTATTATGTTTATGAAGCTAATTCTTGGAGAGTTGTTGTTGTGTATGCTATCTTTTTTTTTCTGGCAGACTGATAAATTAATGTCCATGCAATTCTCCTGGTACAAAAAGCTTGTCATTACAAGCATACTCTGGAAAGTCATGTTTGCAATATAGTACCGGAACTATTCCATTTTCAATATAGAGATTCTGTTGACTGCAGCAGATGATTGTGTATTGTCTTCTCAGATGGTCTCAGTTGGATTTTTGAGTGGGATTTTCCTGAGCCATCCAAGTGCAGTCTTGACAGCAGATGGTCCATTGTCTTCACTGTTAATTGCTCTCCATGGCTCTTAAATTTCCAATGAGGAGCTCTACTTTTTAATATCACTTTTGCTGACTGACACTTTTGAGTTTGTTGTGTTGTGTTGTGTATAGATTCTATAAGTGCCGACTTCAGGAGAAACGGGGCTCTTTGTTGTCAATTCAAATTACTGCAATCCATCTAATAATGTTACTATCAACAAATTTGCTTGCATAAATATTAACTTATAAATACATAAATTATATTTTTTGCCTGTCATACACCAAGTTTTTATACAGTACTTTTTTACTTCAAAACAGTACTTTTTGTATATATATATAATGTACAACATTTGTGCATGAAAACCTTTAAAGAATACTAAAAACCTACAATGTCTAATAAATAAGCACTCTGCATTCTTTAGAAGAATCTATTAGGCTTTTAGGTGGCAGTTTACTTATCTCTGTTAGACCTTCATAGCACAATCTTTGGCATTGTGGGTTTATTGACATATTTATTTACTTATTTAATTTTTCCCCTCAGGTTCTGTATAGAACATGTGGGATATTCGGTTGTATTTTTCACATATGATCAAGTATTATCAGATCATAACACTCAAATTTGCCCTCACACAGCACCTACAATGTTTGGTGTTCAAATCCAACTTCTGCCCTGTGTAGAGTTTGTCATGTTCTGTCCCTGCTTTGGGGATTACTCTTTATACTCTGGTTTACTCTTCAGTCCAAAGAGATAAGTTCTTGAAATAGACTTTAGGCTCTCCCAAGATCCTGTGTAGGCCTTGTAGAAAATTGAGGGATGTTTTCACATGCAATTGCATAAAAATCATATCTTTGTAATTCCATAAATCAAATGAAATTGTATTTGATTTTCCGACAAGAATGAACTCTCACATGGCTTTAGGTTTTGCCTAAAGGTCTGGAATTTTAAAAGTCCATTATAGGGACCATACTTGGTAAGAAAATAGAATAATTAATGAATACTGCTTGTTCAGGAAACTTGCCCTTCTTGCTTCTGAGTGCTTCATAAACTATATCACGCGTTCAATTCTGTTCAATTCATATTTTATTGGCAGCCCCTGCGTGAGCAGTACATGAACAAGTAGTTGTCAGACAGGCCTTAAGCTGCTAACAAAGCGACCATATTAAAAAGGATACATGGACATTTTCATTGCGGAGATTTGACAGATGTTTTCTTGGCTCTGGAATGTTTAAATATTGAAAAACAAAACCCAGACAAAAAAAAAAGAAAAAATAATCATAATGTAGTAATGGGAAGACGGATTGTCCTAGTTGAAAGAGCTTATATTGCAGCAGCAGCAGAGAGAGAGAGCAAAGGTGAGAGAGAGAAAGGGAGAGTGAGAGAAAGAGTGTGAGAGAGAGAGAGAGAGAGAGAGAGAGAGAGAGAGAGAGAGAGAGAGAGATAACATTGGCAAATATGCAACTCATACTTCATTTAACTTTTGCATAATCAGATAAGGTGTATCTTGGGATGGCATTATGTGAGCAGCATATGGTGAAAAAAGAGATTTTATGTTTACTCTGTGGATACCAGGTTTTACAAACAGCATGTTCTACATCATTTTCAAACATTATTGTTTTATTGTTCCCCCTCATTAGATAAACCTTTAGATTAACCTCCAGTTTGTTCACAGAAAGGCTTTTAAATACAAAGGAATATAATATTGTGCACAGTGTTTTTCAGCATGTCCATAAATCTAAAATGTTATATACAAGATACAGTATTTACCAATTTTTGGTGCTGACTTCGCCTAATCAGTGTGTAAATGTTAAAAAAAGCAACAACACCACCACAAAAACAAACAAAACAAAATCAAAGAAAAACAAAAAACATCACAGCCAATAAATACGTTTTACAGAAACCCTCAATTCCAGATCAATTGCAGAAAGCTTTAAATATAAATAAAGGGACATACAAAATAATATTTTTGTAATTAAAACATAAAAAATTTCAAGTATGTAGCACATCATTGTATATTGTTAATATGTGAAATAAAAACATGCATATAAGTACGTGTCCTTGTGATTTTTTTGAAAACGCTCAATGATAGCATTGATGACAAAAAGAAACAGTAGTGTTAATAAATAATAATACAGCATCTTTAATACTTATTATTATTTATAGAACATTCCCCTGGTGGTCTAGTGTGTAGGATGCGGCGCTCTCACCGCTGCGGCCCGGGTTCGATCCCCGGTCAGGGAACCAACCCCAGCCACTCTTAGTGCCGGTCCCAAGACGGATAAATGGGGAGGGTTGCTTTAGGAAGGGCATCCAGCGTAAAAACGTGCCAAATCAAACATGTGGATGATCGGCTGTGGCGACCCCTGATGGGAGAAGCCGAAATAAGTTTTTTAAAATGATTTATAGAACATTGTCAGATATTTCCAAGCATGGACTGAAATAATGGTTGGACGGTGTGGCCTGTGGCATGCTATTATGAAGCTAGTTAATTTTTATTTTGTATTAAGCTGAAAGATTGATTATATAAAAGGACACCTTTGGATATCTGTCATTTGATATTACCTGCTGTGAGCTAATGTTTTTGGAGTCACAATACATGTGACGTGTAATGTTATCTTAGATATATTGAACATTGTAAAAATTTTGCTATACAGCAAACAAATGTTGATTGTGAAAAAAAAAAAAAGGCAAACCTTTTTAGCATATGTCATTAGGTTCATTAGTGTCAAAAGCCACAGACAAACGGTAGTTACGAACCAAAACTGTATTTGCAAGAGTATAGCAAAATGAATTTTGTGTAAATTGGTAGAAATATCACATTTATAGTGAGTACTGTAGTACAGTACTGTAGCGTAGAATAGAGAAAGTAAGAACTTGAGTGGCCTATATATAAATTGATGAATTCTCCATATGTTGTAAAGGAGAAATCAACATTAGTGTTATTTTACCAATGTACAATATGCATACAGGGACAGAAGGGGAGATTGTAAAGTTAACCATAGAATCATAAGATTTTGACGTGGAGATTAATAACCTGGTTGTGCAGTTATATGTTTAATGGGATCATATTAAGGCCATACATACTCAGATAGGGGAGCCATTTTCTATGAATGTGGTTAAGTATTTTGCCTTTCAATTGATTGTCACCCCAAGAACGCCACTGGATTTAGCATGGCCACCCCATTGATTTGGCTACACCCCAATTAATAAGGCATTATTAAAATATTTGCAAGCAACCATTACTAACTTACGCAGAAAAAAAGCATTGTTATTAAGATTAAATGGATATGGGCATTGCCATTCTTTCCCCAATATGATTGTAAGAACTTTGAAGCTGGGTTCAGTTTAATAAAATACCAACATATTTGGCATTTGAGGCTTTGTAAAACTGTAAACAGTATTCAAAAGGTATATGGTTAATGATCGGTGAAGCTCATTACAGCTTTATGAAGGGGCCAGCAAGTCAGGCACACTTCATTTGTAACTGCAATGACATTAACATCAATCTGTCTGAACTGCTGCTTAAATGACTGTGAAACTTTTACAGCTCTGTTAAGAAAAGATATATACCTTCGATATAAAGAGACCTTCTATAATAATTGTCCAGATGACACATTTTCCTTTTAGTGTGTTTGGTGTCTTTTTACATACAGTCAACAGTGGAAACAATATTTGCAAAATAACAAAACAAAAACAAAACATCAATGGGACGTTATGCAAAAGAATGAAAGCATTAAAATTATTATGGGTTTTCTTTTTAGAAGGATTCCAAAATTGTTGGAACAGCAACAGATTGAGAGTCATAAAAATAGTGTAAAGACTTTTATTACCTAGTGACATTCGGTGCATAATGGAAATATTTTACAATGCCTCCCATTTATGGACCTCAGTCTGCTGTAAATTACATTATACAAGAAAAAAACAAAAGCAAAGCCATTAGCAGCCGTGTATTAAACAAGCTCGAGCTCAGAAAAAGTAGGAAAAAAGGAAACCTCGCAATATAATGTTCCCTGAAATTAAATTCATTTCACCCATCATGTTTAATGCTACATTTTTTATTATCATGCAAGCATATGCTGGAATGTCTACAAACACTAAAGCTAGCTCTCGGGCACAGAGCTCCACAGCACTTTCCATCTTCATTCAAATAACAGGATTGGCCGAAGAGTATGTGACCTTTGTCAAGGGCTTTGAGGCTAGTCATGCTAGCCTCCAGCTATGGCCATGAATATGCAAAGCCCTCATATTTTCTGTCTCTCTGACGATCTCTGTTTTAAATCTGAAACAGAAAATGGTTTGGAAACATTATGCCTCAAAGGGCCATCATTGGACTGAGCTGCACAGAACTGATGTCTGCAACAATATTTGTTGGTGTTACCTTGCTTTTGCATATACCACTTCTGTTGGATGAGCAATCCAGCTAATCACAGTGAGATCACTAAGGTCTCTTTTTAAAATAAATAGTCACATGGAATGTCTTGCAGCTTTATCTTTATCATTAACATTTGCTCTTCAATGGTTTCCAAGATTTTCTTTTATCAACATTTAAGTTGGACTCTGGGGTTTACATCATGCCAGTTCACTTCCTGTTATAGTGGCATCAATGGGAATTAGGCCTGGCTTCTCCTTTATCTAAAGATAATGATGCAGCAGCACTTTAATCCTTTAGCTCCCTCTTATCTTCCGTCTCAGAATTCTGTTGAAAAAAATCAGCTTTCAAAGTTTCACTGTTTATGCTAATACTGTGATCAGCATCCTTTGTGATGTTTGTTTGTTAGATCACTAAATAGCTGAGCTGTAACTCATTATATTGCCAAAAGTATTGAGTCACCTGGTCATAAGTATGGAATGTGATTTTTTAGTATTGCATTCCACATTTAATCTTAATTTGCTCTTATAATTTCCTCCACTCTTCTGGGAAGATGTTCCACTAGATTTTGGATTGTGCTTATGGATATTTGTGTTTATCAGCCACAAGGGTGTTATGAAAGGTAGGTACTGATGTAGTTGAGGTGAGGAGGTCTGGGGTGCAGTCAGCATTCCAATTCATTTCAACAGTGTTCAGTAGGGATGAGATCAGAGCTCTATAGCTGTCCACTCAAGATCTTCCTCACCAAAGCATGTAAACCAGATCTTGAAGGAGCTCACTTTGTGCACAGGGGCATTGCCATGCTGGAACAGGTTTGGGTTTTCAAGTTCAAGTAAAGGAATTTTTTTATTATAAAGACGTCCTATACAATTGAGTGCTTCCAGCTTTTTGGTAACATATTGGAAAAGAACCACATATAGCAGGAAAGGACAGGTGTCCCAATACGTTTGGCAATATAGTGTAGCTGCACTACATTCTAGAATCATTTGCTCTAGTATCATTTATTAACGTGATAGCTCGTGTTAATAGAAAATGGTCATATAGAAAATACGCTTGTTTTGTTTCTAACAAAAAAAAAAAATGTCTTGTTTAAAATCACATTTTAAACTTTATTATAACTATTCAGTGGTAAACCATTACTCTGTGATGCCAGTGTGGCATGCCACATCCTGAATATTTCAGTATAAACAATTGGTGCATTCTTTTTGAAGAAATTAAATAAAATGGCATTTTATATTCCTCTGGAAGGAATTACAGCATGAATCAATAAAGCCATGCCTTGCCATTTCTTTGTGCAACAGTAGACCAAAAGGGTTTCTGAAAAATGACTAAAGGAAGCAAATAGAGCCTCAATTATTTTTTGAAATGCTCTCAGAGCAGGAAGTGTCATGATCGGGTTAGTTAAATGGCCAATCAATTTAATCTCAGGAACATATGTATTTCAATAACTGAATTTCATATGTGCAGGGATGATATTTGGACTGAGAGTCTTGACAGACCTTTAGTGCCATCGTACATGATTACAGGAGATCAGATGTTCCTAATTTCACTGACATCTGTCCATAAATGGCCATAAAAATGAACAAAACTACAGATTTTATTTTAAAACAGCAAACCTTACAATTACTTTTGGTTCACCCCAAAGCTAAATTCACCATCTGCCAAAAGAATTCCAGGCATTGTTCTTAAAAGATGAAACCTGTGTGTATGTTAAAAAGCTTCTCACTATTAACAGCAGAATGTATCTAAATTTGACTCGCTCTAATTTATGTACTTTAAACCAGGGACGTTATCTATGAGATAGTGATACACTGGAGGATGTGGTAGCTCAAAGGTTAAGATATTGGATTTTTGATTGACAGGACTCATGCATTCAAATCCAAGGACTATCAAGATAACATTGTTGGGCCCTTGAGCAAGGCCCTTAACCCACAACTTTTAGAAATATAAATTACATCATTGTAAGTCGCACTGTACAACACTATTTGCCAAATGCTGTAAATGTAACATTTTTCAACTAATTGTACCTACCTGATTTTGTAGTACAAACCCAAACTAATATTCATATTAGCTTTTCTTTGCCTTAACCCTAGTTCTCAACAAACAATAATGCATTCTATTCCCACTTTGCTAGCTGCCTTAATCCCATATGCTTCCCCAGGTGAAAAGTAATTCCCTGTTCTCTTGCTTGAGGTATCATTGTTTGCATATTTGCTGCAAAGTATGCAGAAATTGCATCTAATGCAGCACAGTATGCTAGCTTTATTATGTAATAATTGTATTGTATAATAACTTCATTTACATTAAATGAATCTGTAAACTACCCTCTAGTAAAACCTGGCTTCAAATTAATTTTATTATTTTTTTTTTTTTTTAACTACTGGCTAACTTACCACCTCAGTGTTAGCTTGCAAGCTTGCTACTACACATGCTACATCAATTAAACTAGCTAATATTTGCTCAGATTTATCCTAAGCAGTACAAAGAAAAACATGAAAAGTAGGAAAAAAACCCAAAAAGTTTCTTTTATTACAAAATGTGAAACTTGTATATTATATAGATTAATTACACACAGACTGATATATTTCAACTTGGATAAAATAGGTTCATTAGATCGTCCAATCTGGCAGCTTTTGTACAAATACCAAAAAAATCTAGATACAAAGTTAAAAAAAATGAGTTTCTCATTATAGAGCCATGGGATACAATGATTCCACCTTTATCTTAAAGGCTCAGGAAGTAACCTCTAATCCAAATCCTTTCTTCATTTCATTTCAGAGATGGACTTAAATCCATAAACATATGGCCCTAAATTACTGCCAATAGCTCATTGGCATAAGTCATTCAGGACAACTTAAATGTATTCTTTTTCTCTTTTCTTTTTTTTTTTTTTTTTATGTCCTAGATATCGGATTTAATGTTGATGTCAAATTTAAAGCTGATGAATAGAGGATTTTGAAATTGTGCCTTCTCTGGTAGAAAAATGTCATTGCAGAAAAACATGGTGGCATGAGTTGTCATTGTCCACATCATATGTGGATTAATCTTACAAGTCTGAGTGCTAAGTCACAGAATGAGGGAATGTAGAGAAAACACAGTGTCACAATCCACATCCTGATGACAACAAAAATGTACATTTATGTTATTTCCAGAAGTAATGTAATGTGATAATTGGACACAAGTATTGGAGCTCATTGCTTATTCAGTTTGACAGAAGAATTATCATAATATTGTGAATGTCACAGTTACGTTCAATGTGAATGTCACAGTTACTGAGTACACATGTAGGCTTGTGTCTGTTGCATCACAGATGGCTCAGAGTTTACAGCAACCAAGAAGTTTTGCTAGCTAGCTAACATGCAGCATAAAAAACCCCAAACTCACAGATTTTCCTTTTTTATGGATTCCATTATGTATAATATGTATTATGTTCTCCATTCCATTGAAAACATTGGGCCTGAACTGGAAAGTGTTGGCATGCTAACTAAAACAATACATTTAATATACACACAGAGGTAAAAACACCTTGTGTGAATTGCTAGATAAACATATCTTAAATTGTCATGAATTAAACACACAACTTCTATAGCTAAACAAACTTTGAACTTTATAACAAGTCAAGGATAAATCAGCTCAAATAAATCGCTTACTATTCCACCACCAAATTGGAGTAGGAATAAATGCTTTCCCCCCACTCACTCCTGTTTGCTTTCTTTATTCTAATACTATGCCCCTCGTTCTCCCATTATTATTATATGTCCGACTAGAAGTCGGACATCTTTCTTGTCAAAGGTGAGGTGTGATGAGATATCTGAGCCAGAGATTAAATATGCTGTTAAAATTAACATCAATTCCGTAGTCCCTGACATTGTGCTGACTGAAAATTACTATTGCAGAATTGTCATGATGATTAACAGCAACAGAAACATTGTATTACAGATTTTATTCTTTTGACTCAACAATCATGTTTCAGTATTCAACCCCAGAAAAGCTATAGAACATAGTATATAGAACTGAAAATAAAAAGGCTATACACAGGAATACTAATAGAAGAAAATTAAAGATGTAGAAATTACCAAATTTTATCACGTCTACCCATTTTTCCCTGTTGTATTAATTAACAAGTAAGTGAGGCCCATAGAGAAGTCTGTTATTTTTAAATGCCATCTTTTAGTTACATTAATATTCACAACAGAATAAATCTTAATATATATATATAAATTTTTTTCTTTTTTGCCTTAAAATCCAATATGGAACATATTAGGAAGAGAAGTATTTCTGTCATGTTATATTGTTCATGCATAATCTTGAATAATTTCTCTACATTAGTCACCTATGGAGTCAGAGGAAATGGATTGTAAAGATTTGTCTGAATGATAGATAGACGGCTAGTAGAACATTAGGAACTTTAAAGAGCTGAGAACCTGAACTGAACCACTACATGCTAAGAACATTATTGCTAATAAACCACATATGAGAAATTAATGGCTACTATTGCATGCTTGTTTTCCTGCTATATCCTTCATGTCCCTGCGCTTTAACCATGAGTGAATACTTTCTTTCACTTTGCTACTAGAAGCATTTATAAAACATTAAAAGCTGGCTTCCAACTGCATTTCCGTCGAGTTATTTTTGTTCTAATGTATGTGTGAATCAATTAATTGTGTCGTAAAAAGGCCACCGTAAACTGTGTGCTGAAGTTAATGAGTCTGACATTATCGCACCATCACACCAGCTGGCATAATGGAGCATGTGTTGTTTGTCATAATATATACTGCCATGCTTCGCACCCATTAATTGTTTGCACTAGAACTTTGTACAAAACTTCAAAATGTGTACTGTTTTATTTAGCTGTGTTTAAAAGAATACATGACTTACCTTAAATATACAGGATGACACTACATTCAGCATGATAAGGAATTAAATACAAAGGTGAAAATTCAAGGGCAATTGTTATATAGTATCTAAGTATGGTGTTGGGCCTTCAACTTCAGTGTGTTTAGCAATAGATTTTGCACATGTATCCTCACTGGCATCATTATAGCAAATCTTACTGTATGATGATTGCTGGTGCGAATACATTTTTGAAAAAAAAGTTTTAATGGAAAAAATGAAATTCAGGACTCTACAGAGAAACTTGGTATACTGGCTGAGGTTAACAAAGACTGCTCATATTTTTGGCTTATTATGATGGTTTTATTTATTTTTTTCGTTTTTTTTTTTCTCAAACTACCAAACATACACCAACCATATCAATTTAATTCTCTGGATCCCTTCCAGAGCCTCCTTCATCTGATTTCCAAAGGACCTGCCCAGCCTGGGGATTTACCACTGTGAAACAAATAAACTTCAATGCCAACGCTACATTCTAACATTAAAATACCATAATTACTAAAAAAGTAAAAGAAACTCACAACTATCTGTCCACTAAAAAGGTAAAGTAAAACAAACCCCACTCACTCAAGCAGTGGCCATATCAGTCCTGCAAGAGAGACACCACTGTGCCCAGCTTGCCACACCACCCCTCACCATCTCAAGGTCACTTCCACCTTCAGCTCTGAGGGATGATGGGTAACACCAGCCGGGAATCCGCCTTCAACCTGGCCCGCTTTTTATTCCTGAAAGATGAGGGGAAGGGCATGGCGGACTCCCTGCTGCTCAATAACTGCTAGCAAATGTTGCCTCCCCTCAAAGGTGCTGACCCTTGATCGGGCAAAGTCCCAGGGCACCTTACTGCCAAGCAGAGGACAAGCAGGCAGCTGTCTTCTGTCAGCTAGCTCCAGATCAAAGTCCCTAAACAAAAAGCACCTTACCAAAAATTGGGGGAAAATGGTCCTTGACTTGAGACCTAGAAAAAAGTTTCATAGACATGAACATTTTTTAAATCCTTCCTCAAATTACTTTTCATACTTTTCAAAAGGCACAGATAGTGTATAATGTTTAAAATATAATAATAATTAACATTAAGTAGCAAATGTATACTCCAAACTGGAATAGACCGAGTAAAAGGATGCTAATATAAGATGACTAGAAATGGGATCCAAGCTCTTCTCTCTTGTGTAGTTCTGAATTTTGGTTTAAAACCTTTTACTATAAATTGTCCCAGAGCGATCTCTTGCACTGCTTACAAGCCAGAATATCAGCAAACACATTCTTTTTTCCTGATGGGAAGAAGCTGCATAATTAATTTGTATATCCCACAGTGACAGATGTTTGATTTTGGCCATAAAAGTAATTAATAAGGGGAGCGGAAAGAAGCAGATTGCTTAAGGATTATTTATGAAGACCTCAGTCTCCTCAGTGGAGGCTGGAGGTGGGGGGAATGTCAACTCCCCTTCATGCTTGCCTCTCTTCACATGCTCCCTGAGACACAGATGTTTGTCTGTGTCAGATGACCCCTATCACTTGCATAGTGGGTGGGCAATATGAGAAAGTGAGAGTGTGAGTGAGTAAGAGAGAGAGAGATGCAAAAAAAGAATATATTGTTGAACTAATTATTTATCCATTACTTTGTATTTACTTACATTTAAACGTAATTTGTAAAGCGTTACTATTTTTTTATTGCTTTATTTATTTAACCTTTATTTAACCAAGAAGTTTCTGCATATTAATGTATATTTTTTTTCCGAAGAAGCCCTAGCTAAAAAGACATGCCATTACAGCGTAACAAAATTACAAACAAACAAAGAAACAAATAAATGCAAAAGCCTTATGTCCTAACTCAGAACAAACCTTGAGTACTCTATAGAGCAACCAGACTAGAAGCATAGGAATCCTACCTGCTACTCATAAGAATTAGATGATTCTACAAATAGGAAGGCAGGTTACAATGTATTGCTTTGTAAATCAATATATATGTGCTGCTGTCTCCTTAAACTTAATGACCAAATCATAAAGGACACAATGATCTGTATTAGACAACAAATTAAAGTGTAGATATCTGTGAAACACAGAGTCTACACGGCAAAGTATAAATGTACCAGCATGCAAACGTGTATATAATATCTCCATAATAAATAAAGCTTAAAAATATATCCTGAATAAGCATTTTCCTAACTGCTAAATGAATTAAGTTCATATGAATATCTCTATTAATAAATGTAAACTGTAATAAGTTACATTTATTTTATTTATTTATCTGACCAAATGCATAACTTATATCATTTATGCACATCTTACTGTCAGTTTCCAAACAGAAAGGTGCCACAGAAGTGGGCAGTGTTGCCCATTCACAGCTCCAGTGTCCCCATTGTCACCCAGTTTCTTCCCACTTCTCCAAGATGTGAATGTGTGGTTACCCTGTGAGTGACTGGCGATCCAACCAGGGGGATCTCCTCACTCATGCCTTTTTGTGTTTCTAGGTAAGGCTGCATCTCTGTCCAGGATAAAGCTACTGAATGTTATGTAATGTCATTAATTTTAACAATATGCATGTGACTATATTGTAATCTGTAATCATCCTGCACAGTCTGTTTCTCACACTGGTTTTAAATAGCAAATATCAAAGTTAAACAAGATAACTGAGTAACAAACACACCACCGATATGTATCACAATTATTATGGATAAACTTACCTGGATAGATTTGTTTACTTTCACAAAGACTGCTCTGTGCTCATCTCAGTATTATTATTCATCTTATTTATTCATTCTTATCTTATTCATTACCTCCTTTTAATACTCTATGAACTGCTTGTGTTTGCTTTTCTACACTAGTATGCTGTAATGATTTCTTTATATTATGTCTTCTCTGGGATTTTTACCTTGGCACTGATATCTACTGTGAGACAATATCCATTATGAACACTCCAAATAAAATTATTATATTAAATATAATAAATATAATATATTATATTAAAGTATTTAAAACAACAAAAATAATAATATTAATAATAATAATAAAGCTTGTTCAGATGAAACTCATGTGCTGTAATGTTTCAAATTAGAATAAAATGATATTGCAAAGGAATTTATACAAATTTTAATAATCTCCTGATTGAATCTCATGATGTAGATTTAGTCCAACTTCAAATCAGTAAAAGTATGACGATATGAATGCTAAATTTGCCTTTACATGAATTTATGAGAATTTATTAATGGTGAAGTGAGTACTGATCTGCATACTGTATATGTGCATCCTCCCCAAAGCTTCACTGGACTAACTTCTAAATCATAATGAAACCTAAACAAAATTCAAAATCAACAGCTTTAAAAAGTATAAAGTTGTCGCTTTGATTATGCTGTTGAGGACTGAGCTAATTGCCACGTTAGTAAATATCAATCAATCAAACAAGCCAAGCTAACACACACATTCATAGAGAAGAAAATACAGGAGAAATCTTTTCAATCCACTGTTTAACAGCACTATGGTTGCCAATATTTTCCCAAACTTCTTTCAGTCCCAACATCATTGAATGTATTATATTTTATGGCTGACTTAACAGTGAGAACAGGGTAATGCAATTTCCTCAATGAGCAGGATACATCAAAAGCTTGAAGGCTTTACTTGAAGTTCTTGTGGCTATTTGACACTATCATGGTGACTGATGCAATCAGAGTGGATCACTGTGACCATAATTCCACAGAAGGTTAGTGCTGGTGACCTGCTGCAATATGATCCTGTTTATGGGTGGAATATTGCAGCAATATTACTCTCCAGGGTCTTATTAGATGGGCTGTGATTAAAAACAAAGCTTTGATATGTGCAAAGTGAGAGGCACAGCTTAGAATTCCAATTGCTGTTTTATGTGAATTTTATGCTGTATTTGATTTTTCTAACTATGGTGCCTCATAGATCATAGTTAATATTTAGCCTCATAGTAAGGCAGTGTGAGAGGCTTATATTAATTCAGAGCATAGCTTCTTTCTGGGATTATAGTATCAAAATATTAATAATGGCAGCAGAGAACATGCAGAGACAGATAGTCTGGGATTAAAACCCTCTGATCCTTCTAAATCCAAACTCTTCAGATGAGCGGGACCCCTCAGCTCAACAGCTTGATGTCCCGCAGGTTTTATAGGTTTTCTCAAAAATAGTGGCTATTGGAAAAAATCCAGGTTCCAGACCCTTGTGGATAGAGTCTTGCAACTGCAAATATGTAAGATTCCACATAAGGCAGCTTACAAACAAACATTTACATTTACATTTGCGGCATTTAGCAGACGCCCGTGTCCTGAACGACTTACAAAAGTGCTTTGAGTGTCTATCAAGAATAAATCTACACTGGTACGCTAGATTATAATTTAAGATAAATCAGCCTAAAACTTTAAGAGATTTTTTTTAACAAAGCAAACTTGGAAAGTGTAATTTTAAGTGTTTCAGGAAGAGGTAGGTCTTCACCCCTCGATTAAATATAGCCAGGGACTCCGCTGTACGGACATCTAGGGGAAGTTCATTAGATCACCTCGGTGCCAGAACAGAGAAGAGCCTTGAAGTATACGCACCTCTTATCATGAGAGAAGGTAGTACCGGTAGAGCAGGGCTAGAAGATCTCCAACAGAGTGATGCAGTGTAAGGTGTGATGAGGTCTCTGAGGTAAAAGTGTTCTGGTCCATTTTTGGCCTTGTAGACAAGCATCAGTGTTTTAATTCTGATACATGCAGCTACTGGAAACCAGTGAAGGGAGCACAGCAGTGGGGTGGTGTGGGAGAACTTAGGCAGGTTAAACACAAGTCATGCAGCAGCATTTTGGATCATTTGCAGTGGACGAATAGCATTCAGAAGAAGACCTGCCAGCAGAGAGCTGCAGTAGTCCATTCTCGAAATGACAAGAGACTAAACAAGCACCTGGGCAGCCTGTGTCAACAGAAATGGTTGAATCCTTCCAATGTTGTAGAGAAGAAATAGACAAGAACGAGCCACAATAGCAACATGTGAGGAGAATGATCCATAGTTACCCCAAGGTTGCGAGCAGTGGCTGAAACATGTCCATTAGAGCCTAAAAGTTTGTAGGTTAAATAAGTGCATTCTGTATGTACTTTTACAAGCAATTTTTAGCGGTCAGTTTGAACAAGGTTGCGATTAAAAGTACAATTGTACATTGGAATTACAGTAAAATTAAAAACCTTGAGTTTAGTAAATATGATAGTAAAATTCATGTATAAGTATGTTAGGCAATATGTTTCGGAAGACTATTGACTAAATTCATTGTTATTATTTTTTATTGGTTATGGTCGTGTCGAAAAATGTTCAGCTAAGTATGTATAGCTTTACATTTAATTAAGCTTTAATTCTTATACATAACTGCATTTGTTTGTATTTGTGTTCAGTTTGACAAAAGCCTGATGAATGGGGCTGGGAAAAATACACACATTCTTCAGAAGTACAAATTACCTATGTTTTAAAGGACTCTGGTAAAAGTTAAAGTACTGACTATACTTTTTTTTATTTAGGTCTTTTGATTAAAAGATTTAATCACGATTAATCACACGATTGTCATGAGTTAACTCGTGATGAATCGCAACTCAATCGCACATTTAATTGTATCTTCAAAATGTACCTTAAATTAAAACTTTTCAAGTTTTAAATATTATAATCAACATGTTCATAGACAAATATTGATGCTTTATGCAAATGAAGCATGAAGACAATATTCTTGTAAAAAATGTAAAAAATTATGGTGTAAATTATGTAAATCATCAGGACATTAAATGGAACTTTTGCTATGTTTCCACATGGGCGGTTAATGAGGTGATACCGGAGAAACTGTACCTCTTCTAATGTTCATAATCATTGATTACATAATCAGAGATAATTTTTTATCTATTACATTTTGAGCTTTCTATTCATATATTTATTATGTCTGTGAGGCAAGTATTCACTGAGATTCAGGTTGTTTTATTTATGTGTCTGTGAAAAGGGATGACAGAGACAGCAGACAGCGCCCCA
The DNA here is from genome assembly GCF_014805685.1 of Silurus meridionalis. Classification (NCBI taxonomy): domain Eukaryota; kingdom Metazoa; phylum Chordata; class Actinopteri; order Siluriformes; family Siluridae; genus Silurus; species Silurus meridionalis. The sequence goes on from NC_060910.1 coordinate 11,380,212, forward strand.
TGTCTGTTTTCTTAATTTTACAAAAACACAGCATTTTGTTGTTATAATGAGTGTATACAAATAGAAGTAGACCCTTTACAGATTTGAATGATGTATTGCTCTTATCTGTACGATCAAAAAAAGACAGATTCCTTTTTTTTGTTGTTTTTAAGTTTGTTTCCTAGTTATAAGTAAGGAAAAAAACGCATTTGTTAAATGTGTATGTTGTTGTGGGTTAAATGTGCGCATCATTATGGATTTTGGTGTTTGATTTGAGACTTGGCGCATCAGTAAAACAAATGTTTAGCAAACAAAAGTTATTTTTAGTGGAGTTTATTTATTCATTTTTTATATATATATATGAGTGAAGGACGTCGAGAATAGATTTGTGTTGTGTTGAAGGTTTTAGTCTTGCCTCTTTTATATTTATTTATTTATATTTTTAATAAAAATGGTCAATGAGAAATGTAAGCTGCATTAATTGCGCGTTGATAAAAATAGTGCTGCTAAAATGAATTTGCGTTAACACGTCATTAACGCGTTAATTTTGACAGCCTTAATTAATAGCTTAATACAAAAGGGAATTCAAATTTTGTTACCTAATGAATGTATCCATTCGCACAGTCCCTTGCTTGGGAGTGGAGCATGCTCAGTCGGCTCTCAAGGGAGCCAGCTGCTCACATTGCTGCCGCATGCTCATGTTCTCATAGGGTGCCTGTGCACCTTGTGGTTCTGGACTGGCATCCGACATGGTGAAGCGGCAACTGAGGTCATGGGGCTCGCAGTCGGATCTGACAAAGGGGTTTGAAGGTGAGTCTGTCCCTTTCTTCTGCCTCACCTGTTAGATCCAGTGCTTTCTCCCAGGGTTTGGGAAATCATGCTTTTCAGCTTTTTCTTCTCCCTGTAAGGAGATCGTCACGCTCCACCTCTTTTTCTCCAAGGAGGGGGAGGGTATGGACGCCAGCGATTCTGTTGGGGATATGCCCCCACAGCCAGTTCATCTCAAGGAGCTGTTGGAGGTAGTGACTTGGGCTGAAGCCAAGCCAAGCGGCTGCCTGCACACCATGGCTGTGTTAGAGGCTTATCAGGCTGGCCTGCTGCAAGAGCTGGATGAGGGAATGCCTACAGGCAGCGATGGGGTCTAAGATCTGTGTCGTTCAACAGACCTGGCTTTTGGGGCTGGTTTCTCCCTCGCTGCTCTGGGTCGCTGGGCAGGCGCAACCCTAACCCAGTGCCGTGCATCGTGAAATTCAGAGACAGAGTGTCGCTACTCACACTCCCCCAGAAACTAGGGACCCTGTGTGGCTCCCAAAATCCGAGGCCCTAGGAGCTGACGAATCTGAGGACTGTCATCTTCAATAGAAGACCTTCAGCCAAAAGATCCTGATAGCCAGGAGTTTTTGGGGTCTCCACCAGGGGGATCCTTCTGCCGAGTACCTGGAGGGGTCCCAGCATGGCGCCCTCAGGGGTGCCCTCAAGAGTGTTTCAGGGCACAGCCATCTCCAGTGTGTACTCCCCTCGGCTTCCTCCCAAGAACTTAGCGAAGGTGGGGCTTGCCGGCCCTAGAGCTGCTGCAGTGCATAGCTCTGACTCTAGGCAAACCAGGGGTCAATTTTCAAAAGAAGGATTTCCTTAAAAGACTATCTAGCAGTCTGGAAAAGAGAGGCTATACAATTAAGTTCGGGTCCTTAGACATGTGAAGAGATCCCGGGTTCCTGTTACAGGGCCCCGTTTTGGGGGCTTCTTGTCATCGCATACCATTAACAATGGATGCATCCCTCACGGGTTTCGGGGGCAGGCATGGCTCATCCTCTATGGTCCCGCGACCAGTCATGCTCCAAGCATTCTTTCCTCCTCCTTCTCAGGCCCCCAACCGGGAGAAGCTTTGCCGGGCGTCCACACGCAGTTCTGTAGCAGCAAGGCAGCAAACATTGCAGCAAACAGTAAATTCTTACTTTCTACTGAGAACATTTCATCGATAAATTAACATGATGACTCAATTTAATACTTGTTTGGCAAGAATATTGGTGAGTGTATTACATGGTGTTAATTAGTATGCAAATGTATTATTTTACGATCACCTTCTTCAAGCTTTGCTGCTATGGTCCGTATAAAAATAAATGTTTTCTGTCAACAAGCAGACCCTTAGTCTCCTTTCGGGGTCAGAGCACACTCCATGAGTATGAGTATGGCCTTGTTCTTTGGAGTATCTATTCAAGACATTTGCAACACTGCAGGCTGATCCACCTCGCTGACATTCGTCAGGTCTTACAGCCCTGACATTAGAGCCACTCCTGGAAGCATTCCCAAAGTGTTGTTGACACAGCGTCTCATTCCTTCAGGGAACCAGGGTTACATATGTAACCTAGAGAAATTGTCAGTAATGTTTAAATAGAATTCTTTTTGCCTTTTGCCATGCTCATTGTTAGCCTTGTGAACTAGCCTACATTTGTGGTGTTTGTGAAAGCCAGGAAATGATAAATCAGTGGTAGATTGAAAAAGCAGGAAACAGGTTGATAGGCTGAAAACAGCAAACAATGAGAAGAAAAAAATATAACATTTCACAAAATAGATTAAAACTAAAGTAACAAGCCTGTTTTGTAAATGTAAGACGAAGAAAGTACAGATATTTGTCTAACAAAAATTTAATGAGTGAAAGTATAAAGTTGTCTGAAGTTGTACTTGTACTTATAAATCTGAGGTACATGCAAATGAAGAGTTAAGAGTTTAAGTTTATTTTTTTTCATTACCTTTTGGTGAACAACTTGACTTCACTATAATTAGTTCTAATATATAATGAGATATCCTGCATCTGTATCAGAATTTGAAGAAATGGGACAGATGCTACTTATATATGCAACTGTCCCTTCTGTTGTTGAATTTGCTCTAATTGATAATGTCTACAGTGTACTGTTTAATATGTCTGTAGTAGCAAATATGTATGACATTAATAGGCAATGCATTTGAAATGAACAGAGTGCTATAAATTACTGCATATCTTTACACAGTAGACACAGGTTCAGTCTCTCTGTTACTTAGCAGATAAATAGAGAGATTAAACATAATGAAGAAGGTGATCGTAAAATAATACATTTGCATACTAATTAACACCATGTAATACACTCACCAATATTCTTGCCAAACAAGTATTAAATTGAGTCATCATGTTAATTTATCGATGAAATGTTCTCAGTAGAAAGTAAGAATTTAGGATTTAGTGAATATAAATGTTACATGTGCTTAGCTAAACACTTTTGGAAATGGAATGACAAGGAATTTAATAAAGAGTCCTCCAAACTTCGGAGAACTAGATTTTATAGCTGACTTAACGTCACAAGGTTACGTAGGTAACCTTAGTTTCCTGAGGGAATGACGTCTCACATTTGCAATGCCTCGCGTTGTTCATGTTTTGAATCTCATGTAAAATCTGGCCAATAGGCAGTCATGACATCATTGGTGGGCAACGTCGGGCAAACCAGGAAGCTACAAAATGGAAGCATGATGGGAGCGACATCAGCTTCTGGAAAGGAGAAGGTAAGCACTGCAGGGATCAGCTTAACAATGTTGAGAAGTGTGTTAGACAGTGGATGCTTGATAACTTCTTCTTCTGCTCAACTCAGATAAGTTGAGCTCAAACTTTCCGATTACGTAGCATCTCTGGACGGTGTTTCTGTTTCAGCATGTACGGCTGTCAAAGACCTTGGTGTTATTATTGACCCTAGTCTTTCCTTTGAGGCTCACATGAATAATATCACCAGGATCTTCTTTCACCTTAGAAATATTGCTAAAATTAGAAATATGTCATTACAGGATGCAGAAAAACTAGTTCATGCTTTTGTTACTTCTAGATTAGATTACTGTAACGCTTTACTGTCTGGGTGTGCAAACAAGTGCATAAATACCGCAGTATCTGAGTGAACTTCTGTACCAGTATGATCCTCCATGCCTACTTAGATCAAAAGGTGCTGGCTATCTGTTGGTTCCTCAAATAATGAAGACTACAGCAGGGGGCAGATCTTTCTCTTATAAAGCCCCACAGTTATGGAACAGCCTTCCAATCAGTGTTCGGGACTCAGACACAGTCTCAGTGTTCAAGTTGAGGTTGAAAACATATTTATTCAGTCAAGCCTTTGATCAGTAGATTTTTTTCTTAGGTAAAGACTCAGATCTGGAGGTGGATATAGAGTGTTTGGTGAACTGGGATATTTGTATGCTGTTGTCCCCTCACATTCACACGTTCACTCAGGTTTGTTGACGGTGGTGTGGTGGGTCGTCTCTTATCCCAGAGATCCCTCATGTCTGTATTACCTTCTGGTTCTCCCTTTTAGTTATGCTGTCATAGAGAGTCTTGCCGGAGTCCAAACTGCACAGTGACATTAACTTTCATACAACAATAAGGACACTTAATAATCCATATCCTTCTCTTCCTGTCACCCTCTTCTCTCTCTCTCTCTCTCTCTCTCTCTCTCTCTCTCTCTCTCGGTCGAGTTAAACTTGCTCCTGAGGCTCCAGTGACAATTGTTCCTGCCCCTCTCCCCTCCTTGGGGTCTTCCCACTTCGTCCAGGCCTGCCTCTGGATAGTGTTATCTTTGACTGGGGGCCACTCTGTGCAGCTTGGGACGGTTTCTCATCAACGCCTTGGGTGGTTCCATGAAATTCCGGAGTAAGAACGGGCGCTTTGAGGATGGATTGGACTGTAGTTAATGTCAACAGTCTTCTACACTGACTCAGGACTACAGTTTGCTTCTGATCATCATCACTGTACCCCGCAACATTGTATATCTGCTTCAAATGGACATTCGGTGCAACCCAGATCAGGATGTGTTCCCTCTTGAGTCTGGCTCTTCTCAAGGTTTCTTCCTTATGCCATCTCGGGGAGTTTTTCCTTGCCACAGTTGCTCATCAGGGACAAACTTATTTACATATTTACTTTTAATCACCACATTATCTGTGTAAAGCTGCTTTAAGACAATGAAGGGATGCAGGGAGTATGGCACGTTGACGCAGCTCTCGTTCCCTCAGGGAACTAGGGTTACCTACATAACCTAGAGACATTTCCTTTCAGGAACTTGAGCTGCATTGAAAATGCTTTGGGAACGAGTGTCCAATCACGCCATACTGACCAGTCCCTGCCTAGTGTGTCTGAGCACAACCTGTATGCAGGACAGAGTGGGAGTGGCTCTGATGTCAAGGTCGTAGAACCTGACAAAGGTCAGCGGGGTGGACCAACCTGCAGCATTACAAATGTCCTGGAGGGACACTCCTGTGCACAGTTGATTTAGCTTTTTCTGGTTAGGGGCTAGGAAAGGAGCAGGGCAGAATGCCTGCAAAATGACAGGTCGCGAGGGAGCCACAGGCACCTTAGGAACATACCCCAGTTTGGGGTATTGAATAGCACTGGCTGCGCCCACCTAGCAGCCCCAAAAAAACCCTGTCTCTGTCAGGAATTTCTGGCTACTAAGGCTGACATGGAGCGATCGATGGGCAGCACCATTTCCTTGGTGGCTCTAAGGGTTAGGTCAACAGCCCCAGAGTTAAATCCCTCGTCCAAATCATAGGTTGGAGAGGACTCATCTGTCTCCATGCCTTCTGCTAGGTTGGCCTGCGAGCCCCACTACCTTTGGTGCCGCTTCGCCTCGGCGAGAGCGGGGCCTGAGCTGCAAGGGAGATAATGGTCCTCAAAGAGTGATCTCCAGGAGCGGAGCATGCGAATAACCATACGGCTACAGCACAGACTATCGTCTTTCTCAAGAGCCGATTAAGCATGTTCCACTCCCAAACAAACAACACAAAGCTCATGTGTGTGTCCCGTAATGAAACGGGGGCAAGGAGGGACACGCATGTGATAGTTTTTTGATTCTTAGCCATGCTGCACAGATTCACACAAAAAGTGCTTACCTGAACAACAGAAGCTGATGTCGCTTCCATCGCGATCCGATTTTGCCTGCCTGCCAATGACGCCATGACTGCCTATTGGACAGATTTTACACATGATACAGAACATGAACAACACGAGGCATTCCCAAAGCGTTTTCGACACAGCTCAAGTTCCTGAAAGGGAACTGGATAAGTTGACATTTTGCTTTTGTCTATAATTCCAAACAAAGTTTTAATCCCAACCTTGATTCAATTGAGCAGTGATAACTGCATGGCAAACCAGTGGTGTGCTGTGCATTTCACATCTAGGCTGTGCATTTCACATCTAGGCTCTTGCAGTACTTAAATCTATACACCTCTTAATATCAAAATGATGCCACAGCTATAGAAACCATCAAAATTATACAGAAACTCAGTATAACAGAGCACTGCATCACAGACAATTAACAATTATCACAATTCAACAAGTCTCCTTTCCCCACAGTCACAGCTACGCTGCCCACATACATCATCTCCAGCACAAGCATCAATATTAACCTCATAAAATGACCCCAGGTTTTCCATGCATTTTTTCTGTGCATTACAGTTTTCCAGAGAATTTGCAATTAAGGCAAATTGTGTGTTTTTGTAAAAATATTACAGTAAATGCAAAAGTATAAATGTTCTTGAAAAAGCTTAAGAATTGTTTTGAACTGTTTTGTCTGACCTTTCTTCACTATGTCTAGCTATTTGTTTTTTTAAAGTCTTATTAGAAAATGACCTTGTAAGGATAAGATAAGATAAGATAAGATAAGATAAGATAAGATAAGATAAGATAAGATAAGATAAGATAAGATAAATACAGTACGGTATATAAATACGAAAGTAAATACACACAATATAGTAGTTGCACTATCAAACAATGTAATACAGCATAGTTTAAAATGTTGTGTCACAGTTGTTTTTGCACAAACAGTTAAAAAAATAATATTAACAATGTGTATTATGGTGACTGGTTCACTCAGGGCAGCTCTGATTATAAAGTCTAATAGCAGCAGGAAGAAAAGACCTTTGGACTCGCTCCTTCAGACAGTTTTTTTTCACTAAAGGAGCTGCTCAGAGATTTACCGGTTTCAAACAGGGGGTGAGAGTCATTTTCCAGCAATGATGAAAGCTTAGCTACTATCTTCCTTTCTCCCACCTCCTGTACAGTGTCCAGGGGCATCCCCTTGACTGAGCTGGCTTTCCTGATCAACTTGTCCAGTCTCTTCCTGTCTGCAGTAGAGATGCGGCTGCACCAGCAAAAACATTAGAAAGTTTTGAGTTTTGCTTGAAAAATTAATTTGTCTATAATATTCTCTACTTACTAACACATTCTTCTTGTGCCCAATGAATGAATTTGAGAGCAATGCATATTTCACTTTTATTTTCTCCTAATACGATTTGTCATTAAAGCTTAGAAATAAGGGTTTTCTTTTTCTGTAACAGATGCGTCTGTCTTAAGCAACCTTTAAAATCTTCTCTGATCTTCTCTAAAGAATACATCTGCTCTGGCCCTCAGTCTCTCTCTCTCTCTTTCTCTCTCTCTCTCTCTCTCTCTCTCTCTCTCTCTCTCTCTCTCTCTCTGCAGTAATATGTCTGCACTAGCACCCTCCTCGCACCACAAGGTTAAACCTCACCACAGCAATATGTAATTAAATGCAAGGACCATATTTTTAATCCTAAAAGCTATTAGAGTTTCACTGGGGGGTGGAGGGGGTGACGCATTGTCTGAGCCTACAATAGCATTAAAAAAACCCTGGTGCTTATGTGAGAACTGTAACCCATATATGTCCTTAAATGGACCGATAAAGCATAAATATGGAAGCACTTGCACAATTGACTAATCCCTGTTTTTTTGGGGGTTTAAAAATGTGGGTTATCTCTGATCACTCATTCCTAATACGAGGCATCAATTTCTATCATGAAAAATTACTTAATATATGAACCATGTTACAAGGAACAATAATAGAGGAATGAAACTATAATTACACTGCATTCATTTTGTACCCCTGATGTATTAAAGTGCCGAAAATGTTTAATTATTCGATTTAAGTTTTCTACCTTTGAGTAGAGCTGATTAAACCTGAACTATCCCTCAGACATAATGCTTTGAAATTCTGCAAATACTCAACTTAATTGGTACTTGTATCTTAAGCCCCCATTGTTCTAATGCCCTGGGTGTGTGTAGACTAAGAGCAAGGACATGACACACACTCTGACAGAAAGAATGCTTTTTTTTTATAGTATCGTGCTAAGCAGTTGGACACGTTGTCCTTCTCTGTCACACCACAAGCAGGACAATCATCTGGGTCTGGACTCAATGTTAATGCATTCTCCCTTATTTGACTTTTTAATAGGCTTTCACCTAATTATCATCACATGGATCAGAACAAGGGCCGAGCGAGTGCAGAAACAAAAGGAGGTCATCTTGCGTTTTTGCTGGCAAGCGGCCTGCTCTTGAGCACCCACCGTCCCACCATCCTGTGCTAAATTTTTTCCCCTTGAACACGATGTCAATATGTTGATGTGCCTGCCTTTATTAAGACACCATCCAACTGATAACAAGTCCTGCTGTGTGTTACCAACATAAATAATTAGTGCGGAGACCAAGGAACGGCAGGTGGCTTTTGGCACAAAGAAATAATCATACTTGATGTGGAAAATAAAGTAAAAGGAGCCATCTGTTCCCGGCAGGGAGACAGGATGGGAAAAAAACACGTTAGCATATTGTCACTAACGTTATGAAATACACAGTTAATAATTTAGTCATGGCTTCAGACTCTGGCCACTTATTTAACAGAGAGAAAGTGAGCGATGGCGGCCATGTTGATGCTTAAATTAACTTCACCGTGTATCGCTTCTGCTGCCTCTACTGGTGATTTTTTAAGCAGCGTGCCAATATTTGCTTAAAAGGTGGGGAAAAAGAGACTCTTATTAGGTTAGAATGCACATATACATCATATGTAATTTGTTATCAGCTACTGGCTAAATCCAAAGTTACAGTAGAGGAGGTGAACCATCTGTAATAAAAAAAAATACAATATGTATTGGGGATGCACCTCTGGTTTGCAATTTTGCACAATATTGATAGAACCTACAGGAAACTGGTTAGATATTGCTGTCAACACATTCTCAAATTACTCGACTCTCATCCACATTCGTATTTAACTGTAGCACAATATTTTTATATATTGTAAAAATTTCTCGCATGATCCAGTCAAAGTGTTAAGACAAAAATATTGGGACCCCTGAGTAAACCTGACTTTCAGCCATATGTGAATTGTCCCCAATCTGTTACAACAAAGTTAGAGACACAAAATTGAATAAGATGTCTTTGGAAAATGTAGCATTAAACTTGAACTTTATTTGAACTAGGAGACCCAAACCTGTTCCAGCATAAAAATGCCCCTGTGCACAATGCAAGCTCCATGAAGATATAGTCTACATGCGTTAGAGTGGAAGATCTTGAGTGGCCTGCTAAAGCACACTGACCTTAACCCTATTAAACACATTTAAGATGAATTAGAACGCTGACTGCATGCCAGGCCTCAAAATCAGTACCTGAATTTACCTGAAAGCTCTTATGGCTAAATAAGCATGAATTTAGTGGAGAATCTTCCAAGAAGAGTGGAGGTCATTTTGACAGAAAATGGGGACTAAATGAGGAATGGGATGTTTGAAATACATATATGAATCTGGTCATATTCCCAGAAATTTCTGTCTATATAGTGTACATCAAAAGTTTAATGTACCTAAGTCATTGTTTTAGCTTTAAGTGGCTGATATTAAGCAAAATGGGCTTACGTTGCTAAAGATCCAGGGACAGGGTTTATACTCTTTGCTCTGTGCAGTCCTTTAATTAAATATCTGAATAGTGGTTTCCTAAATAATATGCATTACAGTGTTCCCTGGAATTTATGGTGAGTCTTGGAATGTTGAATTTTGGACGATCCCCCACAGACTCTATGGTACCTTGGTGAATTCATCTAGACATTAAGTCACTTTAATACAATAATGCATTTAAATTTTTTTTAATGAAATTTGTTAGTGAACACAGTTTAAATTTTTATTCCTAACGTTCCTGAACATTCGGTCCCGCTGCGGATTCCCACACATTTTTTAATAATCCACAACTTGCTGTTAGTTAGGTTCTAACTGATAACCCGCAAATTTTTTGAGCTGCGAGTTGCAAACCTTGAATTATCGGGGGCTGACTGTACATGCTTATGCCAGGCTTTATAGGGCAACGAGAACGCTATCATGTTTTTTATTTGCATACACTGTACATCACAGTGCTGTTCAATTCCCAAATATGACTGATGAGAAGATGTTATTAAATGTTTTGTAACAGTCGCTCAAATAGAAGTTCCAGCTTTTAGACGAATGACAGATTTTTAGGTATTAACGCTTACAGTATGATACACGAAATCCATACATTTTTTAAAAGGAAAACCTACAAAGAGACTTGTATAGCAGACATTCATCAGATTTTAAGCTTAATAATCAGATTAATTTAGATAAAAAAAAGGTTGCTGTTATGGTTAAAATTTTATATTTATAGAAGGGGTCAGGGGTAAAGTCATTTCTTTCCTTTTTTTTTTTTTATATCTAAAAATGAAAGGCTTTGTGGCTTCTCTCTGTTTTTTTGTCATAATAACGAAAAATTGTCTTGCTTTAATGCTCCAAAACATTTAATGTAACTAGAAATGGATAAAAACAACCACAGCTGCAAATCCCTGGTAGAAGACTTCATTCTGCAACAAAGCTTTAACAAATACTGTAGGTCCTTGGAGGCTTTCAAGAGGAAACACTCGTTTGCCCAGAAGCAAAGAAGCCATTACAGCCTGTAGTGGAAGATTTAATAGGTGTCATAATTTATCATGTAAACCCAAAAAGTGTTTCTTAATTAAGTGCGTGTGCTAATGAATTTTTTAATTTGATCCCTGTAAGTACTTGGCTATGCTAATTGCAATATTCCACACATTAGTTATCAGCTATTGCCCTTGGCTATTTGCTGCACTTGGAGAGAGACTTTTTTTTTTTTTTTACTCCACAGCTAATCTAAAGTTCATTAACTCATCAAAATCCAGTATTTGAAATTTAAGGACTAGGGTGTCTTTCAGAAGTTTTTTTTTATTAAGTTCAGTTTCCATTTTGACTCTTGGAACGCCTAAAGAAATGAGAAAGTGATATAATAACTCTAATTTATTTTACCTGCCACTAATATGATTTGCTAACACTTTCATTCTTAATAGTGTTAATAGTCAATAGGTCCAAAACATTTCATAGGTTAGTACTCTGAAGATGCACATATTTATGATAATTCAACCATATTAACTATCATTTAAAGAAGCATATTTCTACATTAATTTAAGTGCACTCCACAGTTCTGTTCAAATAAAGCATTGGTTACAAATCCATGAATCAGTGACTTTACATAAAATACATGTTTTAAAACCTAATTGTTTTTAAATTCTTAATAAATATCTAAGTTTTATACTTATTTATAGCTTATAATCAATTATAACATTTAAGTGCAGTAGACCACATGCAGTTAAAGTGAACAGTGAAACTTATGTTACAATATTCAATACAGTACCTCAGGCTCCATCAGGGATGATACAAATAACTAAGCAAATGATAACTAAGTGAACTTAACTAAACTTGATATATGCTTTAAACATTACAACAAACTCTAATAATTTATAAAGTTATATATTTACATTTAGTTCCTATTTATATTTTCAATAAATTCCCACTCTTCTGGGAAGATGTTCCACTAGAGGTTGGAGTGTAGTTGTGAACATTTTACTCATTTTGCCCCTACAAAGTCAACTACTCATTTAAGACGAGGAGGCCTGGGGTGCAGTCAGTGTTCCAATTCATCCTAAAGGTCAGTGATGTATAGCAGGCTATTTAAGGTCTTCCACTTCAACCCATGCAAATCATTTGCCTGGAGCTGTGCACAGGGGCATTGTTGTGCTGGGAAAAAAAATGGGGCTCCTAGAGTAAAGTGAAGGAAAAATTCAATGCTACCACATCTAATGACATCCTATACTATTGTGTACTTCCAACTTTGTGGGAACAGTTTGGGCAAGAACCACATATGGCTGGAAAAGACAGGTGTACCAATACTTTTGTCCATACAGAGTACCTCATTTTGGAAAAATAAATGTTTACCTTGTAATGGTGCTGACAACATTGTTGGCCACACATGATGCATATAGACAATGTTCTCAGCAGGATGAAATGTAATTCCATTGCAGAATATAATCCCCTGACAGCAGGTTAGCATTACTGGTTTTAACTATTCTTTACTTAATGGTACCATAATGCTCAGTTTTTGGAATTACACTTAATCTTTTGTTAAGCTCAAAGCAGAAGGTACAGTACACTTCAGAGCTTACAACCTCTTCGGCTGCTGTCACTTTGAATAGACATAATATGCAGATGAGGTATTTATTTATTTGTTTTTACTTACTCACTAACTTCTGTACTTAGCTTTTAATACTTATGCGAAGTTCTGGAGTCAGAAGAGAACCGGGGGAAATTCAAATAACCTCTGATATGATTGAAATGCAAGAATAAACGCGTTTACAAACCAGAATTTAGAAGTACACTTTTGGTGCGTGAGAATCAATAGACAAAAGGTTTTGGGAATGTGTGAGATTGAGTCTGATCAATGCTGCAGCCATTCACAGCCAGGAATCCAAAGGAGCAAAAAAAAACAAACAAAACCAAGATAATCCAAAATAAAAAGATGCATAATATATTGTGATGCATTTCAGAAATTTCTTATACTTTATTAATGATAGCAAATATAATAATTATTGTTATCATTCTAAGTTAAACTTTCTTTTGGCTTCTCCCGTTAGGGGTCGCCACAGGGGATCCTCCGCATGTTTGATTTGGCACATGTTTTTAGGCTGGATGCCCTTCCTAACGCAACCCTCCCCATTTATCCGGGCTTGGGACCGGCACTAAGAGTGGCTGGGGATGGTTCCGTATTAGCACGTATAATCACTCAAAAAATATCCTCAATAGTTTAATAATGAGATTATGCCCTAAACCAAGTACCATTTATGATTGTATTGTCTACAGTACATTATAAACTACACCCCATTGCTCTTAGGAAAAATGAGCTTACTAACATAATTCTTTTATGATCTGTGACACATCGGATTGCTGAGATTGACTGATATGACTGAGATAGAATGGTCTTTATATTTATTAGCATATGTTTTTCTATTCTTTTAGTAAGTAAAGTGATAATTTGTATTCATGGTATTTGTCATTCTTGATGAACAGTGGTGTGTTAGTTTAAATACATTTCATTACTGATAAAGCATTACTGCTTGAATGCAAAATCAGAACTGCTGAATAAAACTATAGCTAAATCTAGATATTTGAGGATAACGTATGCTATCAACGATTCTCTCGTGGTCCATCCAGTGACCTCATGTAGTCATGTTTTCATACAAAAAGCAGCTCTCAGCAAGCCTGGTGTGCCTGATCAAGCTGTTCAAACAACTGGAAGACATCACAAGTTAAACACTCATTATTTTAATTTGATGCTAATCATGTGTTAATGAGACTAATCCTTGCAATGATTCAGGTAATTTGCTTAATGGCTGCCCAGAGTACAGATTACAGCAATCAGTCACGTTTGATAAGACGTCTGTTGTGCTGTTGGGGAAGATAGAAAGGGGTTTCTTAGGTAGTAAAGGAAGAGAAGCAGAACGTAAAGGGAACAGGATCTTTTTTGTGTATTTTTAAGACTTGCCATTTGTCCTTTCTTTCCAGTCAACTGTAGTACTGTATACTATTAATTAGCAACCCTGTCACTGTTTTCTTTAAATTTCTTAGCATTTCAGATAGATAATTTTTATCAAACAAATACGCTTATATACACTTTAATTGACCTGTATGGGTTTATTTTTTTTTGTTTGTTTGTTTTTTTTTACAGAAACTGATATAAATGTTTGGATATATTGTAGTTATAGGTATTCGGTTGGAATAAGGCTGTGCATTTTTTAAAAGTCATGAACTTGATAGTTTATCTGTCAGAAAATCTGACTACAATGCTGACTTCTAGCAGTTTAAGTTACGTATACAATGATATATTAACTACTAAGAAGAACTCAAAAAGCTGATGGAAAGCCAGTGTCATGATCTTCAACTTCTGAAAAGCCGGGAAGAAAATGATTTTGTGTTGACAAATGACTGTAGGATAATTACCCATATGCACTAACAAATACAAATGGGTTTTGCTTACAGTTAAGCACCATCTAAACAAATGCCCATTAGTGTATTATGAGGAATAGTTTGAATAATGCATACATCTTGATTAACTCATCACAAAAGGAAATTGATCACAATAAATATTTCCTTGATGCTTTGTTTTCCTCTTCATTTTTGACTTTCAGCATTGGCTTACAACTTAATAATGCACAAGACAACAAAGTGCACTCGTTCACCAAGGACATATGCAAATTTTTTGGCAAATAATCTGAAACAGACCTTGCATCAGTGTTGGTGTGAAGAGAAATAAAAAGAAGACGTCTATTGTGAAAAAGGGAGACTGCAGGGCTTATCACGGGATAACCTATATTTCCCGCTCTTAATCTTGTCCGAAACATGTAAAATACCCATGCAGGGTTTAAGGCATCCTCTTTAAATGGATATCCGTTTTTAATTCTCATGCATTGTGCTGGGCTTATTCTTGTTTAGCATGCTGAGTGACAATGGACTTATGTGGCTTTTCTATCTGCCAAAGGAGCTTTGGCACCACAGATTGCCACCCAGCTTTCAGCTTGCATATCTCACCCAGTCCAATCTGCTTTAACACTGCTCTGTTCAGGGCTAAATCATCCATTTTATAAAGTCATATTTATGGCATACTGATTATGCTCTGGTCAGTTTGTCCTTGAGGTGTTAAAAAAGACATCATCCAAGACAAAAAAGGTGATTTTAGTCCCTGTCAAATCACCTCAAATTAGCTTTTTCTTCCTATGTGTGCATGTAGACCCTGAGATAGGGTCAGGTGGTTCCTCTCTTATACTATATTAGATATTTTTCTATTTAATTATTCATGAACAGACTTACATGACTTTTTTTCCAGCCAATCTATGTAACACACATGACATATTACACAGCATAAGGTGTCTTCAGAAATCTCTTTAGGAAGCTATGACTCTTCAAATTCTGCGGGAACTCTTTTTTCCTCCCTAGGAGGCTAAGGGGGAGTGGTAGCTCAGTGGTTAAGGTGCTGGGTTACTGATTGTAGGTCGGGGGTTCAAGCCCATGTATCACTAAGCTGCCACTCCTAGGCCCCTGAGCATGGCCCTTACCACTCCTTGCTCCAGAGGCACTGTATGACTGACCCTGCGCTCTGTCTCCAGACTATGAGCAAGTGGGATATGTGAAGAACAAATTTCACTGTGCTGTAATGTATGTGTGACAAATAAAGACTGTTCTATCATCAGCCTATTGGAGACATATCCAGCAAATTACATTTGGATAGCCATGTGACCCCTAATGACTTCTCACTGAAAAATAGACAAACCATTTACACTCATAAGAATAGAGATTATAAATGTGATGCAATCTTAGTTTTAATTTACATTATTTTGCAATGACAGAATCACTATTTACTGGATTACACTGAGGCTATGTCCATTTGATTAGTGACTGCAATTTGGAATATTAAAGATTTCAGAGAAAAGCTGGAGGCAGTGAGCTCCATCTAAATATATAAGATTACATTATAAGCCACAGGACGCAAGTTAAAATACATGTAGTTAAAATATACAGCCTTGAATCTAAGTATAAATTGACTATTCCAACTAATGTGTTTTATTTTTGTATTTAGAATGATCAGAAATACATTTCTATTGTGGTATAGAGGCATGTTTTCAGCAATCCCAAGGATTTTAAATCAAACTGTAATTGAAACAAAATACAACATATGAACAAAAGTGGACAACTGATTATCACACCCATATGTGGTTCTTGCAAAGTTGGAATCCTACAATTGTACAGAATGTCTTTGGATATTGAAGCATTATAAGTTACTTACACTGGTACTAACAAAATTTTAGCAACATCAACAATGCAAGGCCCATAAAGACATGGTTTGCTGAGGTCAGTGTGAACAACTCAAGTGATATACACAGAGAAATAAGGATGAACAGCATCAGAATGAACTGGAACACCAACTGCAATCCAGGCCCTCTATGACTTACTAACATCAATAATGCTCTTATGGCAGAATGAACACAAATCCAAACAGCTATACACCAACATCTAGAGGAAAACCTTTCCAAAAGAGAGTAAAGGTTAGTACAAGAGTATATGGGGGACTTAATCTGGAATGGTATGCTCAATACCCACAAATTAGTGGTATGGTCGGGTGTCTGCATATTTTATGGCTATAATAAAACATGATTATTGCCTAATCTTAAACATAAATAGAAGAAAACCTGTCTCCAATATATGTAAGGTACAGTATCTCACAAAAGTAAATACACTTTGTGAGATGGCCTAAGTTATAGAAAGATTTGTAGCACCCTGAAACTGAGTTACAGTACAGTGGCCAGGGACATACAGAGCTTTACCAAGACAGTTTACACTTGAAACATGCCTCATGAGGGTCGATCAAAGTAGTTGAGCCCCTGTGCTGTGCATCAGATGCAGAAGATGGCTTAAAAAACAGAACATGTGTGCGGCCAGCGTTGCTTTAGAGGGTACCGACGTGGAAGTTTTGCTTATCAGTGCTCAGACCATACGGCGCACACTGCAACAAGTCGGTTTACTTCTGAAACTGGCTCACAAAAAACCTGCAAACAGTTTGCTGAAGACAACCTGTTCAAGAGCATGAATTACTGGAAGGTGGTCTGATGAGACAAACTTAAACAAGATAAACTTGATTGGCTCAGATGGTGTCCAGCATGTGTGTTGACACCCTGGTGAAGAGTACCAAGAAAATTGTGTCTTGCTTACAATTAAACATGGTGGTGGTAGCATCATAGTCTGTGGCTGCATGAGTGCTTCTGGTACCGGGGAGCTGCGGAAACATGTAGTGCGGCATTCTAGAGCAGAACATGTTGCCCTTCTTTCAGAAACTGGGCCAAACAGCAGTTTTCCAACATAATACAGTATGGTGATGAAGTGGCCAAGTATGTCTCCACATCTGAACCCTGTTGAGCACCTGTGGGGCATCCTCGAGTGAAATAAGAAGTGCCATGTGTCAAACATCCAGCTGCTCCGTGATCTCATTATGGAGGATCACAGCAACAACCTGTGCAGCTCTGGTGAATTCCATTCCCAGAAGGATTAAGGCAGTGCTTGATAGCAATGGTGCTCAAACAAAATATTGAAACTTTGGACACAGGTTTGACATGTTCACTTAGGGTGTACTCACTTTTGTTGTGTTATTAAGACAATAATAGCTGTAGTTATTTTCAGAGGACAGTAACTCTGTACTGATATACAAGCTGCACACTGACTACATTAATATATATCCAAGTATTATTTCTATAGTATTGTCTCTCGAGAAAATATACTAAAATGGTTGCTGAAATGTGAGGGGTGCACTTACTTTTGTGAGATCTTGTAAATAACGTTTAGAATTCCAGCAAGAACGGAGTTATATGCTACTACACTTAATACTAAATACCCTAGTTTTATCCAGCCATTCAGAGATTGTTTGAGTATAGACAGGTTCTGCTCAATTATGAATGGCACCTAAGCCTAAGCAATTTTTTTTATACAAGACCCATTCCTTAGTAAATCATGCCAATCACATTGATGTTTAAATGTTCAGCTGAAAAAACCTGGATAATTTTCTGCTGGTTTTTTTTAATCTACATATTATGTTCAAATATTTGTCTGGTATATACAACCATTTAAAATAGATGGATATGCATATCGATCACCGATACAATACAAGTTGTGTTTGAGTGAAAAGTACTGCCTGGGATCACTGCCAAGATGAGTCTGAGTCAGACTTTACTTGAATTGATTTGGTATTATTTAGTTACTGCATACTATTTTAACAAGTAACTGCTGTAAAACAAAAAGGTTTAGAGTTGTTTGAATGGGAAAGGTAAGTCTAAAACTTCTTACTGGTCATTAGAGTTGAACTCATTAATGAAGGCTGATTCAGGGATATAAATAGAGCATGCATAAGACCATACACAACGAAGGTGACAGGATATAGATTTATCGTGCATATTATGTGCCAATGTGGATATTAAAGCAAGACTTAGGAAATGGATTACTATTCAATTCGTTTTTTTTTATTTATCTGGTATAATATAAAGATGTTTTAACATAATCAAAAGCAAATTGGGTTTGGTTGAATTTAAACAAACAATGTCAAAAAAAGCTTAAGGTAACAATTTATACTTAGAGCTATGTTAATAATATACATCTTTTTTTTTTTTTTTTTGGCAGTGTTTCCAATGTCATTATTTATAAGCCAGTAATTTTTGGGCACGAACCCAAAACAGCACATGCTGCAACTTTTCATTCTAGCATGAAACCATGAATGCATAAATGGCTCATGTCTGATATCTAGCAGCTGTTTCTGCCTCAAACAGCACCCAGAAGGTGAAAGAGCCCTCTACTGGTTGGAGTCAATATTTTCTGGCTCACACTTAAGACAGCAGAACAGGATCTCATATTTGTCCAATCAATCCGTTACTTATAGTGATAAAAGCAGCAGGTTTGTTAAATCAGCAACATATGGCAAAAAAGTCACAAATTTGAAGAGACATCCTTAAAGCTGCTTGCATACTGCAGTTGTGCAAGTACTATATTGAGGTAAGGAAGCAATGACAGTATATGAACTATAAGTGTCACTAAGTATCTGAAATAGTACAAAATAACTGTGGAGAATATATGATTTGAAAGCTACATATTTACAAGCGATTAAACTCTGCCATGTTTTATTATATACTTATCTTAAATTTGGGGGAACTATTATCTTAAATTTGGAGGAACACACTTGTATAGGATGTTTCTGGATGTGGTAGCATTAAATTGTCCCTTTTCTTGAACTAGGAGACCCAAACATGTTCCAGGTTGCCAGTGCCTCTGTGCACAAAGCAAGCTTGATGAAGATGTGCTTTACATGGACTGGAGTAGTAGGTCTTGAGTGGCCTGCTATAGAGCTCTGACCTCAACCTATTAGAAACTTTGGGTTGAATTGGACCACTGACTTCACTCCATTTCCACAACCACATATAAAATTCTTGTGGAATTTCTTCCCAGACGAGTGGTGGTTAATATAACAGCAAATGAAAACTAAATGTGGAATGAGATTTTCAAAAATTACATACAAATCTTATGGTCAGGTGTCCACAAACTTGTCAATATAAAATATATACACAGTATATTTATGAATTTTATTCTAGTGATATAAATACGTGATTTTCTTCTTCATTCTATTATCTATTGCTTGTTGACTACTAAGTTTCCCCTCATGATCATTTCAAACATGATAAATATTAAAGCTAAAGAACTATTTAAATGTTTTAAATGAGCAATCTTTTAAGCATAGTGAATGAGCTCAATGACAGCACATGGAAACTCTAATACACAGAGCATGATTTATTCACTGCATTTCCAGACAAAGGGTTGTGCAGTTAACCTGCGATAGATAGGGACTTTTAGGTGTAGCATGCAGAGGAAACCCTGATTGAATATGAATGTGTCAAAGAAGAAATTGGAAACTGTATTTGTTAACAAAACCCTGGAGCATCAGCAGATGCTGAAGTGCTACATATATGTAACAAAAATCCCAATGATCACAGTGCAACACCTGACTGATTTAAATGAACACTTCTGCATGTTGTAATGTATCTTTTATGCCCTAGTTGGTGTTCCCAAGATCATTTATTTCTGTTGGTTAAGACTGTAGCCCATCAGAAATGGGATGTGCATAGAGAAAAAGCCTCAGGGAAAAATTGGAGTCTGTTTGTCAGATAAAGTACCAGAGCTTCAACCTGCGTCACTTTACATTCCTGCACAATCCACATGATCCTCCCTGGTCCTGACTAGCCTAGAGACAAAATCGTGCAATAGCACTGACAATGATTGATTCCTTCCTAATTCTTTCAAATAAGATGTGCAGAGATGAAGCAGGGCAGAGAGAATGGGCTGAAGAGGAGAGTGATTAACTGTGCCACCCAGGATCAGGTAAAGTCTCGCTTTGGAGGTTAACAGGGCATGTCAGTGTGGTTTTACTCTCAGTTTAGGACTGTGGTGTTTAAAATAAAGCGCACTCATCATCAATCGCAAACGAGTACAATATATTAGCATTTTATTTTATGTTATCTGAAAAAAAGGATCAATAAAAAAGAGAAGTGTTGGGTGAGATCTTTATATATATATATATATATATATATATATATATATATATATATATATATATATATATATATATATATATATATATTTAGATCACTTTTGCAGTGTGATTAATTTCCAATAAGATACAAAACAACAAATATGGTTAACAAACACAAACATGGAATTGGGAAAACATTATCTCATAATTTTATCATTTAGGTGCTAAGTAAACATGAAAAAGGAGGCACTTTTGCATTTTTGAGGTGAATCAGGTCAGAACAAACAATAGGTTCACAGTCAGTCTTCACCAGTTATTTGCTGAAATCCATTGGTTTTGTATGAAAACTTAAAAAAAAAAAATGTATTATGTAAATCAAGTTTCATCTAATGAAGTATGCATAAATTTGCATACTTAATGAATGTTGCTAAATTCAAAATATTTATTTGACTGTGAGGATGCTTTTATGAGAACGACATCTAAGGAAACGTTTGTTGAGATCTAATTTCTTTTATGTTTACTCAAAAAACTGTTTTATATATACATATATACATTGCCATTGGACGGTGTTCAATAGAATACTTTTGATAAAAAAAAAAATACAACAACTAAATACAGAAGCAACAACAACAAACACATTTTACAACTGCAGGTCATCTAGATGTATAATATATATATATATATATATATATATATATATATATATATATATATATATATATATATATATATATATTATGCTGTTTAAGATTTAATTATCTATTATAAATGAGAAAAACTATTGACATGATCATTTTAATTTCTACTTTCATTGTCTTGTTCACAAAATATAAAATATAAAGATATAAAAAATATAAATATAAAGAAATCATTTCAATATCTGAATAGCTAAACTTAATAGCTATTCTAAGTTGTCATTTTTAACAAATTACATACATAATTTTTTATATACTATACGTTTATTGTTTATAAAAGAAATTGCCCACTGACATATCTAAAGGTAGTTATTTAAACCAATAAAAGCCCATAAAAGAACCTATATGCAGAACAGAGGCTCCTCATTGTGCCCCAATCCCCACTTGCTTATCAACGCTAATGAGTTCATTAATGTGCTAAAGCAACACGAAGGACAAGAGGACAATAGCTAGCATTAGAGCCAGACCACTTCATCTGAGCTGGAGCTGGAAAGCTTACATGCCATGGTTTTAACAGGCATCCCACACAACACATGACTGGAACTCTGATTTTCACACTTCTGTTAAACGTCATTTGCTTGGTTTTGTTAAGTGATTATTTTTTGGTCCTCATGGAGAGAGGAATATAATTTTTAGAAAACACAACCGTAGGATGTAGAAATAATGGATGAAATTACAAACAAAAAGCAAAAATTTGAATTCAAGTTTCTATACAGTTCATTATTCTTATATATTGAATATATTGTCAAAGCCAAACAAAAGCTTTTAATTTTGAAAGCACAGATAAACACTAAACATTTCAAAATTTTGTAGCTCAATTTCAACCTAGAGCCAAGGTCAATGTCACTCAAATTCAAGGCCCCGCCCACTTTACCATCCCATTTTCACCTTCACCTAACGAGTGTCTCCTCCAGTAAACCACACTTGGTGTTTACAAATTAACACAATTTAGGTAGTGCCAGGTCCAATTCATCGTCTTCGGCAATATTTCTGAATCAGTTAAGTATTCAGTCATTCCGGTGGAACGAGGTGAAGGCGCAAGCTAATAGTTCATTTCTGGAGTCTCTTAGCAGGGAAGCCAGAAGCTGGGCAAACAGCAGATGTGATGGACCGGTTTCAAATTGCAGATGATAGATGCAAATTGCCGGCTTTGATCGCTTTCCAGTGTCCAATCTGAGTGTGAGAGAGGTCTTGATTTTCTTCCTCTACGTATTGTATAAGCTCATTTTCTCACGGTGTGACACTGCCTAAGCATTTCACATGGTTTTAAGAAGCACTCAATTTATTATTGTTTTGCTGTCATTAGGCAAAACTTTGAGCTCAGCTTAAGCTCCTCCCTCTATGATCCTAATTTTAAAGGTGTTCTTCCTTTAAATACTGGGATTTGTTGTAGAATTATTGCATATATATATATATATATATATATATATATATATATATATATATATATATATATATATGCTGTATGTTATTTTGCTGTATGAAAGATTACCATATATATATATATATATATATATATATATATATATATATATATATATATATATATATATATACATATATATATATGGTATGTCTGTGTGTGTGTGTGTGTGTGTGTGTGTGTGTGTGGGTGTGGGTAGGGTGTATAGATGTGTAGATATATATTGATATGAATATCATTTTAAAATACACCTGCCCATGATGATTGGTAAAAAACTAACCAGGCAATAAAGCTATATTTTATTAGGTATAGTAAAGTATAAACCATGACAGTGTGTAAACTTAAAAAGAATGATCCAGGTTATACTCAGATATTAATCAGAGATACTGCAACCACCTCAAAGTAGTTTGTACTTTTTAACTACAGCAATTTACTAACACTTACAATTGAAACTGATTAATGGTCATCATACTTTACACACATTTATAGTTCAATTTAATGTTGTGGCCTGTTTTCAAGACAAGTACGTTCCTCACACTGTAGCAGCTATAAACCATTGTTTTTCTTCTTCAATCCCTCTTTTTAATCTCTTCATGTCAAAACGACAAAAGACACAGCCTGTCATATTACAGTGAAACAAAAAAATAAGCAATGACATCGGCGACTTCTTCCATAACTTTGTATATAGCTTTATGTTTATTGACTGTGTCTAACAATAAAGCTGTATGAATAAAGAACAGTTAAAATGCTGAACTCGGTTAAAAAAAAGGTCTCAGGACCAATGGACTCAACAAAATCTGTGTAGTATTGCATATGATGATAAATTTAGTGCAGGTCAAACTGGAATTGCGACAGACACTCCAGTAAACCCATATTATTCGCTTACATTCTCAACCTTAGATTTGGCAAAAGTATTCTATGTGTTTTAGAAAATGGAAAATTTGTAATGGGTTTATTCAATATAAAGAACTCATGCTGGCCTGTTGCCACAGTTGACATAAGGCACAATGCTAACTCTCGTTCATGCAATCTTGGATGGTGAAACTCCATGACTACATCACAGACGGAAAGCAGATACAAGCAGAAACTCCTACTCAACACACTATTGCATCCCATAAGTGTAACGGTATGGAATGAAAATAAAAACAGCTTCAGTACAGAACTGTAGGACACAAACAATATATGAGTCAGACGCTGCCATTTCATTGTAAAATAATGGTTCATATTATTCAATCAATGACAAACAATTGAATAATTTTTACAGCAAATAATTGTTGAGGCAACGATTACTCACCTATTCTAATTATATTTATAAATAATTTCAGTTTCATGCACCACTAAAGGTTTGCTGGAAAGGTAGAAAAGTTTTTTAGCTGACTTGTAGGGCAGGTAAAGAAGTCAGTTTAAGATACGTTTAAACTCCCAGATTAAAGACCAGCCTATGATCACATAACACTCTTTTCAACAGCAAATGGACAGTAGCATGCAATGGGGAGTGATGTTATAAAAAGCAATAAGTGTAATTACTCCTGTTGCTAATTGGTCTTGTAAAATTGATGCACTCCTCTTCATTAGCAAGCCGTGCGCCACACTAGCCCGCTCCCGATCAATTATTCAGGCCCATTTGCCTTTGAATCTGTCACTGACACTTAGTGAGCGGGAAGCTTGTAGTGCCACCTGGAGACACCGTGGGGGTCGGCCCCTGGGATCCAGTCACTCTCAGCAAGTCTGTTTCGAGTGTGTTCTTTTAATATGTCACTAAAATTACAGCAGACATTTTATTTACGTCCAGGATTTCCCCCTTGTCTTAAATAAATGAGCGTATTCCTTAAGGGGTTCGTGTTCATGGCTGGAGGTCTTTTCAAAGCACAGTTTGTATTTCTTATTGCTGGATTGTGAAGCGGGAAAGAAACACTAGTACTGTTTGTTGGAATACTGACCACAGAGAATTAAACCTATCAAATGCACTAGTATGTGAATTCCTTGTGTTTAATTTGTATAAAAGAAGTGCATCGGGAAAGTATTTACAGCGATTCACTTTTTCCACATTTTGTTATGTTACAGCCTTACAAAATGGATTAAATTTTACCTCTAAATTCTACAAACAATACCCCATAATGAATTATTAAAATGTATTAAAAATGCAGACTGTATGATGCTACAAGCTTGGCACACCTATTTTGGATCTCTTGAGAGATGTTCAATAGGGGTCTCTGTACATTGCTGCTTTCATCTTTTCCTCTATCCTGACTAGTCTCCCAGTTCCTGCTGCTAAAAAACATCCCCACAGCATGATGCTGCCACCCCCATGCTTCACTGTAGGGGTCGTATTGGCCAGGTGATGAGCGGCGCCTGGTTCCTCCGGAGGTCTACAGACAATTCCTTGGACTTCATGGCTTGGTTTGTGCTCTGACATTCACTGTTAACTGTGGGACCTCATATAGACAGGTGTGTGCCTTTCCAAATCATGTCCAATCAACTGGATTTCCCACAGGTGGACTCCAATCAAGTTTTAGAAACATCTCAAGGATGACCAGTAAAAACAGGATGCCCCTGAGCTCAATTTTGAGTGTCATGGCAAAGTCTGTGAAAACTTATGTACATGTGATTTTTTATTTTATTTAATTTTTTCATAAATTTGCAAAGATTTCAAACCAACTTCTTTTACATTGTCATTATGGGGCATTGTTTGTGGATTTTTTTTTTAAATAATGAATTTAATACATTTTGGAATAAGGCTGTAAAATAAAATGTGGAAAAGTAAAGCGCTGTTCATAATTTCAGGATGCAGTGTATTTTTAAAGCATAAGGTGAAAAACAATAAAAATAAAATATGTAATTTGCTGCAAATCGCTTTAAAACCTGCAGTGATCAAAGTTAAATAAAGACTAGAGAACAGTTATAGAGAGGTCAGGATGGCTTTGGCTAACAGTTATATAAAGTTATATTCCTAGACTTGGCAACCCATTTTATTAACACTTTTAAGTAAACTGGTTTCATTTGCATGCGTATGTAACAGTTAAGTTTAATAAATTATAATTTAAATAATTTTAGTTTAATTAATGATTGTGTGATGGCCACTGGTTACACAGTCTAGCTGACTTCTTGTAAATTTGGAAAACTACTAAAGACAAATTATACAACTTTACTCAAACAAATGCCTGAAGCTAATAGCAAGTTAGGTAACATTAAGCTCTGTATAATGCACTGCCTGGAAACAAAACAAGATGAAACAAAATAAAACTAAACTAAAAATTTGAGTCTGATAATTATCCAATGAAATCTTGAGATTTTATATGCAAAATGTTTTACGAAACCTTTCATTCAATGGAATTGTATTCGTATGAAGCATTTAACATTGGATATTGAAACGAGGCACCATTACAGAAACCCGGATGTAAATTTAGATTCCTAATGAGCAAGCCAGGGGCAACAGTGATGAGGGAAAAACTCCCTGAAACGTCTCCTCTCCTGTGTAGGGGCTGCGTTAGATGAGCAAAGCCCAGATTTTATGATTACAGCATCAGATCTTTGATACAACAGTTCTACAATGTTAAGGGGAGATTATGCACTGACGCAAGGGATAAACTTAATAAAATAAATTGGTTTTTGGAAAGTGCACGTGGGACCGTTCACAGTGGCAGAAAAGATTGAGGCCATTCTTTAAGGTGAATCAGTGCCAGTACAGCTGAATCCAGAGTTGTTTTCAACAAGCCAATGGAGATGATTTTCGAATATTCATGCTGGGAAAAGAACAAGGTCAGTGTGTGTGTGTGTGTGTGTGTGTGTGTGTGTGTGTGTGTGTGTGTGTGTGACAGCACTAGATCCATGGCAGCTGTTTTGTTCAATGTTTCATACTCTCAGTCCCAGCTGTTTCGAATGAGAATTAATATTGCAGGGGGCCTTCCACTCAGGACGGACACTGTCACATACGCTGAGAATCAGCCCTTCTTCCTGTGACACGAGTGGAAAGGGCACTTTTTACATTCTTTCACTCTCTCACTCTCTTCCTTTACCTCCCGGAGACAGTCCACAGGACTGCCTGTCCTATCCTATCTGGTATTAAGAACAGTGCAAAGCAGTGAAAATGGTGTCCTCCAATGGAACAAAAAGAAGTCTTCGAAAATCTCCAGACTGCTGAGATAGGCTTCTTTGAGAGTGTTGGCATGATCGCAAAATGTTCCCTGTGGCTGACAAGTGCGTCTCTCTCTGTCTCTCTCTCTCTCTCTCTCTCTCTCTCTCTCTCTCACACACACACACACACACACACACACACACACACACACACACACAGAGCTGTGGCAGACAGAATAGTGTGGATATGTAATGGCAAACAGGGGAAAGATTGTTATTGTTTGAGAAACGCTGAGCAGTTTAAGGATGAAACTGAAATAATTGTGGTGCTCACCAGAATCTGTGTGATTCAGGTAGTTTGTGATTTACTCTGTGCCCTAAACACAGTCTAATATTTGGCATTTGGGAAACTGAGGGGGAAAAAGCAACCTCTAAAACGCTTACAAAAACCTTCACCTTACAAAAACATTTCACTATATTACATAATGTTTGTGATGTGACAAATAAACAACTTTGAACTTTGAACTAATTAACAATCTATGGGTATTATTATTGCTATAGACATGTCTGCATGATGCCTGATGATGGTGTTATACCATCTTTGTTTGTCTATGAAA
The DNA here is from genome assembly GCF_014805685.1 of Silurus meridionalis. Taxonomy (NCBI): domain Eukaryota; kingdom Metazoa; phylum Chordata; class Actinopteri; order Siluriformes; family Siluridae; genus Silurus; species Silurus meridionalis. The sequence continues at coordinate 11,407,251 of NC_060910.1, forward strand.
AGGATCTACAGGGTGCACATGCTCTGCTATGCTATCTAAATTGGTTCAGCTGTATAAGCGAAGCAGCTGCTGAACTGTCCCAGGTGCCTTGTGTGTCTCCTGAGATCTATCACAGCCAAAACAGAGTCATCTAAGCCTGGAGAGTGACTATAGAGACTCTTGTACAAAGACATCAAGATGCAAGGTGGCACAGCACATAACCCCCTTAGACACACACACACACACACACACACACACACACACACACACACACACACACACACACACACACACTATGTGAATTAATGTATTATTATTATTTTATTTTTTAATATAAAATTTGAATAATAATAAAAAACAGATTTCAAGTAATCACTTTTTCATAGGAAATATAACTGTATTTGTTAAAGGCAATGAAAGTGCAATAGATAGATTTACATTTTAATAAGTAAAACAAATACAAGGTTAATAGAAAAGATAGGACAATAGAAAATATACTATAATAGAAAACATGGATCTTACAGGTCTATTTGAGCCATGGAAAATAAATACCATAAATTACAACTTTGCAGGGGTGTGGATCTGTGCTGGTTTGTGAATGAAAGGTTGAGTCAAAAAAGTGTACCTGTGGTGCACCTGTGGGTCATTTTCTTAATGAGTATTTTGATGGAAAAAGGGGAGATACAAGAACCATGAGTGAGTAAGTGAGTGATAAGTGTAAGTGAGTGAGAGAGTAAATGGGTGAGTGATTGATGAGAGTGAGTGAGCGAGTGAGTGACTGAGTGAGTCAGTAAGTGAGTGAGTGAGTGAGTGAGAGATTGATGAGTGAGTGATTGATGAGAGTGTGATTAAGTGAGTGGGAGAGTGAGTGATTGATAAATGTAAGTGAGTGGTTGATAAGTGTGAGTGAGTGAGAGATTGAGTGAGTGAGTGATTGATGAGAGTGAGTGAGCGAGTGAGTGACTGAGTGAGTAGTGATTGAGTAAATGAGTGGATAAGTGAGAGTGATTGATGAGAGTGAGTGAGTGAGTGTGTGATTTATGAGTGTATGTGAGTAAATGAGTGAGTGAGTAAGTGAGTGAGTGAGTGATTTGAGTGTGTGAGTAAATGAGTGAGTGAGTGAGTGAGTGGATAAGAGAGTAAGAGATTGATGAGAGCGAGTGAGTGAGTGATTGAGTGAGTTAGTGAGAGATTGATGAGACTGAGTGAGCAAATGAGTGAGTGAGTAGTGATTGAGTAAATGAGCGGATAAGTGAGTGAGTGATGAGAGTAAGTGATTGAGTAAATGAGAGGATAAGTGAGAGTGACTGATAAGAGTGAGTAAATGAGTGAGTGAGTGAGTGATGAGAGTGTATGTAAGTGAGTGCGTGAGTGAGTGAGTGAGTGAGTGAGTGAGTGAGTGAGTGAGTGAGTGAGTGGAGAAGTGAGTGAGTGATTGATGAGATGAAGTGAGTGAGCAGATGAAGGAGTAAGCAAGTGGATAAATGAGTGAGTGAATAAAAGAGTAAGTGATTGAATGGTTCAGTGCATAAGTGAGCAAGTAAATGAGTGAGTGACCGAGTAAACGAGCGAGTGAACGAGTGATACAGAACTGTACTATCAGTGGACAATTTTCTGCAACTAGAACCAAATGTGAAAATTCATTATGAAAACAAAGGAGAGCTCACAAAAAGTCTTTAAATACCCCATCATCATCATCATCATCATCATCATCATCAAGAAAAAAAGAAAATTATAGCTGCCTTTAATGGAAAACCACATATGGTTATAAAGAAATAATCTATGAAGTTATTATATTAGGAATGGTAAATTCTTTGGTGTAATATGTTGAATTTGATAAGAATCTAATGCTTCTTACACATGAATCTTATACATGAAAATGCACCCATGTTTATTACATTTAACATAAAGGGAATATTGGAGAAGTGGTACAAAAATATCATTGGTAAGATTTTGTTAAAAAGAACTTTAAGAAGCTTTAGAACTTCCAATGTGCAAGAAAGTGTAACAACATTGCCATGTCCTGCAGTGAAGCAACCCAAGCTAAAGGTTGTTTAGGGAGGAAAAAGCATGTAGATAAATCTGATGTGTCTGAGGTATATTTATGTTGCATATGTATCTTAAATGTATATATACTGGGGGCACAAGATTAGAAATAGCAAATACAATTCAAAAACTAGGAGCTTCTTGTCTGGGAGTTTTTTTTTTTAACAAAGAATACTATGTATTTTAATTGTTTGGCATTATATAATGGTGCCACTGAATTCTTTAATCAGATTAGTCAGAATGTGTTGACTAATTTTCACAGTGGTGCTGACTGCAAAACAAACCGCTGGTTTATAGAAATGCACTGCTCCAATAGGCAATTTTTGCTAAAATAAAAAAAAAAAATACACAGGGACTTGTGTATGGCAGACGTTCTAAACATGGTGTTATTTTAGTCTTCAGGAAAGAGAAAACAATTTTTTTAAAGGAAAGACTATAGTTGTGTAAGTGACATCTTACAGACTGCTACAACATTAACAATTGCAACTATATCTGATAATATTTTATGTGTCTTGGGAATGTTCTGGTAGAAAGGCAGAAAACACATATAGACATTATTACACAGATCAAATATTTACCCACTTATTCATATTTTTTGGTTTCGTGTCAATTTTAGTTTCTGTTTTCTGTTGTTGTAGTACATTTACAGAACTACAATAAAAAATGTGATAAACAGCATGTCCTTTGCATGGTGGATTTGACAGTGCTGAAGTTGATTTATGGCTTCTTGAGGGCGAGCAAGCGAGCAGTGGGCTTTACCATAGTGCCTCAGTCAGAATTAATAACAGCGGCGTCCTTTAAATGCTGGATGCAAAGCAGACAGTTAATTATAAGCCAGCCTTCGGATTGAGAGTTAATGAATTTCAAAGTACATCAATTATGAGCTAATTGGGTTACATGCCGGGATCCGGAGAAGTGCCCATTAAATGGTACAGGCTTCAATGTTTTTGTCTTTTATTCATTATCTTTTTAGTAATTTGGGCCGCAAGAAGTGTACGTTGTATTTTGTATTAAAAATGAATAAATAATCAAAAACAAATAAATAAATAAAATAAAATATTATCAGTTCTAATACAGTTTGATGTACTAGTAAGAAATATAGCATTTTTGTAATGCTCTTTCTGTATGTAATTGAAATATGAAAATAATATAAATATACAGTAAATTAACACATTGGAAGAGTGAGCCTCTCGAATGAAGACTATTTCATAATATTTCATTATGATTTATAAAGACAAGATTTATCTTGTAATACCATTTTGTAAGTTCAGTTTGCTGTTTCATGATACACTTACGTCATTTTCCGTTGTTTTTGTTCATCACGCTACTGTTTACTCCATTTGACAATCAAGTGGTGTCAGGCAGATTGACCAGAACAGCATCTACATGCCATCATGCTCAGTTCATATGAAAAAGATGACCTTCAGATAATGAGAGCTGCCTTTAGGGCCCTCTCGCCCCCCACAGTTGCAAGTCTCTTTCACTTTCTTCTTTTCTCTCTCGTGCTTTTTTTTTCATTCTGTCTTTCACCTGGTCTGCCCCAGGGTTGAGGTGAGAGCTAGTGTGAGTCCAGTTCACCCCCATGTCTATCTCATCTGCTACATCATACAGAAATAAAAGAAAGTGGCAGTAAATGTAATGTGATAAAAACATAATCCGTTATATATTATGTATATTCTGACATACTGACTATGTTTCGTTTGTTTGTTTTGTTTAGATTTATGTGATATTCTCTGGCAGCAGCATAGAAACATGACAGAATAAAATCATATTGTAATATACTGTAGAGGATATATATATAAAAAAAAAACATAACACCAGAGCATACTGACACAGACAGACAGTCATTGCAGTTTAATCTACAATTATAACAATTATAATTTTACAGACAGGATCAATAACTGCATAAATCTGAACTTAACTGAAAACTGTTAAAGAAGAGTATATGGGCCTGAATCTTGGGAAGAAAATAACACTTTGTTTTGAAATGTAATTCATTGCAAAGACATTAACTAAAAGAGAGAGAGAGAGAGAGAGAGAGAGAGAGAGAGAGAGAGAGCAAGGGACTGATGCAAGAAAACAAAAACTAAACCAGATAGATCTAATATTTCCCTGAACATACAGGATATACACAAAAGTACTGGGACACCTGACAAACCGTTACCACAAAGTTGGAGCACACAATTGAGAACCAAACCTGTTCCAACACTACAATGCACATTTGTAAAAGAACCAAAAAACAAAAACAAAAAGTGAGCTCCAAGATATACACTATATTGCCAAAAGTATTGGGTCACCTAGTCATATATATCACATTCTACATTTGGCCCCATTTTTGCTCTTATAATTTCCTCCACTCTTCTTGTTCCACTAGATTTTGGACTGTGCTTGTGGAGATTTTTGCACATTCAGACACAAGGGTGAAAGTAAAATCAGTTTTTGTTCATCACGCTACTGTTTACTCCATTTGACAATCAAGTGGTGTCTGGCAGATTGACCAGGACAGCATCTATATGCCTTACTGTACTTTAATTTTTTACACTCATAATAACAACAAATCTCTCTCTGTCTTCTCTGTTCACAGAAACATAAATTTAACAACCTGAATCTTAGTGAATATTTGCCTCACAACAGTGGCGCAGCTATGGGTGGGCATTTGAATTGTGGAAAAGTATGCGATTTTCCGAATTATCTTCTTCTTCTTCTTCTTTCTCCCATTAGGGGTCGCCACAGGGGTCATCCATCTCCATACTACTCTGTCCTCTACATCTGCCTCTTTTAAAACAACTACCTGCATGTCTTCTCTCACCACATCCATAAACCTCCTCCTTGGCCTTCCTCCTTTCCTCCTTCATGACGGCTCTATCCTCAGCATTCTTCTACCGATATACCCCATGTTCCTCCTCTGCAAATATTCAAACCATCTCAATCAGGTCTCTTTCGCTTTGTCTCCAAAACATCCTACATGTGCTGTCCCTCTTATAAACTCATTTCTAATCTTCTCCATCGTCGTCACTCCCAATGAAAATCTCAGCATTTTCAGCTTTGCTACCTCCAGCTCCACCTCCTGTCTTTTACTCAATGCCACTGTCTCTAAACCATACAACATAGCAAGTCTCACCACAGTCCTATAAACTTTCCCTTTAACTCTTGCAGATACCCTACTATCACAAATCACTCCTTTCACTCTTCTCCACCCACTCCACCCTGCCTGCACACTTTTCTTCAATTCTCAACCCACTCTTCATTAATTTGCACTGTTGACCCCCAGGTACCTAAACTCCTTCACTTTCACCACCTCTTCTCCCTGCAACCACACCCCTCTACTGTCCTCCCTCTCAATCAAACACATGTATTTTGTTTTACTCCTACTGACTTTCATTCCCCTTCTCTTCAGCACGTACCTCCAGCTCTTCAGGCTTTTCTCAACCTGCTCCCCACTTTTACCACAAATCACAATATCATCCGCAAACATCATAGTCCACGGAGACTCCTGTCTGACCTCGTCCATCAATCTGTCCATCACCAATGCAAACAGGAAAGGGTTTAGAGCCGACCCTTGATGCAGTAAAACCTCCACCTTGAACCAGTCTGTTGTTCCTACTGCACACTTCACTGCTGTCACACTGTCCTCATACATGTCCTGCATGACCCTCACATACTTCTCTGACACACCTGACTTCTTAATACAATACCACATCTCCTCTCTCGGCACCCTGTAGTACACTTTCTCTAAATCCACAAACACACAGTGCAACTCTTTTTGACCTTCTCTATACTTCTCCATCAACATTCTTAAAGCAAATAATGCGTCTGTGGTGCTCTTCACTGGCATGAAACTATACAGATGGTCACCTCTTCTCTCAGCCTGGCTTCCACTACTCTTTCCTATAACTTCAGTTTTCTTTTACTGCTGCTGGTTGTCCTGTACGCCATTTTGCAAGGGGCAGTGTTCTCCTGCCATCACACTAAGCTGTGACTTGAGCAGCCCAACTAATCGATAACAGCATTTGTGTCAACAACTTTCATTATCGATTATTATCGATTTTTTTTCAGATGTTGCAGCCCTAGAATTTAACATAAATTATAAATTAATTTACAATGAATAAACTGTTAGTATTAAGATGGGCCTCACAGTGGTTCTCTAAACACATTTCTATGTTGTTTGTTCAGTGTCTGTAGGATCTTTACGATGAGAGTATGTAAGGTACATGAATGTCTTTATCTGGGCTTACACATCTCTGGTTACTATGTCTTCTTAGCCAATCAGAACAGTTTTAGCTTAGTTTTTTTCCAGTGTATATATATACTTGTCTGTTATCTGCATTAAACTAAAGAAGAACATATGCGCCATTCTGTGTGCTGTGTGATTCTTTCCTGATCAGAAAAGGCAACACGTGCATCGTAGGTCGCATGGGAAACCTCTCCAAGAACTAAGTTTTGTTTATATATGTATGTGTATATATATATATATATATATATATATATATATATATATATATATATATATATATATATATATATATAGGCAGCTTTTTAAGGAAGCCGAAATTACAGTAGCAACTGGATTTCTAATTGATTATATGATATATTTTGGACCCTGAACACAGCTACATCGATTTTTTTTGGGAAACGTATGAATTCAAACAAACATGTAACTCACGTCAGAGGAGTTCAAAAGGACAAGATTACAGCTGAGTATTCATTCAAAATTGATTTTGAAACCCTCCTTCAATCAAATAATTTAAAAACTGTTTAAACTTCACACTCATCTCTATGATTTATATTTCACCAAATAATTACCTTATTAATGAACTTTTAGTTGGAATGTGCTTCATTTAAAGAGAGTTCATGCCTTGCTCACTTCTATCCATAACTTGGAGTGTATGAAGCTACATAATATTGATGGATGAAGGAAGATTGCAAGCATTTCTTAGCAATGAAAGTGATTGAATTACAGCACCCTAAGCATTAAAACAGCTTCGGATCATAAAATGTAAAAGTAAAGGCAGTTTTAGTCTTACTTTATTAAAATGAGGAAGGTACGTCCCATCCTACTAGCTCTAAAAGGATAAGTTATGGGCTCTAACAGGAATATTATGTGCTGAAGAGTAGAGGAGTGTTTAACACAAAGATGATAATGCCATTGAACAGTGACAGGTCAATTCTTATACCTCTATGAGCCATTGTGAAGGTTTAATAAATGAGGGACAGAGCCATTTAAAATAATGTGAAAAGAACACCTTTTAGTTCTACCATTAATTGCAATAGTAATGGTAAACATAGACATTGATCAAAGTTGATCATAGTGATAATGCAAAAATTATAAAGGACTGGAAGGAATGGAAATAACTAATCACTAAAAACTTTGCCACGTTATAATGAAAATAAAAAAGTTTTCTAAAGATGCACTTGAAGAGTCTAAGAAGCCTCAGAAGAGGTATTATTATCCTGTCAATATAATATTATATACTGTTAAATTCAGTCCAATCATCAGTTGCTTCCAACCACATTATCCATCAGTAACTGGTTTGCTTTTGAAAATGTCTGCATCCTTTTGGTCTGGAGTGTGCATTTGATCAGAATTAAAAAACGGTTATATTGATTGTTGGTAAGTGTAGTTAAGGTAGGAAAACTGTTGTCTTACAGGTACAAGTAAACCTCTGTGTACAGAATAATCACATAACATGGCACAGCTGGTTACAGTTATAGATTATAAGGGAAGGTCATGTTAGCTGGGGAATTTGTATGCTTGGACGTTTTTAAAGCTGCATGGAAGTAAACAAACCTTTCTGCAAAAAAAAAACATGTTTTTGTGTTTTATAGAGAGGGACAATGGATTTCTTTCTGCCTACATTTTGGGAATTTGTACCATTACAAGAGATATAGAAATTTGGAATAAATGCATACAGATTGATTGAGCAATTGAAGTCAGAAATAGGAATGACCCATACATTTCACACACATTCTTAAAAATCTCTTTTATTCTAAAAATCTTTTCTCATTGATAGAAAAGCTTTTCTCAGGGTTCCTTAACTTCCAAAATAGATTGTACTTGGAGCCTGAAAGAGAAATGCTCTGTTTTAAGTTTCTACAGTTTAGTGGTTTCTACATAGGGATGCAACTCTTAGTTGAAACTGTGGCTCGCTTTGTTCTCCCCATGGTTCTTGCATTTGTTTCTGATTACTGTTATTGTTATTGTCAACTTCTAGCACTATGGTTGAACACAGTCTCAATTGTTAGGCACATAAACATGTTAACTAAAACAATACACATAAATGTAAGTGCAAATGCATTCTGCTGTTAAATCTCCAGGTTGTTTGTGCTGCTGTTCTCCTGCTTACCAACTTTGGGAAATGATTACAAGTGAAAACCATGAAGAAAAAATCCCAAGCTTAAATGTGAAATCACAGTGAATATATATTTTTATTTAATCTCATCCATTTTAGATAAGAACATGACAGTTAATCTAAAGGATTTTAAGGATTTGAATTTCTCTTGTGTTTTCAACTCAGTTCACAAGCATATTTAACTGGGCTACACTTCTTAAAAACATATATCCTTTTGTAAATACTTTACATTTTCATTTAACCTATTTTTGTATCCAGGCAGATATTAATCCAATCCAAATATAATCATTTTTTAATCAAAATATGTATTATAATCAGCTTTTCTTAGTTGTTTGTGTTTGAATGTTTGGGATCACACATTTTGCAGCATTTCTATGTTGTATGTGATGTCCGGATCTGTTTGATTTTCGCAATAGAAATATGTTATTTCCCCTGAGATATAAATTCCCCAAAAGCATCATGATAGATCATTGTTAAATGGTTCAGTGTCACATCTAACATGCTTAGTCCCATTCAAGATCTTACATTTACAATGCTTTTGAGAAACCTGTGCAGACTGATCTAATGGTCAGCTTTTTATTGGCAATCTGCATTCTTCAATCTCAGAGCTTTCACTGACTCATAAAAGGCCATTCAAATCAAGCTAGTGAGATACCAATGATACAAATACAGAAAATGCTAGAATATGTATTGTTAGTCAATTCCCTGGTGGTCTAGTGGTTAGGATGCAGCGCTCTCACCACTGCGGCCCGGGTTCGATCCCCGGTCAGGGAACCATCCCCAGCCATTAGGTTTGCACAAGCCTTAGTGCAGGTCCCAAGCCCGGACAAATGGGGAAGGTTGTGTTAGGAAGGGCATCCAGCATAAAAACGTGCCAAATCAAACATGCGGATGGTCCGCTGTGGTGACCCCTAATGGGAGAAGCTGAAAGAAAGGTTTTTTTTATGTATTGTTAATCAATTAACATTGGTTTTCAACCTTGCCTAACAAATTTTAACACATTTTACACACCTCAATTTACTTGAACATTTTGGTTAGGGAAGTATCAGCATTCATTATTTTTAAAAGATTAATATAAATAATAATAATAATCTGTTTATTATTATTATTTATATTAATAATAATAATAATAATAATAATAATTATTATTATTATTAATATAAATAATAATAATAAACAGATTATTGTGTGCTTCAAGCTTTATGGTAAACCTTTGGGAAAGGTAGACATATACAGGGTAGATATATACAGTGTATGCTCACTGATTGTTTTTGGTTTAGTGTTGATTACATTGTAAAACGCTCTATAATTGATGATTGTTATTGTAATTTTGCATAGAAACTGATGGTAAAATCCATGAAACTAGGTCAAAATAAATCTGTAAACAAGGCATATATAAAATACATTTTTGTAGATTCGATTTGTTTTATTACCTGCTGACCCATGCTAGAATCCGTATGAAGCTGGGTCTGTCCAACCTTGTCCTTTATTCATATTCACTAAGGATAAAGTATTTATAATCACTGGATTTTATATCCACCAAAACAGCTTGGGCCCATCAGCAAATTGCGATGGCATATGGTATAGGTTTATGATTCATCTGGCACTCGCATAGCAATGAGGGCCCATCATCCATCGGCAAACACAGAGAAAATATCGTAATGTTCAATGATGCCAGCGACAGGGAAGAGGTGCGTGGGAAGGCTGTTTGCTTGAGAACTTGGAGCAGCTGAGGTAGTAAAGCACGTTGTCTTGGCCCCACTCTCCCGTGGCCAGGTTGGATTAAAGTTGGCGTTTGCTCGAGACAGCCTTAGCTGGACATCTGGAGATGGGTGATCTGCCATGATGTGACTTTTTAGGAACAAGCAAAAAAAAAAGAAAAACAAGCAAAAGATGATTACATATGTGATCTTTGTTGCTTTCTCAAAAAAAGAGATGATTTTAAGAATGAATACATTTTAAAATGAATGTTGTTTAAAGACTTCAAAAAAGAAATGGAGGTGAGCCCATTTCATTTTAAGAAATTATAGATGCGATTCATACTCCTCTAGTGTTTTTTTGGTGTTCAACATTTGCATTCTATTTCATCTGTTTGTTTTATTTTATTACAACTTTATTTTTCATCCTGAATGGGCTCAGAAAAGAGAGAACGTCAAAGTGGAAAGCCTTTAAACCTTTTGAAGAAACCCAAGATGTAGACTCCTGACAAAGAGTGCACTAGTTAGAGCTTGCAACCTGCATCTGTAGCAAACCACACAAGCTCAAATATATTTTGCGGATGAATTAGCTGTTTTTTTTTTATTCCACAATGACTGACAGAGGAGAAGAAATTGATTTGGCCACAGATATACTTACAAGGACATTTACAAGACAGACTTTTCAGGAAAAGCTGGACATAGTAAGAAAAGGTCAGTCAAAATAATTCAAAACTGTTGTAAGCTTTTTTGTGACCCTTTAATACAAACATACAATTTGCCTTTATTTTAAATCCCCAGAAAAACCGTAATGCACAGAAAAATGTTTAAAAATGTTACAGAAATACCCAGAAAGCCTAAGGTCATTCTATGAAGTTAATATTGATGCTTGCTCAAGAGATGACGTATGCAGCTGGCACCGCTGCTGGTGCAGTGAAACTAAACTTGTGGAATTGTGTTAATTTGTTTTTTTTGCTTTAGCAATGCCATTCATTCTCACTGTCTGTGAAGCAGTGCTTAGTTATAGTGCATCTCTGTGTAATATTGATGGTTTTGATAGCTGTAGCATCATAATGATGGTATTAAGAGGTGGAATGATTTAGGTAGAACACTGCTAAAGGCCTAGGTGTGAAATCCACAACTTACCACAGCTGATATGTCAGAAAGGAGAGCTGTGGGAGCTTGGTATGATGGGAATCGTGTATGCATGCATGTTAGCACAATCCAGTTCATTTCAAAATCTCACTGATAAAGACAGTAGGGTAAAAGCAGACCACTCAACCACTTATGTTCATGTACTCACAGACAGATAGCAGTAATTGACATGAGTTAACACTCATGTATAAAGAATGTCTCTAGGTTACGTATGTAACCCTAGTTCCTTGAGGAAACGAGACGCTGCGTCGAAACGCTTTGGGAACCTCACCCGTGACGTCACGACCAGGAGTATAAAGCGCATATGAGCGAGGGCAGCGTCAGCTTCTGTAAGGGAGAAGGAAGCGCTGCAGGGACGCCAGAGGTGTGGCATAGAGACGCAGCGTCTCGTTCCCTCAGGGAACTAGGGTTACATATGTAACCTAGAGACGTTCCCTTTCAGGAACTCAAACAAGCGTCCAATCATGCCAGACTGCCCAGTCCCTGCCCAGTCCCTGCCCAGTGTGTGTCTGTCAACACAGCTAGACGAGGACCGAGGGGCTAGGAGTGGCACTGTGGTGTAGGTTATAAAACGGCATAAATGTCAGCGGGGCAGACTAACCCGCAGCAGCACATATGTCTTGGAGGGGAACTCCAGAGGACCAAGATTTTAGAGACAGCCACACTCCGGGTGGAGTGAGCTCTGACCCCGAAGGGAGCGGGGAGACCAGAGGACTCATAAGATGACGTGATAGCGTCAACAATCCACCTGCTCAGAGTCTGCTTATTAGCAGGAGGGCCTCTCTTGGTCGTAGCAGACGAGCCGGACAGAGTTGGTTCAGTTTCTCCTGGTCTGGGGCCTGGAATGGAGGAGGATAGAATGCCTGTAATCTTATGGGTCGTGGGATGACCAGAGGCACTTTGGAAGGCACCAGCCATACCTGGGGTAAACTCCAGGAAGGAGGGGGCCACAGATGGGCCTGCAGGTCCCCTACTCTTTTGATAGAGCAGATGGCCAACAAGAACGTGGTCTTGATTGAAAGGTGCCTCCAAGAGGCTCGAAGAGGGGCTCAGAAAGAGCCCCCAAGACAATGGCCAGGTCCCACCCAGGCACTCTAGGTCGTACTGGGGGCCTCAGCCTCCAGGTGGCGTGAAGAAAATGCTTTACTATCAGGTCTCTGCCCAGAGATTGCCAGGCCACAGGGGCATGATAGGCCGAAATGGCAGATGCGTAGACCTTTAGGGTGGATGGAGCCAACCTCTTGGTGAACTGTCCCTGGAGGAAATCCATCACTAAACCAACCGGGCAGTGGACTGGATCCAGCTAGTGGTGCTCACCCCATGAGCAGAACAGATGCCACCTGGCAGCAAAGAGTGAAAAATGGTCTGTACCACCTCGGTGGAGAGACCAGAACCTTAGAGCTGTGCCCCTCAGGGGCCACAGCCACAGCCTCCACAGCTTCGGACGGGGGTGAAATATAGCACCCACAAGCTGGAAAAGAAGATTGCTCTTCAGAGGAATCTCTGAGACCACGGCAGTATAATCCATACGGACCAACATGTGGTGACCTCTGAGGTCCGAAAGGAAATGCTTTAGTGCCAGAAGCATGGCCGGCAACTCTAGGCAGTTGATGTGCCAGCGTAGATGGGGCCCTTTCCACAGACCTCGGGCAGAGCGACCACTCACGATTGCTCCCAACCCTGTGAGGGACGCATCCATCGTTAGCATTAAGCAATGACCAGCACGGGGCCTAGAGATAGGAACCGGGGATCTCTCTAAATATCTCAGGCACGTAGGCCTTGCCACATGATGTTGATCGTGCGGAGGGGGTTGCCCTTCCATGAGAACCCACAGGTCCTGAGCCATCACTGAAAGGGGTCTCTTGTGCAGCAGGCCAAGTGGAATCACACTGGATGCAGCTGCTATAATCCCAAGCAGTTTCTAGAAATGCTTGAAGGTGAGAGGCTGCCCTTCTCTTACATTCCTGACAACCGTAAGGATGGCCACAATGCAGGCAGGGCAAAGCTGCACACACAAAGTAGTCGAATCCCATATAACAGAATGCTGCTTTGAGACAATGTCTGTTGTGAAAAGCGCTATACAAATAAACTTGACTTGATAACACCGAGATACTGTACATGTAACATGTAGCATGGATACTGTAAATTAAAGAATAACCCACCTTATGATCTTTATATTTTTTGTATGATGGTTGCCATGCTTGCTGTTACTTATCTCAGAATGAGAGGTGAGTATACTTCAAGGCTCTTCTCTGATCTGGCACCGAGGTGGTGGAATGAACTTTCCCTAGATGTCCGTACAGCGGAGTCCCTGGCTCTCTTCAAGCGACAGTTGAAGACCTACCTCTTCCTGAAACACTTAAATTAGCCACTCTCCAAGTTTGCTTCTTAGAATTCAAGAGTTATATTTATATTAAGTTTGTAATCTTGCATACCAGTGTAGATTTATTTAATGCTAGAGACTCAAAGCACTTTTGTACGTCGCTCTGGATAAGGTCTTCTGCTAAATGCCGCAAATGTAAATGTAAATGTATGTTTATGTTAAGCCATTAGTGTATGCCACCTAACATTTACAATTACACTACAATTACACGTTAGACACATCTTTAAGATTTAACTTTCCGTTATACTATACTGACTCTACAATCCAAAAAAAGCAACGTTAAAATATATATCTTTTTTTTATTATTATTATTATCACTTACTAAAGTTAAGAAGTCCACAACAGTTAGTGAAGTGCAGCCTCACAAGTGCATTAATGCCCACCCACTTCAACAGGTATAGGAGTAGTTTTCTCATTCGTTTTTTTTTTTTATCTTGATTAAAGTGTTTTAAACCATTAACCAAACCAACGCAAGATTGCAAGATTACACACTTTCAACTAAAGAAAAAATATTTAAAAAAATAGCAAAAAGGCACAAGAATGATATTAAGTGTGTAACACTACAATGAAGTAAAAACTGCAAACCCATGAACCACTGCACTTTAGGCATGCTTTTCTAGTTGCAACCTGACTGAAAGATTTTTCCAATTAATTTTTTTTTTTTAGCTATAATAGGACTTTTTTTTTTTTTTAGAGATAAGACATCTGTTGTGCTCTATTGTAAATCGCTTTGGATAAAAGCATTTGCCAAATTATTAAAACATTAAATTTAAAGCTTATGGTATTTTATAATTAAAATGATTTGTTTGATGAAACCTTGTTGATAGAGAGCATTGAACCTATTTTGCAAACAGAAAACGGAATAACAGCTGTGTGTATGGAAATATTATCACCTTACTATCTAAAATATCTGAAAAGGAAGCACTCGTAGGGACCCAGAGAGTGTGGCACCAACCCCGTAGCGTCTCATTCCCTAAGGGTACCAAGGTTACTACATAACCTAGAGATGTTCCCCTGAGAGTACAACAGTGCCATACTGACAAATCCCTTCCTAGTGTACATGGGCACAGCTAGGTCAAAGAACTGAGGGGACGGGAGTGGCGCTAAGGTCAAGCTATAAGACCTGATGAAGGTCAAAGAGGTTAACCAGCCCATAGTTGCAAATGTTTTGGAGAGAAACCACAGAGGAAAAGGCCGTAGAGGCCGATTTACTACGGGTTGAGTGAGCTTTGACCCCAAACGGAGCAGGGAGATCAAGGGACTCTTAAGAGGATAAGATAGCATCCACAATCCACCTGCTGAGGGTATGCTTGTCCACAGGAAGACCCTTCTCATACAGACCATAGCACAAAAACAGCTGGTTTGACTTGCTCCACAGGGCCATCCTGTGAGCAAGACGCACCCGATTAAGCTTCTCCTGGTCGTGGGCTAGAAAGAGAGGAGGATAGAATACCTGTAGCACAGCTGGTGTGGGGCAAAAGAGGGCAACTTTGTGACATACCCCGGCCTGGGGTAGAGAAAGGTTAAACTCTAGAAAAGAGGGGGCTACAAAAAGGGCCTGAAGGTCCCCAATTCTCTATAGAGACGAAATGGCCAGGAGAGAAACTGTCTTGACTGCAAGAAATCTCAAGGGCACCTCATGCAAAGGCTCGAAGTGGGGGCTTGGACAGGGTCTTCAGAACTATGGCCAGATCCCACGAAGACAATCTAGGTTACACCTGAGGCCTCAACCTCCGGGTACCATGAAGGAAAAGTGTCACTAACGGGTTTTTCCCAAGTGATTGCTAAGCAAGTGGAGCATGATATGCAGCAATAGCAGCCAGGTAAACCTGTAGGGTGGAATGAGACGACCCTTTAGGCAACTGTTCCTGAAGAAATTCTAGCACTGGTACAACAGGGCAGATAACTGATCTAACTGATGGTTCTTACACCATATAGTGAACAGGCACTATTTTGCGGTATATGACCTCCTTGTGATGGGAGCTCTGGACTGGAAAATGGTCTCTACAACCTCGGCTGAGAGACCAGAGGCTAAAAGCTGTGCTCCCACAGAAGACACAGCCATAGCTGTGGGCAGGGGTGAAATCCTGCCTAAGAGTAATTTCCCAGAGAGGGTATTTAAAAAAGTGCTACCAGGTTTCCCAACCATTGTCGGTCCGGCCAGCAAGGGGCTACAAGAACTCATAGGAGCAGCACAACCGGGAGGAAGTGTACAGGTGCAGCTTCAGCCTCGCCTGCACCATGGGGTCCAGTCCGAATGGAGTTGGGTGAGTGAGGGTAAACCAGAGGGGACAGTGCGAGGTCTTGTGCTCTGTAAAACTTGCTACTTCTGCATGGAGCCTCCATTCCCCTGGCCTATGCCCTTGCCTCAAAAGTTTAGATGCTCCCTAGTTTAGATGCCCTGGGATATATACTGCTCTCAGTGAGAGCAGCTTCCTTTGGGCCCACAGGAGGATCTGTCAAGCCAGCTTATAAAGAAGGCAAGAACTGAGATGGGGCCCTTTCCAGAGACCTTGAGTGGAGTGGCCCCCCAGCCGGTGAGGAAGGCATCCGTCATTAACATTACTCCCAACGCAGGGAGCTGTGACAAGAACCCAGGTCATGTGCATGACCACATTGAATGCAACTGCCATTAGATCCAACAGTCTTCAAAACTTCTTCACAGTGAGTGGCCTTCTGGTCTTCTTTCTCTCTCTTGATGGCTGTGAGGATGGACTCGATCCGAGCAGGAGACAAATGTGCCTGCATTGTAGTCGAATCCTACACTATGCCTAGATAGGTGGTCCTCTGTAATGGAGAAAGCACACTGTTCTTGCCGTTTAGTCTTAACCCCAACTTTATGTGTGCGAAAACTAAATCTCGACATCTCTGTCTCTGGACCTTAGATGTGAACTTATAATTGGTAAGGGCTGCACCTGCTGAGCAGCCCTGTGAGAGTGGCAAGGGAGGAAACTGACTTTTGGCCTCCTGGAACCTTTCAATGACAGCATTAACAGCTGCGCCGAACAGGCCAGTTGGTACGACAGAGACGTCCAGGAGAAAGGCTCTGTATCTATCACTGAAATCAGAGTGTGTCAGCCACAAGTGCCTTTTGATGGCCACCAGGGTTCAAAGAGACAGGTCTGTGGCTGGGCGCAACTCTAGGATGTAGTCATTTTTAATGTCTTCTTTACGGTGGCCAAGAAGTGCAAAACACATTAACAAATCAAAAAACAAATGAACAAATTAGAAAACACTAACAAATCCAAAAACAAAATAATTTCAAAAACAAAATAACAAATCCGAAAACACATTAACAAATCCAACAACCCAACGACAATTTACAAACCGTTCACAAACCGGAAAAGGTAGGTATAGTTTGTGAATAGAAAACTTATCGATCATTGTACGAGACAAGATGAAATCTTATAATTTTCTTGTACATGTGTAAAGTTCTCCGTTACTTTAAACTATTTTTTATCTTGATTAGTGCACCTTTGAATATAATAAAATAACAGAAGTAAGTAGAAGTTGTTCCTGAAGTGGATGCAGGGTTTCAGGAGATCTGACTGCCCTGTTAATACTATTTAGTTAATGTTTTAGTGTGTTTACTATTATGATTATTAAAGTTGGTATTTGTACTTTTATTGGCACCACTTTTAGTTTATACAGTGAGGAAAATAAGTAATTAAACACCCTGCTATTTTGCAAGTTCTCCCACTTAGAAATCATGGAGGGGTCTGAAATTGTCATCGTAGGTGCATGTCCACTGTGAGAGACATAATCTAAAAAAAAAAAAAATCCAGAAATCACAATATATGATTTTTAAACTATTTATTTGTTTAAAAACAGCTGCAAATAAGTATTTGAACACCTGTCTATCAGCTAGAATTCTGACCCTCAAAGACCTGTTAGTCTGCCTTTAAAATGTCCACCTCCACTACATTTATTATCCTAAATTAGATGCACCTGTTTGAGGTTGTTAGCTGCATAAAAACACCTGTCCACCCCATACAATCAGTAAGAATCCAACTACTAAAATGGCCAAGACCAAAGAGCTGTCCAAAGACACTAGAGACAAAATTGTACACCTCCAAAAGGCTGGAAAGGGCTACGGGGAAATTGGTAAGCGGCTGGGTGAAAAAAGGTCCACTGTTGGAGCAATCATTAGAAAATGAAAGAAAGTTAAACATGACTGTCAATCTCCCTCAGACTGGGGCTCCATGCAAGATCTTACCTCGTGGGGTCTCAATGATCCTAAGGAAGGTGAGAAATCAGCCCAGAACTACACAGGAGGAGCTGGTCAATGACCTGAAAAGAGCTGGGACCACCGTTTCCAAGGTTACTGTTGGTAATACACTAAGACGTCATGGTTTGAAATCATGCATGGCACGGAAGGTTCCCCTGCTTAAACCAGCACATGTCCAGGCACGTCTTAAGTTTGCCAATGACCATTTGGATGATCCAGAGGAGTCATGGGAGAAAGTCATGTGGTCAGATGAGACCAAAATAGAACTTTTGGGTCATAATTCCACTAAACGTGTTTGGAGGAAGAAGAATGATGAGTACCATCCCAAGAACACCATCCCTACTGTGAAACATAGGGGTGGTAACATCATGCTTTGGGGGTGTTTTTCTGCACATGGGACAGGGCGACTGCACTGTATTAAGGAGAGGATGACCGGGGCCATGTATTGCGAGATTTTGGGGAACAACCTCCTTCCCTCAGTTAGAGCATTGAAGATGGGTCGAGGCTGGGTCTTCCAACATGACAATGACCCGAAGCACACAGCCAGGATAACCAAGAAGTGGCTCTGTAAGAAGCATATTAAGGTTCTGGTGTGGCCTAGCCAGTCTCCAGACCTAAACCCAATAGAGAATCTTTGGAGGGAGCTTAAACTCCGTGTTTCTCAGCGACAGGCCAGAAACCTGACTGATCTAGAGAAGATCTGTGTGGAGGAGTGGGCCAAAATCCCTCCTGCAGTGTGTGCAAACCTGGTGAAAAACTACAGGAAACGTTTGACCTCTGTAATTGCAAACAAATGCTACTGTACCAAATATCAACTTTGACTTTCTCAGGTGTTCAAAAAATGTATTTGCAGCTGTATCATACAAATAAATAGTTACAAAATCATATATTGTGATTTCTGGAATTTTTTTTTTAGATTATGCACCTACGATGACAATTTCAGGCCCCTCCATGATTTCTAAGTGGGAGAACTTGCAAGGAAAATAGCAGGGTGTTCAAATACTTTTTTTCCTCACTGTATATTACTATTGTTTTTATATAATATTTAATGTATATATATATATATATATATATATATATATATATATATATATATATATATATATATATATATATATGTATAATTTAAATAGGTTCTCTTGTTGTTGCTGTTCTTATGCATCATGCAATGCACTGAACTAAACTAAATTAAACTGAATCTTGGGACAAAAACACACACCAGTCAATGATCTAACAAAAGCTGGTCAAAATGTCACCTCACAGGTTGTGAAATGAGATGTGTGATTTTAAACATTAGCACAAATTTCCATAACATCTGCTCTCGCAAATTTTTAAATCTGTTTAAACTTCTTTTAATGCTGGGTTTTAAAATGTAATGTCAGGACGACCACCTCTAGCCATCTCCCCTATCCATGTTCATTAAATGAA